>NC_041750.1:1356229-1658249 GCF_004115215.2 Ornithorhynchus anatinus
CGTCGTCCGGCGCATAGTAACGGCTTAACAAATACCATTTTAAAACAAAACACCACCACCGGAGAGGGGCAGGGGAGGGAGGACCCGAGGAGGATGAGCCGGCCTCGGCTCCCAATTAAACGGTGGGGAGGGAACCGCCGCCTTTCATGTCGGGTCGTCGTGGTAACCACACAAGCAGACGGTTCATCGTCGAGAGGCCTCCGGTGAGGCGGGGCGAGTGCGGGATTAAGGCCGGGGCTGTGACTCACCGGGCCCGGGGCATGTCACCATCTGCCTTGGCGGGCGTTTGCTGACAGGCCGGGAGTCCCAGGGGCTGCCCCAGTCCCCCACCCTGAGTGTGAAGCATCACGACCCCCACAGGCAGACCCCCGTCCCCCGTCCCCAGGCCGGGCAGCAGCTGGGCGTGCGCCTGGGGGG
Source organism: Ornithorhynchus anatinus (assembly GCF_004115215.2). Classification (NCBI taxonomy): domain Eukaryota; kingdom Metazoa; phylum Chordata; class Mammalia; order Monotremata; family Ornithorhynchidae; genus Ornithorhynchus; species Ornithorhynchus anatinus. The sequence goes on from NC_041750.1 coordinate 1,356,647, forward strand.
GCCCAGGGGCGAATTTTCCCCTCAGAGGAGCAGCGTGGCTCACCGGAAGGAGCCCGGGCTTCCGAGCCGGGGGTCATGTGTGCGACTGTGGGCAAGTCACTTCCCTTCTCTGGGCCTCAGTGACCTCAGCTGTAAAACGGGGATGAAGACCGGGAGCCCCACGTGGACCAAGCTGATTCCCCTGGGATCCAAAGGAGTAGTCGAGCGTATTTATATACTCGTCGGATACATCTACGTATTGGTTAAGCGCTTACTATGTGCAGAGCACTGTTCTAAGCGCTGGGATAGATAGAGGATCATCAGGTCGTCCCACATGAGGCTCACGGTTAATGCCCGTTTTCCAGATGAGGTAACCGAGGCCCGGCGAAGTGAAGCGACTCGCCCACGGTCACCCAGCTGACAAGCGGCATACGTACACCCATCTGCTGGGTGACCTTGGGCTCGTCACTTCTCTACGCATCATCTGTAAAAGGGGGACTGTGAGCCTCACATGGGACGGGACTGGGTCCAGCCGGGGTTGCCGGGGTCCATCCCGGGGCGTAGTACAGTGCCCGGCACGTAGGAAGCGCTTAACGAATGAGAAGCAGCGGGGCGCAGTGGAAAGCGCACGGGCTTTGGAGTCAGGGCTCCTGAGTTCGAATCCCAGCTCTGCCACTCGGCGGCTGTGTGACCGTAGGGCAAGTCACTTCACTTGTCTGCGCCTCAGTTCCCTCATCTGTCAAACGGGGATTCAGACCGTGAGCCCCACGTGGGCCAAGCTGATTCCCCGGCGTCTACCCCAGCGGTTAGAACAGTGCTCGGCACGTAGTAAGCGCTGAACAAATACCAACATTATGGGGGAGGACCAGAGCTGAGCAGAAAGGACGGGGTCTCTACTCATAATAATGGTCTTTGTTCAGCGCTTACTACGTGCCAAGCACTGTCCTACGCGCTGGGGTGGTAATGTTGGTATTTGGGAAGCGCTTAGGGGAAGCGGCGTGGCTCGGTGGAAAGAGCCTGGGCTTCGGAGTCAGAGGTCAGGGGTTCGAATCCCGGCTGGGCCACTTGGCGGCTGGGTGGACTGTGGGCAAGTCACTTCGCTTCTCTGGGCCTCACTTCCCTCATCTGGAAAATGGGGATTAACTGTGAGCCTCAAGTGGGACGACCTGATTCCCCTGTGTCTACCCCAGCGCTTAGAACTCCCCGGCCTCGTCGCCCCCCACAGCCGGGACCCCGGAGGACACCGACCCCCCCTAATAATAATAATAATGATAATGTTGGTATTTGCTAAGCACCTGCTACGTGCTGAGCACCGTTCTAAGCGCTGGGGTAGATACAGGGTTGTGCCACGTGAGGCCCACAGTCTTCATCCCCGTTATACAGATGAGGAAACTGAGGCACACCTCCTTCACAGGTGGAAATCCGGAGCACAGAAACCTGGGGGAAAGGAGCAGACCCTAGACTCAAGCTCTAATGGGGGAGAGGGGAATCAAGGCAGGGGACAGGTGTAGGAGGAGGCTCCAACCATCTCCCCCATCATCATCCTGTCTGTGCAGAGCGCTGTGCTGGCGCCTACCGGGAGCAGAGTGCTGTGCTGGACGTCTACCGCTTGTGGAGCACTGAACTGGGCACCCGCTGTGTGCAAAGTCCTATGCTGGCCGTCTACTACGATGCTGTCGCGGGCTCCTCCCGCGTGCACAATGGTGTACTGGGCATATACTTTGTGCAGAACACTGTATTAAGCACCTACTGGGTGTGAGCTCATTGTGGACACGGAACGTGTCTGTCCGTTGTTATATCGTACTCTCCCAAGCGCTTTGGCACAATAAGCGCTCAGTAAAGACGGTTGAATGAACGCATGAATGCCAAGCTCTGTGTTTTATGCCTTCTGTGGGCAGTGCTATGTATTGAGTACCCGCTCTTTGCAGAGCACTGTACTGGGTACTTCTTGCGTGCAGAATTCTATACTGGGTGCACATCTTTGGGCTGGGTGCTGTCCTGAACTCCTATTATGCTTTCTGCCTGGAGTCAAGGCTGCTCCCAAATTGGACCTTGCTCTGCCCATTGAGGAAAGGCTGCAGTGACCTCTGCTGACTAATCCTTCCTTTCACCGGCTCCAGGATGGACTGAGTACCTAATAATAATAATAATAATAATAATAATGTCGGTATTTGTTAAGCGCTTACTATGTGCCGAGCACTGTTGTAAGCGCTGGGGGAGATACAGGGGAATCAGGTCGTCCCACGTGAGGCTCACAGTTAATCCCCATTTTACAGATGAGGGAACTGAGGCCCAGAGAAGTGAAGTGACTCGCCCCCCCGTCACCCAGCTGCCGAGTGGCGGAGCCGGGAGTCGAACCCATGACCTCTGACTCCGAAGCCCAGGCTCTTTCCACTAAGCCACGCTCGTTCAGAACTCCGTACTGGGCGCCTGCTCTGCGCAGAGCAGGGCACTGGACGCCTGACCTTACGCAGAGCACTGTACTTGGGCACACGCTGTGTGCCGAGCAATTTTTTGAGTCGTATTTATTAAGCGCTCGCCTCGCGGCAAGCACCGTTCGGAGCTCTGAGGTCGATGGACACAATCCCTGTCCCACTTGGGGCTCACAGCCGAAATCTGAGTGAGAACAGGTATCCAATCTCTTAAACAGGCAGGTGAGGCGACTGAGGTACAGAGAAGTGAAGCGACTTCCACAAGGCCACACAGCGGGCAATTGGCAGGATCGGGATTAGAACCCAGGTCCTCTAACTCCCAGGCCCGGGCCCTTCCCATTAGGCCACGCTGCTTTTCTCAGTAGTAATAATAGTAATGATCAATAGGAGTCGGTGTAGTCGAATAACAATAATGACGGTATTTGTTAAGCGCTTACTATGTGCCAAGCACTGTTTGCAGCGCTGGGAGAGACACAAGGGAATCGGGTTGTCCCACTTGGGGCTCCCGGTCTGAATCCCCATTTTACAGATGAGGTAGCCGAGGCACAGAGAAGTGAAGCGACTCGCCCAAAGTCACACAGTTGACAAGTGGCGGAACCCGGACTAGAACCCACGACCTCTGACTCCTCAAGCCCGGGTTCTTTCCACTAAGCCGCTCACCGGCGATAGTAACCGACGCAAATCCGGCAACTGGGGGAAGCAGAGTGGCTCGGTGGAAAGAGGTCGGGCTTGGGAGTCAGAGGTCGTGGGTTCTAATCCCGGCTCCTCCACCTGTCAGTTGTGTGACTTGGAGCCACTTTACTTCCGTGGGCCTCAGTGACCTCATCTGTAAAATGGGGATTCAGACTGCGAGCCCCACGTGGGACAAGCTGATTACCCTGTATCTACCCCAGCGCTTAGAACAGTGCTCGGCACGTAGTAAGCGATTAACAAATACCAACATTATTATTATTATTATTATTATTAATAACGGCAGTAGTACAGTACAGTAACAATAAAAGGAGTAGTAAAAGTAATAACACGGGTTTTCAATACCCGGTCGCCCTCTTACTTGCGAGCCTGCCGTGGGACAGGGAATACATCGCAGCCTGATCGTCTTGTAAATATCCCAACGCTTAGTACAGTACTTGACAGAGTAAAGCTCTTAATATAATAATAATAGTAAGACCAATAGTAGTTGCGGGCAGGGATCGCCTCTACCGACTGTTACATCGTCCTCTCCCAAGCGCTCAGTAGACTGCTCTGCACACAGTAAGTGCTCAATAAATACAACTGATCGATCAACTGAGTGACTGATAGCAAAGATACTAGGAGGAGGAGAAGTAATACCAGCTATTTAGTATTTACCGAAAACCTACTTGGTTTGGTGCACTGTACTAGACGCTTGGGAAGTATCTAGTGAATAACAAAGTGACACATTCCCTGACCACAGAGGCGAACCGAAAATCATTTACAATCGGAGTGATCAAAAGGAGTGGTCGAGCGTATTTATATACTCGTCGATTACATCTACGTATTGGTTAAGCGCTTACTATGTGCAGAGCACTGTTCTAAGCGCTGGGATAGATAGAGGATCATCAGGTCCGTCCCACATGAGGCTCACGGTTAATGCCCGTTTTCCAGATGAGGTAACCGAGGCCCGGCGAAGTGAAGCGACTCGCCCACGGCCACCCAGCTGACAAGCGGCATACGTACACCCATCTGCTGGGTGACCTTGGGCTCGTCACTTCTCTACGCATCATCTGTAAAAGGGGGACTGTGAGCCTCACATGGGACGGGACTGGGTCCAGCCGGGGTTGCCGGGGTCCATCCCGGGGCGTAGTACAGTGCCCGGCACGTAGGAAGCGCTTAACGAATGAGAAGCAGCGGGGCGCAGTGGAAAGCGCACGGGCTTTGGAGTCAGGGCTCCTGAGTTCGAATCCCAGCTCTGCCACTCGGCGGCTGTGTGACCGTAGGGCAAGTCACTTCACTTGTCTGCGCCTCAGTTCCCTCATCTGTCAAACGGGGATTCAGACCGTGAGCCCCACGTGGGACGACCTGATTCCCCGGTGTCTACCCCAGCGTTTAGAACAGTGCTCGGCACGTAGTAAGCGCTTAACCAATACCAACATTTATTTTATTTCGGTAAGCACCACAGTTATTATTATTATTATTCTATGTGAGCGCTAAGGAGGGTGTAAAGGGTCCAGGCCGGACCATCCCGCCCCCTTGACTGTCCCGTCTAGGACGTCAATGGCCCATACATCTATTTCGATTGCTCGATTTGCCAATATTCACTTATCCATCTTCCCCAGCTAGGGCGTGAGCTCCTCGCGGGCAAGGTACGGGTCTCCCGTTTCCATGACACCTCCACGAACGCTCCGTACGGAGCACCACCCGCGTCGGGTGCTCAGTAAGTGTTATCACCGCTAACTATGATTTATAATAAGACTAATTACGGTATTCGTCAAGTGCTAATCGCTGGGTGGATCCGAGCCAATGGGATTGGATACGGTCCCCGTCCCACGTGGGGTTCACGGGGGTCCATCCCCATTTTACAGATGAGGGAAGTGAGGCCGTCAGCCTGGCCCTCCCGGATTCCTGGCTCCCTCCTCCTGGGCGCTGAGTCAAGCCGGGAAGGAGGGGGGTTGGGGGGTTTCCCCGTCCCCTGGGCCCTGCCCCCCGCGTCCATCCATCCTGGGAGGGGCCCGGCCCAGCGCACCGGCCTGGTATGATCGGAAGTCCCGGGCGCCTCGGGGATCTGGGCCAGGAGGGAGGAGGGCGTTGCCAGGCAACGGGGGAAGAGGGGGCCGGGCGAGTGGGTACCAGGACATGCCAACCGAGTCACGGCCGGTATGTGCGCCCACGGAGGCCTCCCCGTCCACCCTCCAATCACTGCTAGTCGTCGCCTTGCTCCCCTGACGGGCAAATCCCCCAGGGGTCCAGCGCTCGGAACAGGGCCTGGGCACCTAGTAAGCGCTTAATGAGCATGTCGGTATTTGTTCAGCGCTTACTATGTGCAGAGCACTGTTCTAAGCGCCGGGGTAGCCTGTCCCGCGTGGGGCTCGCGGTCCTAATTCCCCATTTGACAGATGAGGGAACTGAGGCCCGGAGAAGGGAAGTGACTCGCCCACAGTCGCACAGCTGACGAGTGGCAGAGCTGGGATTCGAACCCGTCACCTCTGACTCCAAAGCCCGTGCTCTTTCCACTGAGCCGGTCACTTGACTCCTCTGCGCCTCAGTCACCTCAACTGTAAAATGGGGGTAAGACCGTCTGATTACCTTGGATCTACCCCGGCGCTTGCAACCGTGCTCTGCCCGGGGCGCTTCGCAGATACCAACATCATCATTATTGTTATTATAAATCATGATAAAGAAGAAGTAGAGAAGCAGCAAGGCGGAGTGGCTAGAGCACGGGCCTGGGAGTCAGAAGGTCATGGGTTCTAATCCCGGCTCCGCCACTTACCTATGTGACCTCGGGCAGGTCGCTTCCCTTCTCGGGGCCTCAGTTCCCCCATCTGTAAAATGGGGATGGAGACTGTAAACCCCATGTGGGACAGGGACCGTATCCGATTTGCTTGTATCCACCCCAGTGTTTAGCATAGAGCGAGCACTTAACAAATACCATAATTATTATTATTATTATTAGAAACCATAGTTAGCGGTGATAATACTTACTGAGCGCCCAGTGCGGGTGGTGCACCGTCCTAAGCGGTCGTGAAAGTGTAATGAAAACAGGAGACCCGTACCTTGCCCGCGAGGAGCTCGCTCCCTAGCTGGAGAAGAAGGAGAAGTGAACATTGGCCAATCGAGCAATCAAAATAAATGTCTGTGCCATCGACGAATTGATCGACACAATTAGGATGATTAGACATGATTCCTTCCCTCGAGGAGCTTACGGTCTACGGCGTGCAGAGCACTGTACTAATCGACGGGAGTCGCCATCTCTGCCTTCGAGGAGCTTACGGCCCTTGGCGGGGCAGACAGATATTATTATGGTTATTGTTATTATGGTATTTCCGTTAAATGCTAACTCTGAGTCAAGCAGCGTGCTAAGCGCTGGGGCAGACGCACGTCGATCGGGCCGGGCCCGGTCCCACATGGGGCTCGCAGTCTAAGTAGGAGGGAGAACAGGCATTGAAACTCCATTTTACAGATGAGTAAACAGAGGCTCCGAGAAGTTAAGTGACTCATCCGAGCGATTCATCGAAGGTAAGTGACTCATCGCACAGCGGGCAACTAGGAGAAGCGAGATTAGAACCCGGGTCTTCCGATGCCCGGGGCCGTGGGCTCTCCGCTAGGCCACGCTCCTCCTACCAGGGTACGCGGCTCCCGTGCTAAAATAAATCGTGGCTAGGGGAAAGCGACATCGTTTAATGGTTACGTCCCCAGATGCTCGTTATGGGCAGGGAACGCGCCCGCTAATTCGGTTCCACTCTACTCTCCCAAGCACTCAGAATAAGCAGTGTGGCTCAGTGGAAAGAGCCCGGGCTTTGGAGGCGGAGGTCATGGGTTCGAATCCCGGCTCGGCCACTTGTCGGCTGTGTGACTTCGGGCGAGTCGCTTCACTTCTCGGGGCCTCGGTGACCTCATCTGTAAAACGGGGGATTGAGACCGTGAGCCCCACGCGGGACAACCTGATTCCCCCGTGTCTCCCCCGGCGCTCAGAACAGTGCTCGGCACATAGTGAGCGCTTAACAGATACCGACATCATTATCAAGTGCTCTTGACTGCTACGACGTGAGGAGAGGTAGAGGAGAGATGAATCGGGGAAGGCTTCCTGGAGGAGGTATGATTTTTTTTTTTTTTTTAAGGAGGTCTTGGAAGATGGGAGAGAGTAGAGGTCAGCCAGATGTGAAGGGGGAGGGAGTTCCAGGCAGGAGGGAGGGTGCGAACGAGAGGTGGGCGGTGAGAGAGAGATGGAAACAAGGTACGAAGAGTGGGTTGGCTTGGGAGGGGCGAAGCGTGAGGGCTGGGTGGAAGTGGGAGAGGAATGAGGACAGGGAGGATGATGTTGGTATTTGTTAAGCGCTCACTATGTGCCGAGCACTGTTCTAAGCGCCGGGGGGGACACGGGGGAATCAGGTTCACGGTCTCAATCCCCATTTTACAGATGAGGTCACTGAGGCACAGAGAAGGGACTCGCCCGCAGTCACACCGCTGCCGAGTGGCCGAGCCGGGATTCGAACTCAGGAGCTCTGACTCCAAAGCCCGCGCTCTTTCCACGGAGCCACGCTGCTCCTCGGGTAGGCCGCGATGTGACCGCGGCTAGGGGACGGATCAGAGAAGGCTCTCGGGGACCGGGGGGGGGGGGACGGGGGGTTTCAGGAGGTTTAGGAGCCGGAGGGGGGTCCTGGTCTGAGACATCTGGAGGGATGGGGAGGGAATTCCGGGTCGGGGAGGGGGGACACTCGACAGAAGGGATGGAGTTGGGATACCGGAGAGGGAGGAGCTGGTAAGGAACCATCCCGTAGAGAGGCAGCGTGGTGTAGTGGCCGGAGCCCGGGCCCGGGAGTCAGCAAGTCGTGATGACGAAGCCATCCGTTAAACGCTTACTATGTGCCAGGCGCCGCTCTAAGCGCTGGGGTGGATACAAGGTAATTAGGTTGCCCCCCGTGGGGCTCCCAGTCTTCATCCCCCCTTTTACAGATGAGCTCACTGAGGCCCAGAGCGGTGACTTGCCCAAAGTCGCACGGCCGACGAATGGCGGAGCCGGGATTGGAACCCGCGGCCTCTGACTCCCAGACCTGGGCTCTTCCCACTAAGCCGCGCTGCCGTGAGTTCTAATCCCGGCTCCCCCGCTGGACTGCTATGTGACCTTGGGCAAATCGCTTCACTTCTCTGTGCCTCAGTTGCCTCATCTGTAAAATGGGGCCGATGCTGTGAGGCCCACGTGGGACAGAGCCCGTGTCCAACCTGATCTGCTTGTCATCGCCCCGGTGCTCAGTGCAGGGCCTTACTCGTAGTAAGCCTTTAACAAATATTACTATAATCATTATAATAACGTTGGTATTTGTTAAGCGCTTCCTATGTGCCGAGCGCCGTTCTAAGCGCTGGGGTAGACACGGGGGAATCGGGTCGTCCCACGTGGGGCTCACGGTCTTCGTCCCCATTTTACAGATGAGGGAGCCGAGGCCCAGAGAAGCGAAGTGACTCGCCCACCGTCACGCAGCTGCCGAGTGGCCGAGCCGGGATTCGAACTCATGACCTCTGACTCCAAAGCCCGGGCTCTTCCCACTGAGCCACGCTGCTTCTCTTAGAGGTGCCCAGTCGAGTGCTCTGCAAACAGGAGGTTTCCGGTACGGTGCTCCGCACCCAGTTGGTGCCCAGGACAGTTCGAACCGGTTCCTGGTACGGTGCTCTGCGCCCAGATGTCCAGTCCAGTGCTCTGCACACGGTAGGTGCCGTGTACAGTGCTCCAGACACGGTAGGCTCCCAGTTATCCCGCTCTGAACATAGTAGGCGCCCTGGACAGTGCTCCGTCCATGGAAGGCTCCCAGTCCCACGCTCTGCACGGAGTAGGCCGCGACCAAGTGTTCCGCGCGTCACAGGTCCTCAATAAACGTGACCCAGATGAGAGACGACGGCGACGAAGATGACGACGGAGCGACCGGCATACGCCACGGAGTGAGTCCTTTCCCATGGCTCGGGCCCCCGGTTTCACGTCCGAGCGCTATAAATAAACCCCAACGACACAATAATCATTTCGTTGTCCTCGGGCGAGAATCTCCGCTGCGAGACTCCAACCGCCGGCCCGGCTATTTTGGGAGGGAGCCGAGGGGCCCGGAGTTGGCATCCGCGGCTGGCTCCGAGCCCCCGGGTCGGTCCGGGGGTGGGTTCGACTGGCGTGACGAGGGGTCGGTGGCCTCCTTCTTCCTCTCCGTGGCCCCGGGAGAGCCAAGGGAGAGGCCTCGGAGCAGGGGCTAATGACTCTCTGGTCTGGACGTACTGATTTAATTGAGGGAGGGCCCCGGAGGGGGAAGGGAGAGTGAATAATCACGATGGCATCTGTTAAACCCTTACTGTGTGCCAGGCACCGTACTAAACTCTCCGGCCGACCCAAGCGAAGCGAGCCGGACGCAGCCCCTGTCCCATCTGGGGCTCACGGTCTCGATCCCCGTGTCACCGATGAGGTAACTGAGACGCAGAGAAGTAAAGCGACTCGCCCAAGGTCACACGGCACGCAAGTGGTGGACCCAGGTTGTTCCCACTGCCGAGCCCGTGCTCTTTCCACGCTGAGCCCCGGGTTCTAGAGCCCTGGACGCGGAGGGACCTGGGTTCCAGTCCCGCCTCCGCCCCGCGCCTGCTCTGTGACCCTGAGCAAGTCGTTTCCCTCCTCCGAGCCTCAGTTACCTCGGCTGTAGAATGGGGATTGAGACCGTGAGCTCCGTGTCGGAGAGAGACCCCATCAGCTCGTATCTACCCCCAACGCTTAGTACAGGGCCTGGCACACGGTAAGCACTTTACAAAAACCATTAAAAAGCAATGAACTTCCCCTCTAGAGTTCAGGGGTAACGCAGCAGGAGCCCAGTACGGTGCTCAAGAGCCCAGGACAGTGTTTGGCACACCACAGGTACCTAGAAGCGGCGTGGCTCAGCGGAAAGGGCACGGGCTTGGGAGTCCGAGGGCACGAGTTCGAATGCCGGCCCCGCCGCTTGGCAGCTGCGCGACGGTGGGCGAGTCACTTCTCTGTGCCTCAGTCACCTCATCTGTAAAACGGGGATTAACCGTGAGCCTCACGTGGGACGACCTGATTACCCTGTATCTACCCCAGCGCTTAGAACAGCGCTCGGCGCACAGTAGGCGCTTAACAAATACCAACGTTATTAACATGATTAGTACAGTGCTTTGCACCCAGCACAACGTTCTGCACACAGCAGACGCCCAGAAGAGTACTCCGCGTGCAGCGGGTACCCAGCACAGCGCCCTGCACACAGCAGGCTCCCGGAACGGCTCTCACACCCCACTACGCCATCCTTCCTTGACAACTGTTTCTGGCCTGGTCGGCGGTTTTATTTATGGCACCTCTGGGCCCGTCGCGCGTGCCAAGCACTGTGCTCGGTGCTGGAGTAAACACGAAATAAACACATCGGGCTCGGCCCTTTCCTTGCCCCGGCTCCCCTCCTCTCCCCCGCCCCCGAGGCGGGCACCAAGCCGAGTCCGGAAGGGACCAAATCACCCTCGGCTCTTTGGGGCCTCGAGGTGACCATTCCGGAGGGACCCCCGCGCCCCCCAGGAGTACCTTTCTGCGACCGCCCGGAGGGACTGACCGCTCCAGGGCTGCCAAAGGCCCGGAATGGCCCGAGCACCGGGCCAAGGAAAAGACTCTTGCCCCATCGGCGCCCTGGCCCGGCCTCCTCCGTGCGCCCCTTCCCCTCGATTCTCGGCCCCTCCCTCCCGCTGGCCCCCCAGTCTGGAGCTCCTCCCTGCGCTCCATCCACGGAGAGGGGCCGGGCCTGCCGGTCAGAGACCCCCCCCCCCGGCTCTGCCCCTTGTCTGCTGGGTGACCTTGGTTCACTTCTCGGTGCCTCGGTTCCCTCATCCACAAAACGGAGATTCAATACCCGGGCTCCCACCCCCTTAGACTGCAATTATTTACACATACATACACATAGCAAGATTATTTAATCTCGTTTCTATTTACTGCTATCTCGACTCTATTTATTGCTACTGTTCTTGTCTGTCCGTCTCCCCCGATTAGACCGTAAGCCCGTCAGAGGGCAGGGACCGTCTCTATCTGTTACCGATTTGTACATTCCACGCGCTTAGTACAGTGCTCTGCACATAGTAAGCGCTCACTAAATACTATTGAATGAATGAATGATCAATTAATTAATGCTGGTATTTGTTAAGCGCTTCCTATATGCGAAGCACTGTTCTAAGCGCCGGGGGATGCAAGGTGATCAGGTTGTCCCCCGTGGGGCTCACAGTCTTCACCCCCCCTTTACAGATGAGGGAACTGAGGCCCAGAGAAGTGAAGTGACTTGCCCAAAGTCACACAGCTGACTCTAAGTCCCACGTGTCCGACTGTGTCTGATCTGATCATCTTGTAACTACCCGCGGCGTTGAGCACAGCGATTGGCACATAGTAAGTGCTTTAACAATAATAGCCATCGTCATCATCATCATTGCCGTTGTTCATGTCCAAACCCTCCCGAGCGCGGCTCCCCCCGGCTTCAGAGCCTCCTGAAAGGGAATCCGTTTTTCAATACCTCTCTCATCCCTTTTCCCCTCCACCAGCACCAGCGTCCTTATAATAATAATTATTATTATGGCATCTGTTCAGCGCTTATTAGGTGCCAAGCACTGTTCCAATCGCAGCCTCCGTAGCGCTCGGATTCAGAGCGAATTAGTTCGTCTCGGGATCTGTGTGGTCACCCACTCACCCATTTAATCCTTCCGGGTTCTCTTCACCCTGACCAAAATGGACTGTAAACTCCGGAGCGGAGAGCCGGGAGGAGGGAGGGGAGACGGGGACAGCGTGTCCGGAGCTGTCGGGCCCGGTGGCGTCCAAGCCGGCCAGAGAGTTGCGGATGCCCCAGCGGGGCTGTCTTGGGATCCCTGGGAGCTGCGGGAGAGAGAGTTCCAGGCCTCACTGGGCCAAAGGCCCCTGAGCTCCGGGCGGGAGGGGTTGCGGGGGAGCTAAGAGAGGGGGAAGCGGGCTCAGAATAATAATAATAGCATTTAAGAACTTACCATGTGCCAAACACTGTTCTAAGCTCCGGGGTAGATACAAGGTTGGACACGGTCCCTGTCCCACATGGGGCTCACGATCTTAATCCCTCTTACAGATGAGGACGCTGAGGACCAGAAAAGTTAAGCGATTGGCCCAAAGTCCCAAGGCAGACAAGTGGTGGAGCCGGGATTAGAACCCACGACCTTCTGACTCCTAAGCCCGTATTCTGTCCACTAAACTGTGCCGCTTCCCTACCCCGCTCCCCTGGGCACGGGTCTCTCGGGTCTCCAGGGCGCCCGAGAGAGAGAGTGGGGGGAGCCGCCGACCGGGGGTCGAGGGAGCGGGTCAGGCCCGGGGGTTGGGGGGATAGAATGGGGGGGATCAAGGATCAAGGGAATTGGTGTCCCCTCTCGGGGTGCCCAGCCGGGGAGCGGGGGCGGAGATGGAGAGATGTTTAACCCCACCTTAAGGCCAGGGCGCTTCAGGGCCCCCCCGCAACTCCAAACAAGTCAGGGGCTCCTCTCCTTCTCTACCCAGAGGGGAGCACGACCCCCCCCTCCCCATCAGGTGTCCCTAATTCCACCGATCGCCCTTGAAATCTCTCTGTGGTCTCCGCAGTCGAGGTGGGTGGGGAAGGGAAGAGATGGGGGAAGGGTAGACGTGGGGGTCGTGGAGGGGATGGGGGGCATGGAGGAGCTGCCCTGGGGAAGCGGGGGCGGGGAGGGGGAACTCTCACAAGCCGACCAACAAAAAATAAATAAATCTGCCTTCCCATAAATGGGGATAAAACGATTGCCTGCTCTCCCTCCCTCAGACTGGCAGCTGCTGGGAGATAGGGATTCTGTCCCATCTGATTATCTTCTAACCACTCTGGCGACCAGTAAGTACACGGTGAACAAGAAGTACCCGGTGAACGATACCCTGAGCGGTAGGTATTATCGCTCCCATCGCGCAGGTGAGAAAACCGACTCATAGGACGGGAAACGACTGGGCCAAGATCACACGTCGGGCCGGGGGCCGAGTTGGAACTAGAATCCCGGTCTCCTGACCCTCCAGGTCCCCGATCTCCCCAGGCTTCCCCCAAATCCCTCCTCGGACACCGCTCTGCGGAGAAACCTTGTTCCCGGCCCCGTCTTCCAGGCTCTAAAGCAGGAGGGAAGAGGCTCAGCCCAGGCTCCCGAGACACCGGGACGCCTACGGTGCTCGGCCCGGAGGTCCGGGAGCTACCACGACGCTCAGGACGATCGTCGCCCACCCGCCCTCCGACACGCCCACCGGGAATTGGACCCATCTGCCATCCATCTGGGCAGGGAGAAGGGGAGAGGGGGGTCGGGGCTGCTGAGCTCTTTTACCCCCACTGGGTAATTCGTTCGCCGGAATTCCATTCCCCACAGGCTTGGTGTTCTGGGAATCTTGGAAACAGACTCTGGGCTCGAACCCCGGCCTTGATTTTCTTAATCCCGGTCAGCGACCCCTCTTGATTGCTTCCCTTTCAAAGCGCCGGCCAGGCCCCAGCGCCCAGGCCTCTGGGTCTGCCGCATGGTCTACCCGGCCCAGAACTATCCCCCAGGAGCACCGAGACGCTCGAAGATCCATGTGCCCTCTCCCTGCCCTTTGCCCCTTCCCGTCCCTCCCCGCTTGCAAACAGTTGCTGAAAACACAATTCCTCCGGGAATCTTCCTGGATTCGCTCCAGCACAAAACATCCAACGTCTTTGCCTCTCCTTTCTCCATCCTTGACTCCCCCAGTGATCCAGCAAGGACCATCCCAATTCCCTAATTCTCCCCTCTCCAACCTCGACTCTCCCCCAGTGGGCTCAGAGCAGACCATCCGATACCCCCGACTCTCCCCTCTCCACCCCTCATCCTCTCCAATTCCCAGGCTCTACCCCCGGCTCTGCCCCGTCCTGCTCTGTGAACCCATTTACATCGCTTGACCTCTCTGGGCCTCGGTTTCCTCATCTGTAAAATAAGGATAATCATACTCGCAATCATACTCTGTCGGGAATGTCGAGTGAATAAAAATGACATCACTGACGTGAACGTGCCTTGGGAAAACTAAGAGAGGTCGACAGCCACGGTGGGAGGGGTAGGGTGGAAAGTCCAGGCGGATGGTCCTGGGGGTGGTCATGAGTGATGACCGTTCGGGATGGCCATGGGGAGAGGGGCTGACGGTGGTGGTGAGGTATGCAGGAATCCACGGGGAAAAGACAAGAAATCATCAAAAATGAGGTCAAACGGTGCTTGCGGTTACCACGCTCTGACGAAACTTCGTTTCTACTACACGGTGGCTTTTTTTTTCTTCCTCCGATGATTCTTGCCAAAGCAAGGGAAGGAAAAGAAACAAAAAACCAACCCTCTTTCTCCCCCATCGAACAGATGTGATCGTTGAGGCCCAGAGAGGCTTGCCCCAGATCCACGGCAAGCCAGCGCCACCTCTGTGAGACGAGAACCTGCGACCTGGAGCCCCAGAAAAAGGGGCTGCCGGAAAGTCGCTCCCCACGAAATTCCCACCGCTACCCACACCCCGGAAAGTGTCCCCCACCGGGAAAAGGAGTCCGGGCTAGTCCCGAGGCCGGTAGGGTGACCGCCCTCCTGTCCCTGACCAGATGCAGGGGAGGTGCTGAGCCGGCGGCTGCAAGAAAGCAGGCTGCGGCGAGGCCTGGGCCTCCTCGGGGGGTCGGTTTCCGTCTTGATATTAATCATTTCGGCCGCTTTATTTCCATCGTCCCCCCCTGGCCCCCGGGCCCTCTTTCATCTCTCCTCCACCAGCTCTCCAAACATTTTTCTAAGCGGAGGTGAGCTGCAGGGGGTGGGCGAGGAAGGGGTAGCCGGAGGGGCAAACTGGCAGGGGGCTGGGGGACGAGGAGGGAGACATCACCCAGTAGGGGTTGGACACCCCGAGAGAGGGGGAGGGATGGGGAGGGGAGGAGAAGAGGCGGGAGAGGAGGAAGGGAGGAGGGGGAAGGAACCGAGGGGTGGTGGGGGTGAGGAAGGATGAGGAAGGATTTCTTTTCATGTCTGCCTCCCACCCTAGCTTGAGTTCCTCGTGGGCGTCGATCGAGTCTCCCGACTCTGTTGTACTGCTCTCTTGCAAAGTTTATCACATCGCTCTGCGCCCAGTGAGGAGTCGATACTTACTGTTAACTGACTGGTGGATCGATTGAGGAAGGTGGGAGGGAGAGAGAAAAAAGGGGAGGGGGATAAGGAGAAAAGGGGAGGGGGGGGAGAGAAAGGGAGATGGGGAAGAAGAGAAGGAGGGAAAGGGGAGGGGGAGGGCAAGAAGAGGGTGGGAGAGAAGGGAGGGGGGAGAAAGGGGAAGAGGAAGGGGTAGGTGGGAGGGGCAAGGGGGAATTGATAGATACGTTCTCTACCCCCCAACGAGTTTATAGACTGAAGGGAGAGCCAGGCATTAATATAGACATTTATTATAATAATTGTATTTAAGCGCTTACATGTCCCAAGCGCTGGGGCGGGCACGGAATATGCAGACCGGACACAGTCCCCGTCCGGCAAGGAGTTCACACAGAGTGTGGGCAAGTCACTTCACTTCTCGGTGCCTCAGTGACCTCATCTGTAAAATGGGGCTTCACTGTGAGCCTCACGTGGGACCACCTGGTTACCCTGTATCTACCCCAGCGCTTAGAACAGTGCTCGGCACGTAGTAAGCGCTTAACAAATACCAACATTATTAAGGAGGAAGGAGAACAGGTATTTAATGCCCATTTTAGAGGTGAGAAATCTGAGGCCCAGAACGGTGATTTGTTCAACGTCTTGATTTTCTCCGTTCTTTTACTGAACCCAAGTATTCTTTCCTTCCGATTGTCCAGTCCTTGCTTCCTGGAAGGCTGGCTCAGTGGGAAGGGCCATGGGCTTTGGAGTCAGAGGTCATGGGTTCGAATCCCCGCTCTGCCACTTGTCAGCTGTGTGACTGTGGGCAAGTCACTTCACTTCTCGGTGCCTCAGTTCCCTCATCTGTAAAATGGGGATTAAGACTGTGAGCCCCACGTGGGACGACCTGATTCCCGTGTGTCTACCCCAGCGCTCAGAGCAGTGCTCGGCACATAGTAAGCGCTTAACAAATACCAACATTATTAACGAATACCAACATTATTACTGTCTGGGGTATCTGTCTGTAGGCCCCTCCAGGGCAGGACTGTCCATTTGGTGTCGTTTCGTCCGGCCACCCGCGCTCGGAGCCCGAGAATCGGGGCGGATCCGGCGAATAGAAGTAGCGTGGCTTAGCGATAGGAGAACGGTCATGGGTTCTAATCCCACCTCGGCCGCTTGTCAGCTGGGTGACTTTGGCCAAGTCAGTTAACTTCTCCGTGCCTGTTACCTCATCTGTAAAATGGGGATTAAGACTGGGAGCCCCACGTGGAGCGACCTGTTAACCTTGTATTTACGTTAGCTCTTAGAACAGCGCTTAGCACATAGTCAGCGCTGAACAAATACCATCATTAGTAGCGTTAATATTATTATTATTACGGTGGGTTACAGTGCCACCTAACGGACGATCAGTCGCTCTGCCGATCGCTGAAACGGCCCAGCCCTTTCCTCTAATAATAATAATAATAATAATATTGGTATTTGTTAAGCGCTTACTATGTGCAGAGCACTGTCCTAAGCGCTGGGGTAGATACAGGGGAATCAGGTCGCCCCACGTGAGGCTCACAGTCGTGGCTCAGTGGAAAGAGCACGGGCTTCGGAGTCAGAGGTCATGGGTTCGAATCCCGGCTCGGCCACTTGTCAGCTGGGTGACTTTGGGCAAGTCACTTCTCGGTGCCTCAGTTCCCCTCATCTGTAAAATGGGGATTAAGACTGTGAGCCCCACGTGGGACCACCTGATTCCCTTGTCTCTCCCCCAGCGCTTAGAACAGTGCTCGGCACATAGTAAGCGCTTAACAAATAGCAACATCATTATTATTATTAATCCCCATTTTGCCGATGAGGTAACTGAGGCCCAGCGAGGTTGACTTGCCCACAGTCACACGGCTGGCAAGTGGTGGAGTCGGGATTCGAACCCAGGACCTCGGACTCCCAAGCCCGAGCTCTTGCCACTGAGCCACGCTGCTTTGAAGCTCCTGTAGATCAAGGGGCAAGGGCTGGAGGGGTGGGCTCGGGGATGACCCGCTCCTCCCATCCCTGGTGGGCTGCGGGAATTGAGGAGGTGAGCCAGGTCTGCCCGGGAAAGAGCTGGGTGGTATGAAGAGAATCGTGCTACCACAGGGAGTCGTGGGTTCTAATCCCGACTGCCCCGCTTGTCAGCTGTGTGATCTGGGGGGCCAGTCACCTCACTTCTCTGGGCCTCAGTGACCTCATCTGTAAAATGGGGATGAAGACTGGGAGCCCCACGTGGGACAACCTAGATCACCTTCTATCTTCCCCAGCGCTTAGGACAGCGCTTGGCACGTAGTAAAAGCTTAACAAATACTGTCACTGTTATCATCATTATTATTATGAACAGTGGCTGAAGAGAGGGTGAGGGAGTTCTTTCATCATCCCTACCTTCTCCGTCGCCGACGTCGATCCAGGGTCCGCTGGGTGCAGAGCACTGCGCTGGCTGTGCGCTGGGTGCGGGAGCGCCGTACTCCTAGAGAAGTAGCGTGGCCCGATGGCAAGAGCCCGAGCTCGGGAGTCAGAGGACGCGGGTTCTAATCCCGGCTCCACTCCTTGTCCGCTGCGCAAGTCACTGAACTGCTCTGAGCCTCAGTGACCTCATCTGTAAAATGGGGATTAAGGCGGAGCTCCACGTGGTTACCCGCTTACCTTTTTATCTATCCCAGTGTTTAAGACAGTGCTTGGCACATAGTAAGTGCTTAAATACCGTCATTGTTATTATCAGCTGTCCGCCGGGTGCAGCGCACTCTCCCGGGGCCTACTTGGCGCCAAGCACCGTTCTAAACAGCGGTATTAAGCGTGGCGCAGTGGAAAGAGCCCGGGCTTGGGAGTCGGAGGTCATGGGTTCGAATCCGGGCTCTGCCACTTGGCAGCCGGGTGACTGGGGGCAAGTCACTTGACTTCTCGGTGCCTCAGTTCCCTCATCCGTAAAATGGGGCTTAACTGTGGGACAACCTGATTACCCTGTATCTACCCCAGCGCTTAAAACGGTGCTCGGCACATAGGAAGCGCTTAACCGATACCAACGTCATTATCGTTAATCTAGTCGGGAAGACGAATGATTTACAGGCGACGGGAGCCGAAGGAGGGCAAGGATAGGGCAGGGGGTAGCACGAGTCTACTGGGAAGAGAGACGGAGACTGAGAGATGAAGACGCGGGGACGGACGGCCATCTTGGGAAAAGGACGGGAAACTTCCAGGTGAATTCGGTGATTGGGCCCAGAGACAGGGACAGAGAGACAGAGACAGGGAGATAGGCGGCCGGCTGGGAGAAAGGGAGATACGCTTCTAGCGTGTATTCAGTGACTGGGGCGAGGGAGAGACAGAGAGACAGAAAGAAACCCGCAGAGATAGACGACATAGAGACTCCGGCAAACGAGGGGCGGGAAAATGCCGGTGCAGAGTGAGTGGGGGCACAATCCACGGAGAGACCAGCTGGGAGAGCGGGCGGGACACTGCTAGGGTACACCGGGTGACCGGGCCTAGTCTCCGGAAGTCTCTGTTAATAATAATGTTGGTATTTGTTAAGCGCTTACTCTGTGCGGAGCACCGTTCTAAGCGCTGGGGTAGATGCAGGGTCATCGGGTCGTCCCCCGGGAGGCTCACAGTCTTCATCCCTATTTTACAGATGAGGTAACCGAGGCACAGAGAGGTGAAGTGACTCGCCCACGGTCACACGGCTGCCAAGTGGCTGAGCTGGGATTCGAACCCATGACCTCGGACTCCCAAGCCCGGCCTCTTTCCACTGAGCCGCGCCGCTTCTCTATTAATGAACAGTCTCTGGAAGAGACCTTTATATTAATGTCTGTCTCCCCCTCTAGAACGTAAGCTCGGCCGGGTTGCCCCCAGACAATTAAGAGAAGCAGCGTGGCTCAGTGAAAAGAGCGTGGGCTTCGGAATCAGGGGTCATGGGTTCGAGTCCCGCTCCGCCGCTTGTCGGCTGTGTGACTGTGGGCGAGTCACTTCACTTCTCTGGGCCTCACTTACCTCACCTGTAAAATAGGGATGAAGACTGTGAGCCTCCCGTGGGACGACCCGATGACCCTGGATCTGCCCCAGCGCTTAGAACGGTGCTCTGCACACAGTCAGCGCTTAACAAATACCAACATTATTATTATTAATAATAAATACTCTTACTAATAACTGGTCTTTTCTTTTTCCTCCTCATCTCCCTCTTTAGGTCAGAAACCCTTCGGCCGGCAGAAACGGTGTCTTTTTGTCCTAATATACGTTCCCTACAGGTACCCAGGACGGTGCCGTGCCTGCGAACCCTGCGCGGTGTGAGCGGGGAGGATAAATAGGGGTAAATGGGGGGTTGGAAAAACAGAGGGGGGGCGTCGAGGGTCAGGGGTTTGGGCCTGCACGGGGGAAGGAGGCGGAGGACATGAGCGGCAGCCGCCGGTCAACGCGGCTGGACTCCTTTGAGGCGAAAGAGGACCCCGGCCTCCCCGCCGCTCGGCCGCGCGAAGGAAAGCGGGAAGAATTCGGGGAATGTGGGGGAAGATTCGGGAGGAGAAGCCGTGAAGGAGGGAGCCGAGGGGCCGTCCCGTGTGGGACGGGGACTGTGTCCGACCTCCTCGCCCTCCATCTTCCCCAGCGCTCAGCACATGCCGGCGATAAGAAGTGCTATAATCGTGATCATTAGCGGATCGGCTTCGAGCCGGCGGGGGGGGTCACGAAGCTGGCGGGCCGCTGAGCGAAACGATAAGAAAGCTGCCCTGGCTTTGACCCTTTCATTCATTCATTCATTCAATAGTATTTATTGAGCGCTTACTATGTGCAGAGCACTGTACTAAGCGTTTGGGATGAACAAGTCGGCAACAGATAGAGACGGTCCCTGCCGTTCGACGGGCTCACGGTCTAATCGGGGGAGACGGACAGACGAGAACGATGGCACTAAACAGCGTCAAGGGGAAGAACATCTCGTAAAAACCGATGGCGACTAAATAGAATCGAGGCGATGTACAATTCATTAACAAAATAAATAGGGTAACGAAAATATATGCAGTTGAGCGGACGAGTACGGTGCTGTGGGGATGGGAAGGGAGAGGTGGAGGAGCAGAGGGAAAAGGGGAAAATGAGGCTTTAGCTGCGGAGAGGTAAAGGGGGGATGGCAGAGGGAGTAGAGGGGGAAGAGGAGCTCAGTCTGGGAAGGCCTCTCGGAGGAGGTGATTTTTAAGTAGGGTTTTGAAGAGGGAAAGAGAATCGGTTTGGCGGAGGTGAGGAGGGAGGGCGTTCCGGGACCGCGGGAGGACGTGACCCGGGGGTCGACGGCGGGACGGGCGAGACCGAGGGACGGCGAGGAGGCGGGCGGCGGAGGAGCGGAGCGTGCGGGGTGGGCGGTAGAAAGAGAGAAGGGAGGAGAGGTAGGAAGGGGCAAGGTGATGGAGAGCCTCGAAGCCTAGAGTGAGGAGTTTTTGTTTGGAGCGGAGGTCGATAGGCGACCACCGGAGTTGTTTAAGAAAGGGAGTGACATGCCCAGATCGTTTCTGCGGGAAGATGAGCCGGGCGGCGGAGTGAAGAATAGACCGGAGCGGGGCGAGAGAGGAGGAAGGGAGGTCAGAGAGAAGGCCGACACGGTAGTCTAGCCGGGATATAACGAGAGCCCGTAATAGTAAGGTAGCCGTCTGGGTGGAGAGGAAAGGGCGGATCTTGGCGATATCGTAGAGGTGAAACCGGCAGGTCTCGGTAACGGATAGGATGCGTGGGGTGAACGAGAGGGACGAGTCAAGGATGACACCGAGATCGCGGGCCTGCGGGACGGGAAGGACGGTCGTGCCATCCACGGTGACGGAGAAGTCCGGGAGCGGACCGGGCTTGGGAGGGAAGATGAGGAGCTCAGTCTCGCTCATGTTGAGTTTTAGGTGGCGGGCCGACATCCGGGTGGAGACGTCCCGGAGGCGGGAGGAGATGCGAGCCCGAAGGGAGGGGGAGAGGACAGGGGCGGAGATGTAGATCTGCGTGTCATCTGCGTAGAGATGGTAGTCAAAGCCGTGAGAGCGGATGAGTTCACCGAGGGAGTGAGTGTAAATGGAGAACAGAAGAGGGCCGAGAACTGACCCTTGAGGAACTCCGACAGTTAAAGGACGGGAGGGGGAGGAGGCTCCGGCGTAGGAGACCGAGAATGATCGGCCAGAGAGGTGAGAGGAGAACCGGGAGAGGACAGAGTCCGTGAAGCCGAGGTGAGATAAGGTATGGAGGAGGAGGGGATGGTCGACGGTGTCAAAGGCAGCAGAGAGGTCGAGGAGGATCAGAATGGAGTAGGAGCCATTGGATTTGGCAAGAAGGAGGTCACGGGTGACCTTAGAGAGAGCGGTCTCGGTAGAGCGGAGGGGACGGAAGCCAGATCGGAGGGGGTCTAGGAGAGAATGGGAGTTAAGGAATTCTAGGCATCGATTGTAGACGACTCGTTCTAAGATTTTGGAAAGGAAGGGTAGTAGGGAGATAGGACGATAACTGGAGGGGGAAGTGGGGTCGAGAGCGGGTTTTTTTAGGATGGGGGAGACGTGGGCATGTTTGAAGGCAGAGGGGAAGGAGCCCTTGGAGATCGAGTGGTTAAAAATAGAAGTTAAGGAAGGGAGGAGGGCAGGGGCGACGGTTTTAAGAAGGTGAGAGGGAATGGGGTCCGAGGCGCAGCTGGAGGGGGTGGCACTTGCGAGGAGGGAGGAGATCTCCTCTGAGGATACTGCAGGGAAGGATGGGAAAGTAGGGGAGGGGGTCGTTGGGGGGGAGGGGAGAGGCGGAGGGGTGACTTTGGGGAGCTCAGACCCGATCGTGTTGATTTTCGTGAGGAAATAGGTGGCCAGATCATTAGGGGTGAGAGATGGGGGAGGGGGAGGAACAGGGGGCCTAAGGAGAGAGTTAAAGGTCCGGAACAATCGGCGGGGGTGACGGGCGTGGGTGTCGATGAGGGAGGAGAAGAAGCTTTGCCCGGCGGAGGAGAGGGCAGAGTTAAGGCAGGAAAGGATAAATTTGAAGTGTGTGAGGTCGGCTCGGTGCTTGGACTTTCGCCAGCGGCGCTCGGCAGCTCGAGCATAGGAGCGTAGGAGGCGGACGGAGGAGGTGATCCGGGGCCGTGGGTCAGTGGAGCGAGAGCGGCGGAGGGAAAGGGGGGCGAGAGAGTCGAGATGAGTAGAGAGGGTGGAGTCGAGAGCGGAGACCCGCTCGTCGAGAGTGGGAAGAGAGGACAGGGCGGCGAGGTGAGGCGAGATGCTATTGGAAAGACGGATGGGATCGAGAGAGCGGAGGTCTCTGCGGGGCAGTAGCGAAGATCTGCAGGGGGAGGGAGTGTGAGAGATGAGGCAGGTGAGAAGGTTACGGTCAGAGAGAGGGATTTCAGAGTCGGTGAGTGAGGAGATAGCGCAGCGGTAGGAGATGACGAGATCGAGGGTGTGACCGAGTCGGTGAGTGGGCGCGGTACGGTGGAGGAGGAGGTCGGCGGAGTCGAGGAGGGATAGCGGGCGGGCGGCGGAGGAGTCGTCGGGTACATCCGTATGGATGTTGAAGTCTCCGAGGATCAGAGCGGGCAGAGAGAAGGAGAGGAGGAAGGTGAGAAAGGGGTCAAGGTGGTTGGCCCCCTCGGGTTGGGGTGGGCCTGCGGGGTGGGCATCGCGGGCCGCCAAGTCGGACCGTGTCCCAGCGGGTGGAGAAGCCGCGTTGCCTGACGCCTATCCGACAGGGACTCTCCCCGCCTTCGAATCCTTATTGGAGGCCCATCTCTTCCTCGAGGCCTTCCCTGATGAACGGTGGTATTTGTTAAGCGCTATGCGCGAAGCACTGTTCTAAGCGCTGGGGGCGGGGGGCAACAAGGTGATCAGGTTGGCCCACGTGGGGCTCACAGTTTTCATCCCCATTTGACAGGCGAGGGAACTGAGGCACAGAGAAGTGACTTGTCCGAAGTCGTACAGCTGGCAAGCGGTGGAACCCACGACCTCTGACTCCCCAGCCCGGGCTCTTTCCACTGAGCCATCCTGCTTTTTCCTCATTTCCTCTTCTCCCACTCCCTTCGCCCTGATATGCTCCCTTTATTCGATGGCCCCCGTCGCCCCCGCCCCCCCCCCCCCCGACACTTACGTACATACCCGAAATCGATTTACGGAACATTCGCCTCTCCCCCTCGAGACCGTAAGCTCACGGTGGGCAGGGAACGTGTTCACCAACTCCCTTAGGTCGCTATACCGCACTCTCCCGAGCCCTTAGTACAGTGCTCGGAACACAGTAAGTGTTCGGTAAATACAACCCATTGATTGACTGACTGATCGACTGGCTAGAGCAGGGGCCTGGGAGTCGGACGGACCTGCGTCCTGATCTTGGCCCCACCACTTGCCGGCCGTGGGGCCCTGGGCAAGTCACTTTGCTGCTCTGTGCCTCGGTTGCCTCATCCGTAAAATGGGGGTTGAGACTACGTGGGACAAGGACTGTCCGACCTGATTAGCTTGTATCCACCTCAGTCCTTGGCCCCGGACAGGTGGGAGGAACTCACAGTCTCAATCCCTGTTTTAGGGAGGAGGTGACCGAGGCACAGAGAAGTGAAGCCATTTGCCCAGTAATAATGATAAGAAGAACGTTGGTATTTGTTAAGCGCCTGCCAGGTGCCGAGCACCGGGGTGGGCCCAGGGGAATCGGGTTGTCCCACGTGGGGCTCGCGGTCTTCATCCCCATTTTACAGATGAGGTAACCGAGGCCCCCGAGACGTCAAGTGACTCGGCCACAGTCACACGGCTGACAGGTGGCCGAGCCGGCATTCGCACCCACGCCCCCCGACTCCCAAGCCCGGGCTCTTTGCACCGAGCCGCGCCGCGTCTCCCGGTGTCACAGAGCAGACAAGCGGCGGAGCCGGGGTGAGAACCAGGTCTTCTGGACTGCGAGCCTGCCGCCGGGCCGGGGACCGTCCCCAACGGTCGCTGAATCGTACTTTCCAGGCGCTTGGTACGGTGTTCTCAAGAGATACGACTGAATGAATGAATGAACCGAGATCCTTCTGACCCCCGGGCCCGGAGAGAGCCAGGGGCTCCCGCTGCCCCTCTAACCTAAGCCTCCCGTCTGTGGGAAGGGGGAGGCGTGGGACACGGCAGGCCCGGCCTCCGGAGCCCACTCTCTGACGGGGGGGGGGGGTCCCAGGGAGGTGGCGGGGGCGACGGGGAGCGGGGAAGGTTGGAGGCGGCCCGGTGTTATCCTCTCGGCGGGAGACGGCCGCCCGGAAAGCTGGGAGGAGGAAAGGATGGGGAGGAAAGAGGGGGAGGTGGAGAGAGAAAAGGAGGAAGGGGTAGGGGGTGGGGCCCAGGGAATCCCCCGTCCTCGAAGCCGGGGCGGACGGAGGACGACGAAGCGGGGTGGGGGGAGGATGGAGGGGGCCGGCGAAGGGGAGGCCGCGGACGGGCGGGGGCGGTGGGGAGGAGCACCGGCGTTGCCCCCCGAAGCCCACCCGGAGGCCCGGAGAGCAGGTTCGGGAGGTCGGGGGCGGGAAGGCGGCCGGCAGAGAGACAGAGCGACTGGGAGACAGATGAAGAGACCCAGGCAGAGAGAGGGGTCAAGGCCCGGGGACCAAGAGATGCGGAGGTAGGGGAGGGCCCGGACGGGCCGGGGGAGCCGGGCCGGGGAGGATACGGAGCGTCTTCCACGGGAAACGCGTCTTTCTGGCCCCGGCTCCGAGGCCCACCCCCGTCCCTCCCTTTTCCTGGAGGTGGGGTTCTTCCCCTCGCAAAAAGCCCCCGCAGCCGGCCCCCCGCAGCCGGAGCCGGCGGAGCCTCGGAGCGGGAGCCGCGGCCGGGGGGCCCCTCCGGAGCCCGAGCCATGGGTCCGCCGGGGGACCCGCTCCCGGGTCGCTGACCTCGGGCGCCGGGCCCAGAGAGCGGGCTTGGATCCGGACGCCGGGCCTCGCCGCTCGGGCCCGGCCCTCCGCGGGGCGCCATGGCCTGGGCCCTCCGCTTCCTGTCCCGGCTGGCCGGCCTGTGCCTGGCCCTGGCCCCGGCCACGGGGGACCGGGAACTGACGGCGCTGCCCGTGCGGTTCGTCGTGGCGGAGGAAGTGGCCTCGGGCACGGAGATCGGGCGGCTGCCCGGGGGGCCGGGGGCCGCGGGCGAGGCCGGCGCGGGGGGCTTCCGCGTCCTGCAGGCCTCGCAGGCCGCCCCGGTGCGGGTGGAGCCCGCCACCGGCCGCCTCCGCACGGAGGGCCGCCTGGACCGCGAAGCGCTGTGCCCGGGCCGTGACCCCTGTCTGCTGACCTTGGACGTCCTGGCCCCGGCCGGGCGCGCCATCTTCCACGTGGAGGTGCTGGTCCGCGACGTCAACGACCACGCGCCCCGCTTCCCCAAGGCCGAGCAGGCCCTGGAGATCTCGGAGAGCGCCGCCCCGGGCACCCGCGTCCCGCTGGACCGGGCCCTGGACCCCGACGCCGGCCCCAACGGCCTGCAGGCCTACGGCCTGTCGCCCAGCCGGCACTTCGCCCTGGAGGTGGCGCGCGGGCCCGCCGGGGCCCGCCGTGCCGAGCTGGTGGTGGTCCGGCCTCTGGACCGGGAGGCGCAGGCGGCCTTCGAGCTGGTGCTGAGCGCCTCGGACGCCGGGGCCCCGCCCCGCTCCGGGAGCGCCCTGGTCCGCATCCGCGTCCTCGACTCCGACGACAACAGCCCCGCCTTCGCCGAGACCGCGCTGGCCGTGGCCGTCCGGGAGGACGCCCCGCCCGGCTCCCTCCTGCTGAACCTGACGGCCACGGACCCGGACCGGGGCCCCAACGGGGGGGTGGAGTTCGCCCTGGGCCCGCACGTGTCCGCCGAGGTCCGGGCCACCTTCCACGTGGACGCGGCCACGGGCCAGGTGCGGCTGCGCGGGCCGCTGGACTTCGAGCGACGGACGGCTTACGAGCTGGACGTCCAGGCCCGGGACAGGGGGCCCGGCCCCATCCCCGCCCACTGCAAGGTCCTGGTCGACGTCCTGGACGTCAACGACAACGCCCCGGCCATCCGGGTGGCCTGGGCCTCGCGGCCCCCCGGGGTGGCCGAGGGGCTGCCCCCGGGCCGCCTCGTGGCCCTGGTGACGGCCGGCGACGCCGACTCCGGGGCCAACGGGGAGGTCCGCTGCTCCCTGAGCCGGGGGCCGGGCCCGTTCCGGCTCCGGCCGACGCCCGGCCGCGGCTACCTGCTCGTGACGGCCGCCACGCTGGACCGGGAGGCCCAGGCCGAGTACCGCCTGACCGTGCTGGCCCGGGACGGCGGCGAGGCCCCGCGCTCGGCGCTGGAGCAGCTGACGGTCCCCGTGCTGGACGTGAACGACAACCCGCCGGCCTTCGAGAGGGCGGCCTACGGCGTGGCCTTGCGGGAGAACAACGAGCCCCCGACCCTCCTGCTCACCGTCCGGGCCCGCGACGCCGACCTGGGCCCCAACGGCCGGATCGGCTTCCGCCTCCGGGACCCTCCGGCCGCCGGGCTGGTGGCCGTGGACCCGGTGACGGGCGCCGTCTCGGCCCTGCGGCCGCTGGACCGCGAGCGCGCCGCCGGCTTCGAGTTCCTCGTGGTGGCCGAGGACGGGGGCCGCCCGCCGCTCTCGGCCAGCGCCACCGTCCGCGTGAGCGTGCTGGACGCCAACGACAACGCCCCCGTGGTGCTCCGGCCAGAGCCCCGGGATGGGCTGGCCCACCTCTCCGTCCTCGTCAACTCCTCCACGGGCCGGGTGCTGAGCCCGGCCGGGGAGGAGGGGCCCCCGGGCCCCGGGCCCGTGCCGCTGCTGACCGTCGTGGCCCGCGACGCCGACGCCGGCCCCAACGGGGACGTCCGGTTCTCCCTGCTGGGGTCCGGCGCGGGGGACCCGTTCGTCCTGGACCCCCGCTCGGGCCGGCTCTACCTGAACGTCAGCGACGCGGGGGCCCTGCTGGGCAGCGAGCGGGAGCTGACCGTGGCCGTGGCCGACCGGGGGTCCCCCCCGCTGGAGACCCGGCTGCGGCTCCGGGTCTCGTTTGCCGGCACCGCCGACGCCCAGAGGCGGCCGGCCCGGGGGGCGGCCGGCCCCCTGAGCCCCCCGGCCCTGACGGCCATCTGCTTGGCCGCCCTGCTGGGCTCCTCGGGGCTGGGCCTGGCGCTGGCCGCGTCCGTCTGCAGGCGCGACCGCAGGCGGGTGGCCGGCGCCTACGACTGCCGCGTGGCCGAGACCGGCTGCCGCCCCGGGCCCCGGTGCCAGCGGAGGCCGATCCGGAAAGCCGACATCCGCCTGGTGCCCGGGGCCCGGGCCGGTCCCGCCGCGGGGCCGGAGGGCGGGCCGCGGGCCCGGCCCGCTCCCCCGGAGGCCCCGTTCCCTCTCACCCCGACCCTGTACCGGACCCTGAGGAACCAGAGGGACCCGGCGGGCTCCCCCGACGGCGGAGGGGTGACCCCAGACCCCCTAGGCCTGCTCCTCTTCCCTCCGCGGCGGAAGAGCGGATCGAGGGAGAACCTGAGCCCGCCGGCCCCGCCGGCCCCGCCGGCCCCGCCGGCCAGGCCCGGCGACCCCCGGCCCTCGGGGCCCGCCGGCCCGGCCTCCTGCCCCACCCTGAGGCGGCAGAGGAACGCGGACCCCCAGACGGCCCCGGGGCCACGGCACATCCTCCGGAGCTTGGTCCGCCTGTCGGTCGCCGCGCTGGCCGAGCGGAGCCCCGCGGAGGAACTCACGGCGGACTCCCTCCAGGTGCAGGTGAGGGGTCGGGGGACGGCGGGGGGCGGCGGGCGGCGGGGACGGGACGGGAGGGGGGCGGCTCGTGGCGGGCGCTAGGGTCACTCGCCTCGTCGTTTGACCCCCGCCGCCCGTCTGCCGTGTGACCTCGGGGGAGTCGCTCGGCTTCTCTGGGCTCCGGTCACCTCGTCTGTAAAATGGGGATCGAGACCGTGAGCCCCGTGTGGGACGGGGACCGTGTCCGACCCGACCGCCTGCAACCCCGGCGCTCAGTACGGCGCCCGGCACAGAGTAAGCGCTCGACGGTTACCGTTACTGTCACTGGCATACCAACGGGGACCCCTGGGCCCGGGGTCGCGAGGCGGCTAGGGACAGCGTTTTGGGGAGGGGGTCGGCTGCGGGGGCGGGGGGGGGGGGGTCGAGGGTCAGCCTAGGATGGGGGCGCGAGGGTCAGGCCGGGGTGGGGTCCCGCGGCGGGCAGGAGGACAGCTACGGGCGGGGGGTCGGTACCAGCGGGTGGCGGAAGCCGGGGGCGTCGAGGGTGGGCCGGGGCGGTCAGGGAGCCGCCGGCCGGGGGGTGGGAGGGCAGGGGGCCGGAGGGGGCCGAGGGGCGGCCGGGGTGGCGGCTGGGGATCAGCGGGTGGTGGAAACCGACGGCCCACTGGGAGTGGGGGCGAGGGATCGATGTCTTCGGGCAAGTCACTTGACTTCTCTGGGCCTCAGTTACCCCGTCCGTCAAATGGGGATCGAGACCGAAAGGACCCGCCTGGCGGTCGGGAGGTTCGGGGTAGCCGGAGAGAGTCCTGGGGTCCGGCGGCTCGCCGGGCCTCCGGGCCCCCGGACAGAGGGGGCAGGGCAGGATGCCCGGTCCCGGCGAGGGGCTGCGCTCTAGGGGCCGGGCCGGGGGGACTGTGCACAACAGGAAACGGGAAATGGACAACCCGGTTCCCTGCCCCCTCCTTCCCGCCCCCGACCCTCCGTCGCAGCGGCCTCCCAGCCGGGTGTCCGTTTCCTCTCCTCAATGACCGTCTTCCGCCGGATCCGGGGCCCCCTCCTCCCCCCCCAACGCGCCCAGCGTCCGGCCCCCTCCCCGGGCCGGGGCCCGCAGCCCCGGGGGCGGCCGGAATGCCCCGAGACCCCCCAAGTCGCTCTGGCTCAGGCCTCCTACCCCCGGGAGGGCCTTCTCCGACGCGAAACGGCCGGAGCCGGGGAGGTGGGTCCCTGGATGGGGACGACCAACCGTTCCCCGCCCCTCCGCCTCCCACCCCCCCGGGTTTGGACCACCCCGGGGAGACCCTGTCCCGCAGAGAGGGCCCCCGGCTTTGGACCACCCCGGGGCGACCCTGTCCCGCAGAGAGGGCACCCCCGGCGCCATCCCCTGACCTCCCACTCCGGGCCGGAGCCCCTGGGGCGGGAAGGGGGACGATGGGGCGAGGGCGGTGAATCTCGCCCCCCACTCCCTTCCCCGCCCCCTCTTCCTCTCCCCCCCCCCCCCCCCGCAGCCGTGCACGTCCGAGGTCGGAGGGAGCGCTATAAAAAGCGGCCTGCGGGCCGGAGCGACATCCGGCCGGGAAGGGCCGCGGGGGGGGGGATTTATGCGTTGTCGACAGATCTCCGTGCCTCTCTCTCCGCCCAGCAAATCTCGCAGCTGCTGGCCCTGCTCCACCGAGGGCAGTTCCAGCCTCGCCCCAACCACCGCGGGAACAAGTACCAGGCCCGAGCGGCGGGGGACAGGTAACCCCCGACCCCCAACCCCGAGGACCCCTCCTCTTCCCGTCGGACGTCAACTCATCCCTTCGCAGCGAAGCCCGCGCCAACGCGGAGACACGATGAGATTGGCATTCGTCAAGCGCTCGCTGTGCGCCAGGCGCCGGGGTAGATACAAGGTCGTCGGGTTGTCCCGGTGGGGCTCGGCCCCGTCATGACAGCTGAGGCAGCCGAGGCGCGGGGAGGTTAAGTGACTTGCCCGAGGTCACCCGGCTGGCCGGCGGCAGACGGGGGGGATTAGAACCCACGTCCCCCGACTCCCAAGCCCGCGCTCTTTCCACTGAGCCACGAGAAGCAGCGTAGTCTGGTGGATAGAAGCCCGGCCTGGGAGTCAGGTGGACCTGGCTTCTAATCCCCACCCTGCCCCTTAACCGCCGTGTGACCTTGGACGGATCGTTTCGCTTCTCCGGGCCTCGGTTCCCTCATCTAACGGGCTTTAACGCCGCGAGCCCCGTGTGAGACGTGGACCGTGTCCGGCCCGATTACACCTACCTGGCGCATAGTAAGCGCCTACCGGATGCCGTCAGAATCACACGCACACGTATAGACACCCGACGCCGCAGAGAAGTTCGGGATCTCCCCTGGCCCAGATCACCACCCGCTGTCCAGCCCAGGCGGACGAGGACAAGGAGCTGTGTCCGCCCCCCCACCCGGGCCGGAGGGACCTGGGCTCTTCCCCTCGCGGGGGGTGGACAGCGGGGGAGGGTCGAGGGGAAAGTTCAGTTCCCCCTTTCCCTTCCCCCCCCGCCCCGCCCCGCCATGGAGGCCCGGAGCTTCTGGGTCTCAGCCAATCCGCAGCCTCTCCCGGAGCCAGCTTCCAGATGGCCTCAGCTCCCCTCGATCCTGCTTCCCGTCCCTCTGTGTCCCCCCCCCCACCCACCCACCCGTTTCCCGGACCCGCCCCTTCCCCTCCACCCCCACGCCTCCTCCCTGGCCCGAGCCTTCATCACTCCCGGCTGGATGACCGTGTCGGCCTCCCCGCCTCTAGCCTCTCCCCGGCCACGGCCCGGGCGTCCCTCAACCGCCTGGGTCATCTTCCGAAGACGTCGCTCAGCACGTGCCTTCCCCTTGCCCCCCAAATCCTCCAGTGGCTCCCTCTGCGTCACGGTCCTCCCGTTGGCCCTCCATACAGCTCCCTTCCACACGTCCACTCCCTTCTCCCGCTTCACCCCGGCTCCCGCTCTTCACTCCTTCCAAGTTCTCCCCCCTCCCCCCTCCAGCCCCGAACCTCCTCCTCTCTCACACCCACCGGGCTGTGACTCTCCCCATCCTCAAAGCCTCCTGAAATCCCACCTCCTCCAGGAAGCCTTCCCCAGCCAATGCCCGCGGCCTCGGTGGTCGCCCTGTCCCGTTTCGGGATCCACTGGTGACGGGAAAGGGGTCGGGGGGGGGGGGGGCCTCCGACGCAGGGGCGGCGTGAACTCTGGGGGCTCCGTGTCTCTCCCAGGACCCCGGGAGCGGAGACCGATGGGCCGGGCCCCAAGGACGGGGAAGCCCCGGCCCAGACCGGCGAGGGCGAGGGGCCGGAGAGCGCCCCGGGCCTCTCTGTGAAGCGGATGTTGGAGGAAGAACTGGAGAACCTGCTGGACCCCCAGACCGGTGAGTCACTGGACCCGCCCATCCCGGGGTGAGGGCCAGAGTCGGCCGGGGACCACCCCCGACTGGGGGACGGTCGGGTCCGCGAGACTCACAATCCCGGGGGCGCCGCGGGTCCTCGGCCCCGGCGGGGGCCCATAACCAGACCTCGGGGGGCGGAACCCGTCCGAGACCCGCTCTCCGTTCCCGTACGCTAACGATGCCCTCCTCATCCGCCCCGTGGTCCGTCCTGCCCGGGACTCCGTTTTTTTCCCCTTCTCCCCCTCAGTGTCCCGGGGCGGGGGGAGACTGGATACCGGGCATCCTCCTGGACACCCGACCTCCTGGTTAGGGATGGGCCGTCCAACACCCCCGACTCTCCCCTCTCCGTCCCCGATTCTCCCCCGGTGACCCGGCACGTACCATCCAACACCCTGACTGTCCCCGGTGACCCAGCGTGGATCATCCAACGCCCCCTGACTCACCCCCACCGAACCAGCACAGCCCATCCACCGCCCCTGCCTCTCCCCCAGTGACCGAGCACATACTAACACCCTCGACGCTCCCCTCTCCGTCCCCGACTCTCCCCAAGTCACCCGGCCCGGACCGTCCCACCACCCCGACTCTCTCTCCGTCCCCGACCCGTCCCTGATGCTCGCCCACGCATCTGTCCGAACGCCCCCGGACCTGCTGGTGTTTTCGGCTGCTCGGTTCCCCGTGGGGACGGACCTCACGTGCCTCTCCGTAGCGTCGCGGTGGAGGAAGGCACTGTACCGAGTCGCCTACCGGGTGCGGAGTGCTGGCCCGAGCCCCGAGGAGGCTAAAGCCGCGATCTCCTTCGTGTCCCCCCCGTCCCCCTCGGACCGTGGGCCCCTAGTGGGACGGAGACCGCGTCCGACTAGATGACCTCACCCCCCGGTACAGCGCTTGGCACGTAGTAAGCGGTCCACAGACCGCAGCGTGGCCCAGCGGAAAGAGCACGGGCTCGGGAGTCGGAGGACTGGGGTTCCGAACACGTCTCCGCCGTCCGCCTCCTGGGTGACCTCGGACAGATCGCTTATCTTCCCCGGGCCTCGATTCCCTCACCCGCAAAATGGGGATTCGGTACCCGCTCTCCCTCCTAGCCCGTAAGCTCCACGAGGAGCCTATCTCGAATCTACTCCAGTGCTTGGTACACAGTAAGCGTTAAACACATAGCACAGTCCCGACCCTCGGTGAGTTTATAATCCACCAAGAGCTACGGCGTGAAATCCCAACGTGAGGGACTTGTGTCGGCGAAACTTCCAGAACCTTCTCTCCTCCTAGTCCTCTCCGGGGCCCCAACCCCTCCCCGTTCTTCCTCTCCCTCCCCCGTGACCCGTGACCTTCCCTTCCTCCTCCCTCGCCCGTTTCCCTCCTCTCCTCCGCCTGTCCCCTGCCCTTTCCCGGCCCCTCCCGGCCCGCCCCCCCCCGCCCCCCCGCCTCACAGCTGCGTGTGCCCGCCCCCACCCCCTGCCCTCCCGACAGGCCTGGCGCTGGACGGGCGGACCTCCGTGGACCCGGCCTGGGTGGCCCGGCTGTCGCTGCCCCTAGCCGCCGACTACCACGACAACCTGTTCTCCGAGCCGGACGCCGGCCCCGAGGACCGGCCCCGCACCTTCCGGACGTTCGGCAAGGCGGCCGGGCCGGGCGCGGGTCCCGAGGCCTCGCGGACGACCGGCGCCAGCGCCTTCCTCTCGGAGATGAGCGTCCTGTTCGAGGCGCTGCTGGCCCGGGACCAAGGCGGGGTCACCGAGGCCGATGCCAACGAAGCCGCCTCCCGGGTGCTGCAGCGGCTCTCCGACTGCGGAAAGACCCTGGGGCTGGACTTCCCCGGGGGGGCCGGGGTTTGAGGCCCGTCCCGGGGCCGCCGGCCTCGGCCGCCGCCCGCCGCAGGGCGACCGGATCCCCAGAGGGCACCTTCCCCCGCGACGTCTGGCTCCCCGGACTGCCGACGGCGGCACCCCTGAGGCTCGGGGAAAGAACCGGGGCCCCGGGAGGGCTCCCGGCCTCGCAGAGGGACCGGTGCCTTCCGGGGGTCCCGTGCTCGCAGGGAAGCAGCCCGCGGCTGGCGTCGGGCGAAGCGGTATCCCCCGCCAACGCTCAGCGGGGCAGAGAGGCCGGCCGGAACCCACTCGGGAGACTCGGGTTGGAGTCCCAGCTCTGCCGCTGGCCTGCCGTGCGACCACGGGAATGTCGCTTACCCTCTCCGGGCCCCTGCCTCACCTCTAAACCGGGGATGAGAGGCCTGCTCTCCGTCCCTCTTAGACCGTGAGCCCCGAGCAGGACGGGGACTGGGTCTGAGTGGATCATCTCGGGCCCACTCAATATTGGCACCTAGTAAGCGCTTAATAAATGGTTAGTTAATGAAGAAGGCGCCTTAGGGCCACCCCAAGCCACCTGGGTGGGGGAGTGAAACCGGTGGGGGGGGGGGGGGACGACGGCTTTCCTCAGTGAAAAAAACAGAGATCTGTAAGGGAAGCTATGCAATCGGGGACAGAGAGTGGGGTGGGATGGAGGGAGATGTGAAGGTGGGGGGTGGAGGGGGACGTGGGGGGTGGCGACGGGTTGTTGCAGAGCACTTGGGGGCTGGAGGGGCGTCTTCCCGGCGGAGTTCGGAAACTCCCGGCTCGGGGCGGAGCGGTAGAAGGAGCGCGGCTGGAGTCCAGGAGCCGGACAGCTGTTGGGAAGGAAATGGCTTCTTCCCCCTCAGCCGAAATCCAGGGCCCTGACCCCAGAGCTGGAACCGGGGGGGCAACAGGCCAATCGCCCCCGGTCGGACACGGTGCCACGGGCCCCATCGTCCCTCAGCTGGAACTAGGGGCCGCCGACCCCCATCTCCAGGCTCCCCGTGTGAAATCTGGACAGCAGAGCCCTGGGGGTGACCCACAGAAACCAAGCCAGTTCTGAGTCACGGGACAGGGTTCCGGGGGCAGCCGGGGAGTGCTGGGACCCAGGTGAGGGATGGCATCATCTCTACTGACCCTTCTTCGTCCGTCTTCCCCGCGCCTCAGGCGTTCAAACTCACCGCTGCGGGGTCGGGATCGGAGAGGGGTAAGGCCGGGTTGGGCTCCGGGAGGACCGTGGAGGCGGACGACGGCAGCGGCCCGAGGAACGAGCAGCGGGCCCGGGCTTCCCAGCCCCGGATTCCGGGTGGGGCCGGCTGGGACGGCCGCGTAGCGCCGTTGTAGACGGCCGCTCGGCGGCAGATCCGGGCCTCTCCCCCTCGCTCGGCCACCTCTGGGGCCTCAGGGCCCCGGTCAGCTCTCGTGCCTTTCACTTGCGGGGAACCCCCGAACCGGTCTGGCTGCCCACAGAGAATGACCAGGGGACCCCCTCCGCTGACAAGCGCCCTCCACACCGTGAGCGCTCAATAGATACGATCAACGAATCAAAGAGAACACCCCATCCTCCGGTGCGACGGCTGGACCGCAAGACCCCGAACCCGCCCTTCGCCGGGAAAACGTGAGGTGCGGAAGCTGCCCTCCGGCACCCACGCGGAACGACTGAGTCTCCTCGCCTGAAAAGAGCGAGTCGGGACCCGTTCTTCCTCGTACTTAGAACGGCGAGCTCCGTGTGAACAGGGACGTGTCTGACCCTGCTTGTCTCGTCCTTACCGTAGCGCTTGGCGTATGGTAAGAGCTTAAAAGATATTCTGATCGTTAGATGAGGTAACCGAGGCCCCCGAGACGTTAAGGGACCCGCCCAAGGTCACGTAACCGGCAAGCGGCGAAGCCGGCATCAGAACCCACGTCGCTCCGACTCCCGGGCCCGTGCTCCCTCCACTGGGTCCCGCTGCTTCTCACGTTAACCATCGTTATTGCTATTAAAAATAATAATAAACCCTCAGGGAGCTGTCAGTCTATCAGGGGAGACGAGCAGACAACCGCCAAACACACAAAGAGTTAAAAAAATGAAAGTCTGTGTAACAGAAACTGACAAAACAACGGTAGGGAAGTACATTCACGATGAGAAAACCGATCAACAAAGCATACATACACGCCAGGCTACGGTTCCCGAGAGGAAGGCATGACTGAGGTGGGGCTGGGAGGGGCGTCAATCAGGGAAGGCCCCCCAGGAGGAGGCGGCCTTCCCCGGGGCACACACCGAGGGCCAGCCGGGGCCCTTTCAGGGCTAAGGGGCCGCGCTTGGGGTCCCTGGGAGTCCCACGGTGGGACGCCTCGGGGCCGAGGAAGCCGGGTCCCACTCCGGGTGACACTGAGCCCGAGGTGCCGCCGATGACGGCAGGGCCCGGGGCTGGGAAACAGGCCAGTGCCTGTACACACAGGACCACTGGAGGGCCGTCGCTGGGGGGCTATTGCCAAGGCACCGTCCCCGGGGACCATCACCGGAGACCGCCGCTGGGGCGGGACCATCACAGGGGATCACCGCCGAGGACCCCCGCAGGAGACCGTCGCCGCGGGGTGGACCATCGCCGGAGACGACCGCCCAGGGGACCGCAGCCGGAGACCGTCGGCGGGGGGACCGTCATCGGAGAGGGTCGCCAGGGACCGTCAGCGCAGGCGTGCTGCTGGGGCGCCGTCGCCGGAATCCGTTGCCAGGGACCGGCTCCGGCGACCACCGCCGGCCACCTTCGGGGACCGTCGCCGGGTATTTCCCGGAGCCCTGCTGGCCGGACCCTCCCGCCCCCGGCGCGACCCACCCCACGGCCAGGGGAGGTCCACGGGGCCCCGGGGGCGGGAGGAGCCGTAAGCCCCCACAGGGGAGGGATTGCCTCGTCCGGATCCCCGAGTCCGGGCCGCCCCGGCCTACCCAAACCCCAGGCGCGCCAAGAGCCCCTCGTGGATCTGATGGCCAGATGCCGGGGTGTTCCGGCCGCGGCCCCGGTGGAGTCTCCGCCCTGCGGGGAGCCCCAGGCTGCCGGTGCTCCCAGGAGTGGGGGAGCTGGGCAGGAAGGAAGGGGCCGGGGGCTGGCCTGGGTCCGGCAGGCGGAGGGAGGGCTGGAAAAAGCATCTCGTCCACGGAGGCCCGTGCCTGGAAGGGAGAGACACGCTGCAGCCCCCAGGAACCCACCGCCTCCCCGGAGGACCCCCGGGGCCCGGAGCGGAGAGTTCGGCAGGCCGGAGACAGGGGAGGGGGCTCAGGGGCGGCAGGCGGGCTCTCTTCTTGCCAGGGAGGGACGGAGGAGGAGGAGGCAGGGAGGAGAGACCCCGGCCGGACCCCCCCCCCCCCAGGACCGGGAGGAGGGACTCTGACGACGGGAGGGAGGAAGCAGGCGGCTGTTGCTATTGCTGCCTTACCGGGCCGGGGGGGAAGGAAGGAGGAGGCTCAGTCTCTCCCGGGCCCGTGGGTTGCCCTGAGCGGCCGCCCGCCGGTAACAGCGCGCCGCCGTACCCACGTCCCGCTGGACCCCGAGGCCCAGCTCGTGACACACACCCAGGTGGTACTGGCTCTGGGGGTCCTGGAAGACAGGGACACGGTGAGGGCTCTGGAATAGCGTACGGCGCTTGCACGCCACGGGCGCTCGGCACGGCACTGTGCACACGGTGGACCGTCAGGCCCCTCCTTCTACCTTGGCCCCCCTTACCCCGTTGGCAGCTGCCAGGCGGAAGAAGTGGACGGCTCTCCTCTCGTCGCGGTGCGGCCCCCGGATCAGCCACACCCCTAAGAAAGCTTGGGCCTGGGCCCGCGCGGGAGAGACGCCGCGGCTCCATCGGCATCCCCGGCCCCCGCCGCAACGGAGCCCGGGGAGGGACCCGCACGGCCGGACCCCGCCGCCCCTCACCTTCCTCGGGCACCCCCGGGACCCAAGGACCGCCCCGGCCCCCTTACCTCCCTCAGGTCCTCCCTGCCCCCGCGGGACCCAGGGACCGCCCCCAGCCGTGCCCCGCTCACCGCCACTGATTCATCAGGCCGCTCCAGAGGCCGGTGATCCTCCCGGCCGGCCCCCGCCCCACCTCCCCTCCGTCGGGGCACCCCGGAGCCCGGGGATCCACCCAGCCAGCCTCCGCGCCCCCTCCCCATCACGCCACACCGCTCCCTCGGAACCCGGGGAACCCCCGGCCGGCCCCCCCGCCCTCCCCCAGGATCCGGGGGCCCCCCGGCCGGCCCCCGCGGCCCGGGTGCGTCCCGGGCCGGCCCCCGCGCCCCCGTCACCTCCGTCAGGCCTCCTTCGGCCAGGCGTTCCAGCGCGGACGAGGCTCCCCGGTGGCCGGCCTCCGCGGCCGGTTCCCGCAGCAGGCAGCGGGCGTAGCGGTACTGGGCCAGGAGGTGCCCCCGGCTGGCAGCGCGCTCATAGTAGAGGAGGGCCTAGGCCGCGGGGACGGGCCACGTGTCAGCTGTGGGCCCCCGCGCCCGGTCCCCGCCCCCCAGATCCCCACCCCGGCCCCCGCACCTGAGACAGATCCCGGCGGGTGCCCCGCCCCAGCTCCAGGCACAGCCCGGCGTTGTACTGCGCCTTGGCGTATCCGCGGGCCGCGGCCTGGAGGAAGCAGGAGAAGGCGGACCCGCAGCGGCCCTGCCTCATGCTCTCCGTCCCTGCGGGGACGACCGCGGGGTCGGACCCTCGGCCGCCGCCCGCCACCGGCCCCAACGACCCCTCCTGCCCCGGGTCCAGACGATAATCATAATGATCACGGTATCCGTTAAGCCCTTACTGCGTCCTAAGGGTCGGGGTAGATACGAGCTGATCGGGCTGGACGCGGTCCACGTCCCACTCGGGGCTCACGGTCTTGACCCTCATTTTACAGATGGGGAAACGGAGGCCCGGAGAAGTGACTTGCCGAGGTCAAACAACGGACAAGCGGCAGAGCGGGGATCAGAACCCAGGTCCTTCCGCCTCCCGGGGCCCGTGCTCTATCCACTGGGCCACGCTGTCACGCTGCCGGTGGTCTTGGGAGAGCACAAGCGGACAGGAAGGGGGCATGGGAAATCGGGGGGGGGGCGGGGGGGACAGGGATGGCAGACGGGGGGGGTGGGGGAGACACGGGGGGAGGCGGGTCCGGGCTCCATTGACTTTAACGTCCGTCTCCCCCGAGAGACCGCCAAGTCCCTGCCGGTAGGAACCGCGTCCGCCAACCCGGCCGTACTCTCCCAACCGTTTAGGACAGTGCTGCGCACGCGGTAAGAGCTCGGGAAACTCCGGTGTTGGACTGATTACCCAGGACGTTGAGCACCAAGGCAACGCTGAGCTGGTAGAGC
Organism: Ornithorhynchus anatinus; assembly: GCF_004115215.2. Taxonomy (NCBI): domain Eukaryota; kingdom Metazoa; phylum Chordata; class Mammalia; order Monotremata; family Ornithorhynchidae; genus Ornithorhynchus; species Ornithorhynchus anatinus. The sequence continues at coordinate 1,394,989 of NC_041750.1, forward strand.
TTCTGTAGAGACAGGGCGGCTTCTTCCACGGAGCCCTCGGGCCCCGCCTTCTCCTGCTGGGCGGGGAGGGGGGATGGGACCGGGGGGCCCGGCCTTTGGGGGAGCTGCACCTCCCTCCCTCGCACCTCCCGAGATGAGTCTCCCCCCTCACGTGCCCCCCGCAGCTCTCCCCCGGGGAGGGCCCCTCCGTACCCGCCCCGCGTCCGGTGCCCGGTCCTGGTCCGCCCCTGCCCCGAGACCCGCGGCGGCGTCGACGTCCAGGAAGAAACCATCGCTGGGCTCTTGAGGGGAGGTGAGGGGGAGACCTGAACCGGGCCTCCCCCCGGCCCCCCTGCCTCCCCAAAATGGGGCAGGGTCCCGAGCGACTCCCCCGCCCCGCGCCCTCCCACCCACGGCTGACGCTCACCTTCTCCCCGTGGCCGCCGGGGCTCGGCGGTCCGAGAGCGGCCGCCGTCCGGAGGGTCCGGGGGTGGGTCCGCCCCGGGGTCCCGGGCACCGGTTGGGGGCGGGTGCAGCGCCCGGGCCTCGGGCGGCACGTTTCTCCTCAGCGCTGGGGGGCGGGGCCGGGAGGGACGCTGAGCCCCCCCGGGGCCACCCACCGACTCCCCGCACCTCCCCCCGGCCCGCGCCGCGGCCGGCTAGTCCCCCGCCCCCCGGGGAGAAGCCCGGTTCCCTCACGGCCCCCCGCCCACCCTCGCCCCCGACGCCAGAACGGTGCCGCCGACCCGCTCCGCCTCCCGCCCGGAAACTTACCGAAATCCTGCGGCAGCCGGCGGGCCGGGGAGCGGGCACAAGACGGGGGGGCCCCCCGGGCCTCCGGCTCAGTGCCCCCGGACCGGAGCGAGCGGGCCCGGAAGTGGACCTGCCTGGCCAGCTGCAGCGCCAGCACCGCCAGGGCTCCCTGCGGGGGTCGCGGGCCTCGCACCTGGCCCCTGGGTGGGGGAGGGCCTGAAGCGCGGCCCCCGCCCCCTCGGGCCCGGGGATCCGCTCCGGATCCCCTCCCCGCCAGCCCCCAACCTCGGACGTCGGCTCCCCGCCCCGTGTCCTCCGCTCGGTCGCCGGGCCCCTCCGGACCCGGAGCGAGATCCGACCCCGAGGGACAGCGGGCGGTCCGCGGGGGGCTCCGGCAGATGCCGAGAATGGGCGGGACGGGGCCGGGACAGCCCGTGGTGCCCAGTCCGGCCGCGGCTCGGCTGGGGGTGGGACCGGACCGGGATACTTTGGGGGCGGACTCTGGGGCCAGATACCCCCTCCTCCCCGAGTCCTGAGACTCCTCCGGGGGACTCTCCCCGCTTCTGGTGGGGCAGGGCGGGGTCCTCCCCCCCCCCCCAGCTCTTACCCAGGAGAGGGCATCCCACGCCGTGGGTGGCAGGTGACGACTGGACAACCACCGGCACGTCCAGCCCCGAGCTGGGGGGCGGCGCGGCTCCCGACTGAGGGGAGAGATAGGCGGGGGTCAGAGGCGGGGTCCCAGGAGGACCCGGGGGAGGGGGACACCCCGGCCGTGGTTTCTGTACACACCGAGCCGGGCCGGGCCTCGGGCTGGAAACGGAAGCGGGCTCATCTTGGCTGGGCAGGCGGGTGGTCACCTCTCTAAAGCCGGGCTCGGGAAGACGCGGGAAGGCTGGCGGAGGAAGAGCAACAGGGTGATCGATCCGGAAACCACCCCCAGGCCCCTTCCCCACCCCCGACCCGCCTGGAGAGCCCCCCCCCGGAGCCCGTCCCCGCACCCTAAGGGAGACTCTCGACTAGAACGGAAGCTCGTCGTGGGCAGGAGACGTTTCTCCCGAATTTATTCTGTACTCTCCCAAATGTTCAGCGGTGCTCTGCCCATAGTGGGTGCTCAATTAATACCATTAATTGACTGAAAGATCGGCAGGGATCGGGTCTACCAACTCCACCGGACTGGTCCGGGCGTTCAGTCCAGCGCTCTGCCCACGGTAAGGGTTCAATAAATGCGACTGACTCGGGGGACGGGGCTCTACTGCCCTCCTTCGGCGGCTGGGACCCCCAGGGGCAGCCCCCCGGTCCGCCTGCGCAGTGTGACTGACGGGAGGCCCGCCCACGGGCCCCTCTCCTCTTTGACTCAGCCCCAACCCCTCCCTCTCCCTGTGCCATCTGCCCACCGGGATTCAGTCTCTGGACTCGCGGGAATCCGTCAGTGAGCGTATTTACTGAGCGCTTACCGCGTGCGGAGCACTGCTCTAAGCGCTCGGGGGAGTACGCTATAACCGACACATTCTCAGCCCACAGGGGGCTTGGAGTCTAGAAGGGGAGACGGACGTTAATATGTAGAAGCAGCTTGGCCTAATAATAATAACAATGTTGGCATCTGTTAAGCGCTTACTATGTGCCGAGCACTAAGCGCTGGGGGAGATGCAGGGTAATCAGGTTGTCCCACGTGAGGCTCACGATCTTAATCCCCATTTTACAGATGAGTTAACTGAGGCCCAGAGAAGTGAAGTGACCCGCCCACAGTCACGCAGCTGACCAACGGCAGAGCCGGGAGTCGAACTCATGACCTCTGACTCCGAAGCCCAGGCTCTTCCCCCTGAGCCACGCTGCTTCCCTAGTGGTCAGAGCACGGGCTTCGGAGTCGGGTGGTCAGGGGTTCTATTTCCGGCTTAGCCGCTTGTCTTAACCATGGGCAAGTCATTTCGCTTCTCTGTGCCTCGGTTACCTCGTCTGCAACGCTGACGACGGTATTTGCTCAGCGCTTACTTCGGGGCAAGCACCGTTCTAAGCGCTGGGGTGGATACCAGGTCATCAGGCTGTCCCACGTGGGGCTCACGGTCTTCATCCCCACTTTCCAGATGCGGGAACTGAGGCACGGCGAAGTGAAGCGACGTGCCCAAAGTCACACAGCTGACCAGTGGCGGAGCCGGGATTAGAACCCACGACCTCTGACTCCCAGATCCATGCTCTTTCCACTAAGCCACGCCGCTTCTCCCATATGGGGATAGAGACTGTGAGCCCCATGGGGGAAAAGGGGCTGGGTCCAACCCGATTACCTTGGCTCTACCCCGGTGCTTGGCACATAGTAAGCTCTCAGTAATTCATTCATTCAGTAGCATTTATTGAGCACTATGTGCAGAGCACTGTACTAAGCACTTGGAATGGACAATTTGGCAACAGAGAGACCATCCCTGCCCAGTGCTGGGCTTACAGTCTTGTCAGCTGTGTGACTGTGGGCAAGTCACTTCACTTCTCTGGGCCTCGGTTCCCTCATCTGTAAAATGGGGATTAAGATGGTGAGCCTCACGTGGGACAATCTGATGACCCTGTATCTTCCCCAGTGCTTAGAACAGTGCTCTGCACATAGTAAGCGCTTAACAAATACCAAATTATTATTATGAAATTATCATTAATCAATAATACTTTTGGTATTTGTTAAGCGCTTACTATGTGCCAAGCACTGTTCTAAGCGCTGGGGGGATACAAGGTCATCAGGTTGTCCCTCGTGGGGCTCCCAGTCTTCACCCCCATTTTCCGGATGAGGGAACTGATCCCAGCTCTGCCATTTGTCAGCTGTATGACTGTGGGCAAGTCACTTCTCTGTGCCTCAGTTCCCTCATCTGTAAAATGGGGATGAAGCCTGTAAGCCTTGCGTGGGACCACATGATGACCCTGTATCTCCCCCAGCGCTTAGAACAGTGCACTTCACATAGTAAGCGCTTAACAGATACCAACCATTACTATCACTGTCAGCTGTGGGACTGTGGGCAAGTCACTTCACTTCTCTGTGCCTCAGTTCCCTCATCTGTAAAATGGGGATGAAGCCTGTGAGCCTCACGTGGGACAACCTGATGACCCTGGATCTCCCCCTGCGCTTCGAACAGTGCACTGCATGTAGTAAGCGCTCAACAAATACCAACATTATTATTATTATTATTATTAAGAGGGGGATTACAGCGTGGCTCAGTGGAAAGAGCACGGGCTTGGGAGTCAGAGGTCATGGGTTCGAATCCCGGCTCTGCCCCTTGTCAGCTGGGTGACTGTGGGCAAGTCACTTCATTTCTCCGTGCCTCAGTTCCCTCACCTGTAAAATGGGGATTAAGACTGGGAGCCCCACGTGGGCCCGCCTGATTCCCCTGTATCTCCCCCAGCGCTTAGAACAGTGCTCTGCACCTAGTAAGCGCTTCACAAATACCAACATTATTATTATTACCTGTGAGCCTCAGGTGGGACAACCTGATGACCCTGTACGTCCCCCAGCGCTTAGGACAGTGCACTGCACATAGTGAGCGCTTACCCAATACCAACCTTAAAGTGGCGGGATTAGAACCCATGACCTCTGACTCCCAAACTTAACAAACGCCGTCATTATTCATACAATACAAATAAGCAGATGACAGACATGGGCTTAAGTGGTGGAGGATTAGAAGGGAGCCTCGAGGGGGAGAGGGGGAGGGTCTCTCACCTCGGCCCAGGAGCCCGGGGAGGCGCCACATGGTGGGCCGCGTTCAGGGCACCGCGCAGCCGCAGTAGCGCGGGCCTCGGAGGGATCATAGAGAAGCGGCGGCCAAACGGCCCCGCCGAGGAGAGAAGGGCCAATCAGCGAGCGCCCGGCCGGCCAACCACCGAGACGAAGCGGGGGGCTAGAAGGGCAGCAGCCGCTTCCGGGACTCCCGGCCTCTCTGCCGCCCCCTGGTGGGAGGCGCCTCCGCGCCGCTCTGCCCGAGGAGAGCCGCCCCGTGGCGGGGGGCGAATAATAATAACGTTGGTAGTTGTTAAGCGCTTACTGTGTGCAGAGCACTGTTCTAAGCGCTGGGGTAGACACAAGGGAATCAGGTTGCCCCACGTGGGGCTCACACTCTTAATCCCCATTTGACAGATGAGGTCACTGAGACACAGAGAAGTTAAGCGACTTGCCCAAAGTCACACAGCTGGCAAGTGGCAGAGCTGGGATTCGAACCCATAATCTCTGACTCCAAAGCCCATGCTCTTTCCACCGAGCCACGCTGCTTCTCTAATAATAATGTAGGTATTTGTTCAGCCCTTACTATGTGCAGAGCACTGTTTGAAGCGCTGGCGGAGATCCAGGGTCATCAGGTTGTCCCACGTGAGGCTCACAGTCTCCATCCCCATTTTACAGATGAAGTCACTGAGGCACAGAGAAGTGAAGTGACTTGCCCACAGTCCCACAGCTGACAATAATAATGGTGGTATTTCTTAAGCGCTTACTTATGTGCAGAGCACTGTTCGAAGCGCTGGGGCAGATCCAGGGTCATCAGGTTGTCCCACGTGAGGCTCACAGTCTCCATCCCCATTTTACAGATGAAGTCACTGAGGCACAGAGAAGTGAAGTGACTTGCCCCAAGTCCCACAGCTGACAATAATAATGTTGGTATTTGTTAAGCGCTTACTATGTGCAGAGCACTGTTCTAAGCGCTGGGGGAGAGACAGGGTCATCAAATTGTCCCACATGAGGCTCACAGTCTTAATCTTCTTAAACTTCTCAGTGTCTCAGTGACCTCATCTGTAAAATGGGGATTAACTGTGAGCCTCACGTGGGACAACCTGATGACCCTGTATCTCCCCCAGCGCTTAGAACATTGCTCTGCTCATAGTAAGCGCTTAACAAATACCAACATTATTATTAATCCCCATTTTACAGATGTCACTGAGGCACCGAGAATTTAAGTGACTTGCCCGCAGTCACACAGTTGACAAGTGGCAGAGTGGGATTCGAACCCATGACCTCTGTCTCTGCTCGGAGGGCCCCTCCCCTCTGAAGGAAGGAAAAAGTGGGCAGTGGGAGCCATCAATCAATCGTATTTACTGATTCTAATCCCAGCTCAGCCACTTATCAGCTGTGTGACTTTGGGCAAGTCATTTCACTTCCCTGGGCCTCAGTGACCTCATCTGTAAAATGGGGATTAAGACTGTGAGCCCCACGTGGGACAACCTGATCACCTTGTATCTCCCCCAGCGCTTAGAACAGTGCTTCGCACATAGTAGGGGCTGAACAGATATCACCGTTATTATTATTCACTTCTCAGTGCCTCAGTCACCTCATCTGTAAAATGGGAATTAAGACTGTGAGCCCCAACGAGGGACAACCTCATCACCTTGTATCCCCCCCCAGCGCTTAGAACAGTGCTGTGCACATAGTAAGCGCTTAACAAATGCTATCATCATTATTCTTATAGTAAGCGCTTAAGAAATGCCATCATTATTATTATAGTAAGCGCTTAATAAATACCATCATTATTATTATAGCAAGCGCCTAACAAATACCATCATCATCATTATTATTATTTCAGTGCTTTGCACACAGTAAGCGCCCAATAAATAGGACCGAATGAAGGAACGAACGAATCTCCTCCCGCAGCCCTAATAGACTCAGGGCTGCAGCAGGCGGACCGGGGCCTGCGTGCGCATGCGTGCAGGCGTGCGCGCTAGCGTGCACGAGCGCCCATAGCTGGGAGGGAGGTGGTGCGCATGCGTGCAGGTGTGGGCTCCAGCGTGCACGAGCGCCCATAGCTGGGAGGGAGATGCGCGCCTGCGTGCACGAGCGCCCAGCAGGGGGGGGGGGGGGGGAGGTGGTGCGCATGCGTGCAGGCGTCAGCGCCACCGTGCACGAGCGCCCAGTAGCCGGGAGGGAGGTGGTGCGCATGCGTGCAGGCGTGAGCGCCAGCGTGCACGAGCGCCCAGTACCTGGCTTGGGGATGTGTGCGCACGCGCACCGCTGGGCATCCCAGAGCGAGCGCGGGGAGGGGCGGGACGGTGCCGCCAGCGTCCGGCAGGGGTCGCTGTCTCCCGGGCCGGGCTCGGGTGGCCGCGGCCTCGGAGCGGGGGCGGCGCCCAGATGCGGAGCATCAATCTGGAAGCTCCCGGGGGGGGCGGGTCGGGGCAGCCTTCTGCCGCCTTGCCTCCCTTTGCCGAACGTGGCTGGCCGCATTGATTGGATCCAGCGTGTCGGCTCCGTGACTTTGGGCGAGTCACTTCACTTCCCCGGGCCTCAGTTTACCCCATCTGTAAAATGGGGATGAAGGCGCGGAGCCCTGATGCCCTGGGATCCTCCCCCAGCGCTTAGAACAGCGTTTGGCACATAAGAAGCGCTTAATAATAATGTTGGTATCTGTTAAGCGCTTACTATGTGCAGAGCACCGTTCTAAGCGCCGGGGGAGATCCGGGGGAATCAGCTGGTCCCACGTGGGGCTCCCAGTCTTCATCCCCATCTTCAGGTTGTCCCGCGTGAGGCTCCCAGTCTTCATCCCCATTTTCCAGATGAGGGAACTGAGGCAGTCACCCAGCTGACGAGGGGCAGAGCCGGGATTCGAACCCATGACCTCTGACTCCCGAGGCCGGGATCTTTCCACTGAGCCGCGCCGCTCCCGTCCTCGCAGTGGGGGAGGTGGTCTGCAACAGGCCTCATTTGGGGGGGCTGCGGCCGGGCCAGCGTCTCCCCAGCCTGGGGGAGGGAGAAGCTCAGTTCCCGGTAGGGCCTGGCGCCTGGCCAGTCCGTGCGTGAATTCTGATTTCATATCTGCGTCCGAGTGCATCAAAACGCATCTTCGAACGTGTGGGTACGTGTCGGGCTCTGAGCGCCCACGGTGCCCAGTCATCACCGTCCATCCTCATTCACTCAGTCCTATTTATTGAGCGCCTACTTTTGTCTTTTAATGCTATCTGTCCGGCCCTTACTAGCCGACCGCCGTTCTAAGCGCTGGGGCGGCTACAGGGTCGTCAGGTCGTCCCACGTGGGGCTCACGCTCTTCGTCCCCCTTTTCCAGATGAGGTCACTGAGGCACCGAGAAGTGGAGTGACTTGCCCACAGTCACCCAGCTGTCGAGGGGCAGAGGCGGCATTCGAACCCGTGACCTCGGACTCCCGAGCCCGGGCTCTAGCCACTGAGCCACGCTGCTTCTCTACCCCGCGAGGCCCCTTCACTGTTCTCCTTAGACCTCTCGAACCCGTCTCCCCTTCCTTAAAAAACCACTCCCCCTCTAGACTATAAACTCACTGTAGGCCAGGAACGTGTCTACCGACTCTGTTATATTGGGAAGCGGCGTGGCTCCGTGGAAAAGAGCCCGGGCTTGGGAGTCAGAGGGCATGGGTTCGAATTCCGGCTCCGCCGTTTGTCGGCTGCGTGACTGTGGGCAAGTCACTTTACTTCTCCGGGCCTCAGTTCCCTCATCTGGCAAATGGGGATGAAGATTGGGAGCCCCACGTGGGACAACCTGATGACCCTGTATCTCCCCCGGCGCTTAGGACAGTGCTCTGCGCAGAGTAAGCGCTTAACCGATACCAACGTTATTATTACCGGACGCCTACTGTGTGCAGAGAACTGTCCTGGGTGCAGGTCATTGTGCTGGGTGCCTGCTGTGTACCGAGAACCGTGCAGGTTGCTTACTGTATGCAGAATGCTGTACTGAGCATCCTGCACTGTGCAGAGCATCCTGCCGGGCTCCTACTGTGTGTAGAGCACTGTACTGAGTACCCCATCCCCCTAGAGAGCGGACCTGGGCCCTGTCGACGGCTGGAAGGAATCTCTTCTCCCCGCGTTAATCCCTGCGACAAGGAACGTGGACCGGCCTGCTAAATAAAGAAGAAAAACATGCGGCAAGGAAGCGAGGGGGTAGAAATGAGCACCTCCGTTCCAGGAGTGAGGTCGGATGTGCCCGGTCACGCAGTACCGGCCCCCAATTCGGCGGCGAAGCTACCCCGCCAGCCCCAAAGGGATGGACGGTCGGGGCGGGGGGGGAGAGTTGTTGCCCCCGCCCGCCCTCGGGGAGCTGAGAGTCGAACGGGGGGACACGGTGAGAGCGTGTGCGAGGGGTTCGTTTTCTCTCGCCGACACCCACGCTCGTGGACACACCGACACAGTGTGCACGTGTGCGAAGGATCCTCTCTCATCGACGCTCCACTCGTGGACTCATTCCGATGGGCGTGCACGTGTGCCAGGATTTCTCTCATCGACACAGTTGCGGATGCATTCGGACCACCGTGTTTGTGCTCCGGGACTCTCACCGACGTCTGCGGACACGCTCGTTGACGTAGGGTACACGTACGTGTGGGTTTCCCTCTCACCACTGCACAGTCACGGCCACGCAGACCCAGTGTGCACACGTGAGGGATTCCTCTCCTGAGACGCTCACACTTGCGGACACCCTCACCGCGCACATGTGTGAGGTATTTTCTCTCACCGATGCGCACTCGTGGACACACAGACGCAGCGTGCACGTGCGCGAGGGATTCTCTCTCACTGAGGCCCACGCTCGTGGACACACAGACAACGTGTACGATTGCAAGGGATGACTTTCAGACTCCTCGAACGAGCTCACCGTCCTCCCCGCCCCGAGTCCCCCATCCAACAGGAGAGGTGGCACAAACAGGATATGACCCGGGAGGTCTTCTGGTCTCGATTTCTTTTAGGGAATTTGGAGGACTGAGTCTCTGGAGAAGACGCTAATGCTAAGAAAAGTCCAGGGAAAATGGGAAAGAGGCAGACCAGCGGCTAGGCGGATAGAGACCATCGCAACGATAAAGGAAAATTGTTAGGTTGCCAATTGTGGCGGGGGACAGGATGTTCTGGAGAAGGTATATCCATGGAGTCGCTATGAGTCGGAAATGACTCGACGGCACTTGATAATAATAATTGTTAAACACTTATATGTCCCGGACACGATTCTAAGTGCTGGGATAGATACGAAGGAGTCGAACTGGGCACAGTCCCCGTCCCACATGGGGCTCAGTCTTAAATCTACATTTTTCAGATGAGGTCAAGCCAAGTGACTTCTATGTTAAGTGCTTTCTATGTGCCAAGCACTGTTCTAAGCGCTAGAGTGGATACAGAGTAATCAGGTCGTCCCACGTGAGGCCCACAGTCTTCATCCCCATTTTACAGCTGAGGTCACTGAGGCCCAGAGAAGTTAAATGACTTGCCCAAGGGCATCCAGCAGACGAGCGGAGGGGCCGGATTAGAACGCAGGTTCTGCCGACTCCGAGGCCGGGGCTCCGTCCGCTAGGCCACTCTGCTTCTCCGACCGATACGGCGGATTGATTCTGGGAAATCCCTCTCCCGTCTCATCGCTCTGCGCAGCCCCTGAGCCCCGGAGAAACTCAATCAGTCCCCGGGCCTCAGACTCCACCGTCATAACTTACACGAAGATGAATCCGAGCGGGATGGAAAGGTGTAAGGAGGGCGAGCTCAAATTTGTTCCATCAAGGATGCGCTATTGTTCGAGATGAAGGCTGGAGATTGTGGAATCAGCTAAAATCACATGTCAAAAGCCGCTCCGGTGTTAAAGGATGCGGGGGGGGGGGGAGTTTATAACCGGCAAATTGAAAGGCTGCTCCTTACTCTAATGGCCCCAGAAGAAGAGAATCATCCTCCTGCCTTTCTTTTCCTCCGTCAAAGTGTCAGGATACGCTAATTATCTGGCAAAGACGGTCTCCGGGTGGGGTCGAGAAATCACCCTTGTATTCCAGGAAGCAGAAGGAGGAGGGGAGGAGGAGAAGGAGGAGGAAGAGGAGGTGGAAGGGCGGGGGGGGACCAGGGTCAGATGTGTGAGGAGGGCGGCTGTTATCTGATTCCCATGGAAGGCGGAATTTACCGAAAACCGAGTCTATCTAATCTTGGTTTAACGTCCGAGATAAGAAATCGCAAAGTTGGGCTGGAAGATTTATCCCTTCTCGGGGAAGTGGTTTCTGCTTTTCGGTTCTGAAAAGAGGAGGGGGAGAAGGGCAGGGCCGGGGAGGAGGCCGGGGCCAGGATCGGGGGAGGAGCCGGAGGGAATTGAAGGCACACCTCCTCCAAGAGGCCTTCCCAGATTTAGCCCTGCCTTTCCTCTTCTCCCACTCCCTTCTGCATCGCCCTGACTTGTTCCCTCGGTTCTTCCCCTCCCTTCCAGCCCCACACCACTTGTACATCTATCTGCAATTGATTTATTTGTATTGATTTCCCCCCCCACCCAGACTATAAGCTCCCTGTGGTCTGTTTACTGCTGGCGTACTCTCCCAAGAGCTTAGTACAGTGCTCTGCACATCGTAAGTGCTCAATAAATATGATCGAATGAATGAATCTCTAGATTATTAACCCAGGCGCTCGGGACAGTGCTCTGCCCTCAGTCGGCCCTCAATCAAGACACTTGACTGAACGCTCTGGGAGGACAGGGATCATGTCTACGTTCTACTCCCCCAAGCGTTCAGTACAGTGCTCTCTGCACACAGCTCTCAAAACGATTGACTGATCGATAGACTGAAAACTCCTTGAGGACAGGGATAGTGTCCACTAACTACTGTACTCTCCCAAGCATGTGCGGGGGGGGGGGGGGCATCTGGTTTCCACGACGATGGTAACTAAGGGTGACAGCGGACCAATCGCAGGGGTATTTTAGCCGCCTTGGCCCCTTTCTCTTCCTGGAGGCCAGTCTACTTCCACTTCATTAGCATCATTACCAGGGATCCCTGCTTGTCACAGGTTCTTAAAATCTCCATTAAGGGCCGCCTTTCTTCGGAGTTTAGGAGGCCTCCCGAGGAGACAGGTGCTGTCTCTCGCGCTTGAGTGTGTCAGGTTCGGCCCTCGGGCTTCCCTGTGACATCCGAGCCGGAGATCAGGGTGCCGTGCCCCCGAACCGGGTCCGGACTATCACTCTTGGGGGGCTCCAGCACTTCCCTCGGCCTCTGACACACTGCCGTCCGGCCTGCTCTGGGTGGTTCCGAAGATGGTAGAAGTCGACTGGACGTCAGGGGCTTAGGGGTCCGTCGACAGAATGATAATGATATCATTCTCATTGTTACTATGGTATTTTTAATGATATGTGTAAAACACTTATGTGCCAGGCACTGTATTAAGCGCTGGGGGTAGATACACGCTCATCAGACTGGACAGAGTCCATGTCCCATGTGGACCTCTCAATCAATCTCCATTTTAAAGATGAGATAACTGGGGGCCAGGGAAGTGAAGTGACTTGCCCCGCGTCACACAGCAGACAAGTGGAGGACCTGGGATTAGAACTCAAGTCCTCTAACTCCCAGGCTCACGTGTACTGAGCACTATGCTAAGCGCAGAGGTAGATAGAGGATAATCGGGGTGGACACGGTCCCTGTCCCAGACGGGGCTCCCAGCCTAAGGAGGATGAGAACAGGTATCGAACCCCCATTTAACAGGTAAGGAAAGCGAGGCCCAGAGAAATGAAGTGACTTGCCCAAGATGACGCAGCGAGCAAATGGCAGAGCCGGAATTTGAACCCAGATCCGCCTCCCAGTCCTGAGGAGAAACAGAAATGATGGGAAAACCCAGATCTGGGGACTCCCTGGAAAGCAGGGTATTTGAGACCCGGGACCGCAACCCCTCTACTCACGGCAGGGGGGGAAGAGGACTTCACTCAGCCTTGAGCCAAGCTGTCGATCAATCCGGCTGTGCCGTGTCCCTGAATCATTCCATCGATCAATCAGTTGCATTTATTGAGCGCTCACTGTGGGCAGAGCACTGTACTAAGCACTCGGGAGGGTTCAATACGACGGAGTTGGTAGACGCGATCCCTGTCCTCAAAGGGCTTACAGTCCGGCAAGGACAGCGAAGCAGTGTGGTGTAGTGGAAGGAGCGAGGACCTGCGAGTCATAAGGATTTGAGTTCTAATCCTGACTCCGCCACTTATCCGCTGCGTAACCTTGGGCAAGTCACTTCACTTCTCTGGGCCTCAGTTACCTCATCTTTAAAATGGGGATTAAGGACCGTGAGCCCCATCTGGGACATGGACCGTATCCAACCTGATTAGTCTGTATCTACCCCAGAGCTTAGTACAGTGCCGGAGCAAAGTAAGTACTTAACAGACACCATTTTTTAAAAAGAATAGCTTGTATAATAATAATATTGTTGGTGTTGGTTAAGCGCTTGTTATGTGCAGAGCACTGTTCTAAGCGCTGGGGGAGATACAGGGTCATCAGGCTGTCCCACGTGAGGCTCACCGTCTTCATCCCCATTTTCCAGATGAGGTCACTGAGGCCCAGACAAGTGAAGTGAGTTGCCCACAGTCACCCGGCTGCCAAGTGGCAGAGCCGGGATTCGAACCCATGACCTCTGACTCCCAAGCCCGGGCTCTTGAACCACTGCTTCTCAATCTATCCCGGGGTTCAGTATAGTGCCTGGCACATAGTAAGAGCTTAACAAATATTATACGAACAAGAAAAGGACAGAACAAAGAGCAAAGCGACCGACTGCAGCCATTCGGAGGGTCAGCACTGAGCTGAGTGGCTGGAAGAGGCCAGCAAAAGCTGGGTATACATTCCACGTCCTCTCTTCGGTTCTGACTCTGGATGTTCCCATCCACGGCCGCCGTTCTCGGCCCGGCCCGGTGGGGATTGAGAAACAAACAGCTTCCAGAGTCCCAACAGCTTCATGCCTCGGCTTTTATGAAAATGGCAGGCAACCGTTCCCTCACCAGGCTCCTCCGATCCAAAACATTTATTATTGATGCAGCAATTATTGCTGGAGCTGCTAAGTGCTTTAGGCACACACACGTACACACTCTTTCCCTCTCTCTCTCTCTCTCACACACACACATCTACACACAGAAAGATGGAAGGGGCTTGGGGGAGATGGTAAGATGTTAGGGGCTGGGCCCGGCTACTTCCCCGCCCCGTGGCCCGCTCAGAACTGGGGTCGCAAGGCTCTTGCTAGCGAAGCCAACGTTCTTCTTCTAGAATTTAGATTCGGTACCTGCGTCGTGATGGGTGTTCCAGACGAGGGTGTTGGGTGGCCCTTGCCCGGGCACTGTGGGGTGAGTTGGGGGCAGAGAGGGGAGAGTCAGGGGTGTGGGGTGGTGGTCCATGCTGGGTCGCTGGGGGAGAGTCAGGAAGGGAGAGGGGAGAATCAGAGAATCACCTCTAATCAGGAGGGTGGGTATCCAGGATGGCAAACGGCACACGATCCCTCCCAGTATCCCGGTGCTCGCCGTGGGGGATGGAATCCCGGATTGGACTGGACTCGTCCTGTGTGGGAGCCCTCTCCCGCGGAGAGTTCCCTTTCCCTTCCTCCTCCTCCTCCTAATGGTTTTTGTTAAGCGCTTACTAGGTGCCAAGCACCGTTCTAAGCTCTGGGGGTGGGGGGGGGGGAATACAAGGTAATCAGGTTGTCCCACATGGGGCTCACAGTCTTAATCCCCATTTTACGGATGAGGTAACTGAGGCCCAGAGAAGTGAAGTGACTTGCCCAAAGTCACACAGCCGAAAATGGCAGAGCCGGGATTAGAACTCATGACCTCGGACTCCCAAGCCCGGGATCTTTCCACTGAGCCACGCTGCTTCTCCTGCAAACCCACCAGGGACAACCCATCGAAGTGTAAGCTCCAGGAAGGCAGGGGATGTGCACTCTCCTCTATTCCTCGCCCAAACGTTCAGTTACAGAACTTGGCTGACAGTCCGTGCTCGACGCAAAGCACTGAGTGATTGACTTTCTAGCTAAACAACTTGGGGGGGGGGGGGCTCCCCTGGAGCTCACAGGGTGATGGAAAAGGGATCCCCCTCCACGGAAAGATTATTCCAGGGAGATCATCGCCTCGGAAGGATCATTAGCTTACTCTGACTCGAGTGAGAGGAGGCAGAAGGGTTTTACTGATTATTTATGTCACGTTCATTAGCAATTAGCCTTCGCAAAACTCTGAGCTGATGGAAGGCTGGGTGACGTACTGAAAATCAATCAATCAATCCATAGAACGGGGGATTAAATACCCGTCCCCTCTCCATCTAAGACCGTGAGACAGAGACTGTGCCTCAGCCGATTACCCTGTATCTACCTCAGTGCTTAGCACAGTACCTGATGCAGAGTAAGAGCTGAATAGCACACCTACTATTATTATTACCACAACCGTCTACCGCGTTCACAACCTCGAATTATTCACTAGGGAGAGTACAGTAGAGTTAGGGACTGGGTCCAACCTGATCATGTTGAATCCGCCCCAGCGTTTCGCACACACCGAGCGCTTAACCAATACCACTACCATCCCCTTCGTTGTACAAATTCTCACCTTCTCTTTTGAGACTATCTATAGCAAACCCTTCCGCTCCCCAGAAACAACGGACACCAGCGTCCGTTTCCGGCTCCACCCTCACCAAGAACAAGGTATATTTCAAAGACCGGAAGAGTGTGAGATCACCACCCCACTCTCTCCGGGGGAGGGTGGTCCATCGGCTATCGCCGCTGGGTTGCAAGGAGGTCGATCTCCTCACACACCGAATTTGAACGTGCGCTCCCATCGGTGCCCCTTTGATCGGGGAATTCACTTGAAGTTTAAAGGGTCTCCTTTAATTTCCTTCACCCCCGTGCGATCGGTTGGGAGGAGGGTAGAAGGCGCTCGTTTTGAGGAATATGAATGATTTCCTGCTTAGACTGCTCACCCAGGCCTGACGGTAGACAGGTGTTTCAGATTTCACAATCATCACCGGAGACATTATGACAATTCTGTCACCGTCTAGGTGACAGGAGAGTGAATTGATGACACAGAGTCCTGAATTTCTGACAGGTTTGTAAGACAATAAAGATCTGCACCTGAATTGTCACCCGTTATTCACCCCACCCTTAATGCCCGTAGCCGTAATTGATTTATTTGTACTAAATGTCTGTCTCCCCCTCTAGACTGTGAGCTCCTTGTGGTCAGGAAACGTGTCTACCAACTCCGATATATCCCAACCTCCCATTCTCAATCAATCAGTCATAATGACTGAGTGCTTACCGTATGCAGAGCACTGTGTGCTGAGTGGTTGGAAAAGGATAATACAATTAATAATAATGTTGGTACTTGTTAAGCACCTACTATGTGCCAAGCACTGTTCGAAGCCCTGGGGTAGATACAGGGTAAGGTGTTCAGAGCACTGCTCTTGCTCCTTCACGAGACATTTTACGTCATCTGGAAAATGGGGATTAAGATTGTGAGCCCCTTGCAGGACATGGACTGTGTCCAACTTGATTATCTTGTATCTATCCCAGCACTTAGCACGTAGTAAGCGCTTAACAGATATTATTATTACTGTGCGGAGCTCTGTATTGGGTGCTTTCTGTGTGCAGAGCTCTGAACTGGGCACCTCCTGGGTGCCGAAGGCTGTACTGGCTGCCTACTGTGAGCAAAACACTGTGCTGGGATGTAATCTCCACAGCTTCACTGGGGGAAATTTTCCCCCCTGCCCACCATGAACCACAGGAAAACCGCCTCCCCCGATTCCCCAGTTTTCATCCGTGAGGGGAGATGGGGGTCCGGGGAAGGGGTTCCCCTCCTCTAGATTGTAAAAGTACATCGCCTCGATTCTATTTAGTCGCCATCGGTTTTTACGAGACGTTCTTCCCCTCGACTCTATTTATCGCCATCGTTCTCGTCTGTCCGTCTCCCCCGATTAGACCGTAAGCCCGTCGAACGGCAGGGACCGTCTCTATCTGTTGCCGACTTGTTCATTCCAAGCGCTTAGTACAGTGCTCTGCACATAGTAAGCGCTCCATAAATACTATTGAATGAATGGATGAATGAAACCCATTATGGGCAGGGAATGTCACTGTTCACTGTTGTACTTTCTCAAATGCTTAGCACACTGCTCCGTTTAGACCGTGAACCCGTCGTTGGGCGGGAATTGTCTCCATCTGTTGCCGAATTGTACGTTCCAAGCGCTTAGTACAGTGCTCTGCACATAGTAAGCGCTCAATAAATACTACTGAATGAACGAATGCCCTGCACACAATAAGCACACAATACATACGACTGAACGATCGAAAGAATGGGGAAGACGATCCATCCCAAGGCATGGTTTCTCTCAGGTCGCGGGCTGCCCGCGGAATCAGCGCTAACGAAAGCACCTCCCTCGGTCGGCGGGAAGTGCGGGCCCCGGCAAGGAGTGGGATTAACCCAGGCGAGGCTCCCCTCTGGGCCGGCCTTAATTGCTCGGGAAGCCGAACCCTAGCGTTGGGAGGACCGGGCCGGAGGCAGTGGGAAATGCAGGCCGACAGTAATTGATGCCCGCTGCTTTTACGGTGACAGTCAGCACTGTCGTCTCCTCCGACTCGGCCCGACAGCATACAGGGAAGGAGGCGAACCCTGGCCAAGGCCGCTAGTTTAGGCTGATGAGCCTGGGTAGAGCCAGTCACCTTCCACCGCCGCGAATGTTACCAACAACGTCGGGGGCACAGACCTGACATCTTGTTTGCTTCCCAACTACATCTACTTGAGAGTGTCCTGGGGGAAAGGAGGTCCTGATACATCTGTGTATCCCGGACTTGTCTTTTTGCAAGAGGTCCTCCGATAATTGTTTCTAATTTTTTTTAGAGATTCTACCTCTGTTTTTACAGTTCAGGTTTTCCCTCACGACACAGCGTACCCATCCGCTAATGCGCATGCATCCATTAGCGGCTCGAGAAGCAGGCCGGCCTAATGGAAAAAGCCTGGGCCTGGGAATCAGGGAACCTGGGTTCTAATCAATCCTTCTGTCTCCACGCCGCTGCCTCTCTCCCTCTGCCTCTCCCCCCAGCCCCCTCGGTGTCCCCGCGTGGAAGGGGGAGCGGCCGTAGGTCAAGGGGTTTGCAGATATCTTCCGACATCTTCGGTTGGCACCGGGGCCTGTGGAAACCCCGCGTCTCACGCGCAGCTGTCGGCTTTGCGTGGTGTGTGCTGGACCGCGGGGTGGGGGAAAGGGCAGAGGGCTGAGCAGAGGAGGGCAAGCTGCAAAGAGCTAAAGACTCCAAAAGATCTGAGTGGGGACCTTTCCAGCTCTCGGATCTTGCCGGAGATCAGGAAGCGCAAATCCAGGGGTCCGGCCTCCGCAAGTGGCCTCGGTCTCGCTTTTCTCTCCGGAGGGTAGAACTTTGGAACTGCGATCCGTACCCTGTGGGCGCTCGGATAAGCGTGAGCTGGAGGAGAGCTTGTTTAACTTATAAAACGGCCTCCCTCAAGCTGGACTCTGGGGCCGAGGATCCCGCTTGATGTGTGATTTGCCGTCCAGCAGTGAAGACCAAATCCGGTGTGGCGTCACTTAGATATTTTCCAGCTCAGAGCCCCGTCAGTATCCACTGATCTTTGGCCCGTAGGCCCCCCGAGGGCGAGGACCAGGACTTCCGAGGCTTGGCCTGGGAGCCAGAGGACCTGGGTTCTAATCCACCTCCACCACTTGTCTGTTGTGTGACCTTGGGCAAGTCACCCTGCTTCTCTGTACCTCAGTTACCTCATCTGTAAAAGGGGGATTAAAACTATAAGCCCCATATGGGACAGGGACTGTGTGCAATTTGATCATCTTGTATCAACCCCAGTGCTTAATACAGTGCGTGGCACATAGTAAGCACTTAATAAATACCATTATTATTATTCTCTATTACTCCTACGCTGTGCACAGCACTATCCTGGACTGCTGTGCGCATAGAGTACCCAACTAGGCACTTGGGGAAAATACAGAAGATGGAAAATATGACATCCCTGCCCTGGAGGAGCTTACAGTCGAACGAGAAAAACAATAGATATAAGTAATCCACGGTTGTAATTTGCTAAATAGTGTTTCTATTGTTGTGATACTGTATTGTGAACAGGGAACGCTATTATCAACTCTACTGGACTCTCCCAAGCACTTAGTACAGTGCTCTGTAGCCAGTAAGTGGCCAATAAATATGATTATTTATTGTGTGGAGTAATGGGTACAGCATGGGACCGGGAGTCAGAAGGTCATGGATTCTAATCCCGGCTCCACCCCTTGTCTGCTGTATGACCTTGGGCAAGTCACTTACCTTCAGTATGCCTCAGTTACCTCATCTGCAAAATGGGGATTGAGACTGTGAGCCCCATGTGGCACAGGGACTGTGTCCAACTTGATTTGCTTGTATTTACCCCAAAGCCTAGTACAGTGTTCGGCAAATATTAGGGGCTTAAATACCATCATTATCATTATTATTCATTATCAATAGCATTTATTGAGTGCCTCGTCTGGACAGAACACTACACTGTAACCTCCATGAGTCCGGTGCCATCTTCCATGCTCCTTCCTATCTCCCCACTGCTCCTTACACAGTGCTCTTCACTTCAGGGGTCTTCGGCAAATGTTGACTTCCATACCCTCCCACCTGCTTATTTCAGTGCTCTGCACAAAGTAAGCACTCGCTAAATTCGACTGATCGACTAAAAGCTGTTTTTTACTGATGCCAGAACAGGCCACATGGAATGGTTTTAAACTTATAGTCCTGTTTGGAGGCAGGGGTCTGACACCATCGACCTTTGGATTCTCCTCTCATCTCTGGGACTCTTGACTTTTATCAGCAGGTGTTCTGCCTTGCCGGAATCTTCTCCAAATCAAGCATCAACTAACACTTCCCCCACGCAGGAGGCTTTTTGTATTTATAACCTAAGAACGTGAATGTATGATCACGAGAGAAAGTGAATTA
The DNA here is from genome assembly GCF_004115215.2 of Ornithorhynchus anatinus. Taxonomy (NCBI): domain Eukaryota; kingdom Metazoa; phylum Chordata; class Mammalia; order Monotremata; family Ornithorhynchidae; genus Ornithorhynchus; species Ornithorhynchus anatinus. The sequence continues at coordinate 1,414,340 of NC_041750.1, forward strand.
AAGATGAATGGGTCTGTGTATATATGGATACATTTACAGATTCGGAGCAGTACCTATTATGACGCATGAACATTGTCGGGTATATAATAATCGTGGTGCTTGTTAAGCACATACTTTGTGCCAAGCACTGTTCTAAGCACTGGGGAAGCTACGAGTTTATCAGGTTGGATACAGTCCCTGTTCCACATAGGGCTCACAGTCCACGTAGGAGGGAGATACAGTTAAGTGTTTATAACAATGCCTGTTTTAATGCATGAAACATGTATATAAATACATATTTTTAACAATGCGGTTTATAATGCCTGCATGGAGTGTTGTTACGGATATATAAATACGCGTAGCAATGCCTGTTAAAGTACACGAAACGGTGTCGTATATACATGCATACATATTTATAACAATGCCTGTTATCACGCATGAAATGTTATTGCCAAAGCCCCATTCTAACTAGGTGATCTCCAGGAAAACAGAAGCCCCTCGAGGGAGAAGCAGCGTGGCCTAATGGATAGAGCTCGGGCCTGGGAGTCAGAAGGACCTAGGTTCTAATTCCAGCTCTGTCACTTGTCTGCTGTATGACTTTGGGCAGGTCACTTCACTTCTCTGTGCTTCAGTTTTCTCATCCTTAAAATGGGGATTAAGACTTTGAGTCCCACGGGGGCCAGGGAATATGTTCCACCTGACTAGCTTGTTTCTACCCAGCACTTAGTATAATGTCTGCACACAGCTAGCACTTAACAAATACTATAAAACAAAGAGGGGGAGGGGGGCTAGGACTTCTTTCTCTGCGGCACTGACCCTGTGATGAAGGTTTACTGGTTGGGCTGGAGTGTGAGCGTTTGGAATCTTGGGCCGGAGGTTTGAAGCAGGGAAAGAAGAATCTGGAGGGGAAGGTGAGAAGAGCTGACCAGGTCACGGAGGAAAATGTCCTCCCCGGAGAGGCGAGAGATGGAGTTTGGGGTAATATCCAGGATTTCCCTCCCCAGCGTCCGACCCAAGCCATCTGCCACCGCCTCTGGAAGCGCTGGGGAGCGTGTGCGGGAGGGACTGCCTTTTTTGGCTTCGAAGTCTCTGCCTCTCTCAACACCGGGCTCAGATGTTAGTGGGATGTAGAGGAGAAATCTCTGCAAGTGGAAACACCCACGGTCTGGCAGCCCGGCCTAGTGGAAAAAGCACGGGGCTGGGGAGGGGCGGGGAGGCAGAACACCCGGGTTCTAGTCCCAACCCTTTCCCCCGGCCTGCTGTGTGACCTTGAGTAGAGAGTTTAACTTCTCCGGGCCTCCTGTTTCTCTTCTGGGCAGTGAGGATAATAATACCTCTCCCTAACTCACAGGGAGGTTGTGAGGATAATATAAGATCAGTGTTGTGAGAGCGCTTTGGAAAAATAAAAAAGCACTGTCTCAAAGCCAGTTGTTATTAGTAACTTCATCACTGTTATTATTATAATTACGGGCCCCCCGGGGATATAAGGGGAAGTCAGAAGTCTGGGCAGTCAGGGGAGACCAGGAACGCCTAGATCCGCCCTGCTCTCTGCCCCACCACTCTTATGCATATATCCATAATTTATTCATTTACATTAATTTTCCATCTCACCCTCTACACTGTGAGCTCGCTGTGGACGGGGAACGTGTCGGTAAATCCTGTTGTATTGTATCTCCCAAGGGCTTAGTACAATTCTCTTCACATAGTAAGCGCTCTACAGATACCAATAATTAATCGATTGACTATCGATCTTATCATCTGGGTGTGTCAATATCAGGACCGTGGGGAGCTCCGGCCGATACCCTGCTATGGCAAGACTGCTTTGGATCAATCAATCGCATTTATTGGGCGCTTACTGTGTGCAGAGCACTCTGTACCAAGCGCTTGGGAGAGTACAGTGTAACAAGATAACGGAACTGGTAGACACATTCCCGGCCCCACGACGAGCTCACAGTTTAGAACAGGAGACAGACATTAACATAAATAACGAATATGTACAAAAGTGCTGTGGGACTGAGGGAGGAGTGAATAAAGGGCGCGAATCAGGGAGGGTCAGAAGGGAGTGGGAGAAGAGGAATTGAGGGATTAGTAGGGAAGGCCTCTTGGAGGAGATGGGCCTTCAATAAGGCTTTGAAGCTAGGGAGAGTAATTGTCGGATATGAAGAAGGAGGGGGTTACAAGCCAGAGGCAGGGTGTGGGCAGAGGTCGGCGACAAGCTAGACGAGATAGAAGTAGAGTGAGTAGGTTGGCATTAGAGGAGCCAAGTGTGAGGGCTGGGTTGTAGTAGGAGAGCAAAGAGGTGAGATAGAAGGTGGGCAAGGCAATAATCAAAATGCAAAATTTTAGAAACATACACCAGTGCTGAGGTTGAGTAGAAATAAATGCTGGAAATGGCTGTGGGAGGGGATGAGAGCAAAGTTTGGAGTTTGGGGAACCACCCCGGGAAGACTGATAGACTGATTAGAAGAGGATGGATTTTAGAAGGGTTTCGACTGTGGAGAGAGCTAGCTTTGCTCAGACCACTCGAATTTTATTCCTTGGGGGCAGGGAATGTGTCTACCAACTCTGTTGTACTCCCCCAATAGCTCACTACAGTACTCTGCACACAGTAAGGGCTCAAAAAAATACCATTAAATGACTGATTGTGCCCCGACATCCGTCGTTAGAGTAACCAAGGGTTTGCTTGGTTTTGGTTTTTTTCACGGATTGTAAATATTATGGTAATCTGAGATGACATCCAAATTTCCTTTGGGAAAATTCAAATCCTGCAGTTTAGACTATTCTGCCAGCCACCAGGTGATTCTGTGGATCCCCACACTAGGTAGAATTGCCTTTACCCTGCTCTTAAGTTAACTGAGAAAAGGGCTCTCCAGCAGAGGTGAGCTTTGGGTTTTTTTTTTTTTTTTCTATTTATAAAAATACATCCATCAATTTGCTGGAGCAGACACGCTTTTCCGTGGGAAAAACTATAGAACAAACCAGCATGGAAAGCTCTCCTGAGGGAGAAGACATATCACAGGCTCTGACTTAGAAGAGACCCTGACAGGGGTGTGATTGACCCAGTGGGAGGACACCTTGATATCTTTGGTTTCGGATTAAAACTTTGGCTGTTGCGAACCAAGGTGTGTGACCTGAATTCCGGGGGAGAGGATGCCAAGAAAAGAAACAAGAGCACTGAGTGAGTGGCTGCAGGAAACTGAGCGTAGCGCTGGGAGCCTACTCTCTGCCGAGCACTGTACCGTCTGCACACCGTATCTGTGCACGGAGCACTGAGCTGAGCGCAAACTGGGAACCCAGAACACCGTCCTGGACACCTCCTAGGTGCAGAGCCGAGCAGGTTCAATAATACGATGGATTGATTCCATCCTCAGCCCTGTCCCTCACTACTTGAGCCAAGCCGAGGGAGGAGAGGGAGCGGAGCTTCTGGGCCTCAGTTTCCCCACCTAGAACGGGGATCGCTCGGGAATGGAGGAAGGAGCAGGGTTACCGGCTCACATCTCCTCCTGCCTTCGGGATCTCTACTTGGATGTCCTCCCGCCACCTAAAAGTCAACATTTCCAAGACAGAGCTCCTCATCTTCCCTCCCAAACCCTATCCTCTCCCTGACTTTCCCGTCTCTGTGGACGACGCAACCATCCTTCCCGTCTCACAAGCCCACCGCCTTGGTGTCATCCTTGACTCCCCTCTCTTATTCACCCCACACTTCCAATCCTTCACCAAAGCCTCCCGGTCTCACCTTCACAACATCGCCAAGATCCGCCCTTTCCTCTCCATCCAAACCGTTACCACTCGACTACAGTCACTCATCCTACCCCGAATGGATTTCTGCATCAGCATCCTTTCTGGCCTCCTAAAGTCCCGTCTCGCCCCACTTCAATCCTTACTTCACTCTGCTGCCCGGATTATCTTTCTACAAAAACGTCCTGGGCATGTCACCCACCTCCTCCAAACCCTCCAGGGGTTGCCTATCCACCTCGTGACAAACCAGAACTCCTCAAAAATTGGCTTCAAAGCTCTCCATGACCTTGCCCTCTTCTTACCTCATCTCCCTTCTCTCCTTCTACAGCTCAGCCCACACACTCGGCTCCTCTGGTGCTAACCTTCTCACTGTGCCTCGTTTTCCCCCGTCCCGCTGTCGACTCCTGGCCCACGTCCTACCTCTGGCCTGGAATGCCCTCTCTCCTCATATCCGCCAATCACACTTCTCCTCTACAAAGCCCTACTGAAGGCCCACCTCCTCCAAGAGGCCTTCCCAGACTAAGCCCCTCCTTTTCCTCAGCTCCCCCTCTCCTCCGCGTCTCCCCTGCTCGCTCCCTTCGCTCCACACTCCTCTCCCCACCCCACAGCACCTGTGTATATATGTACATATCTAGAATTCTATTTATTTATACTGATGCCTGTTTACTTGTTTGAATGCCTGTCTCCCCCCTTCTGGACCGTAAGCCCTGTGTGGGCAAGGCTCGTCTCTTTATCGCTGAACTGTACTTTCCAAGCGCTTAGTACAGTGCTCTGCACAGAGTAAGCGCGCAATAAATACGGTTGAATGAATGGATAGAACGGGGTCGGTTATCTAGGGGAGACTCGCAACACCGTTGTCCCCTGCAACGCCACAGAACCGAAAGGCCCGAGATCCGGGGGGGGGCAGAACGTGCCGTCTAATTGATTTAATTCGGTATTTATTAAGCCTCGCCACGTGCCGATGGCCGGGTGGGAAAGGAAGGGACATCGCGCCGTTTTCCAAGCCAAGAATCCAACCCAGCTCCATCCCGCGGCTCCGGAGTCACGGGGAGAAGCACGTGAGGGAGCAAGGTGATGCCTGGTTCCTTTTTTGGGCAAAGATGGGCCGCTCAGGGGAAGACACCGCCGTGATATCATCTCCCCTGGGCTTCGGCTCCGGGATGACGCGTCTCGCCGTGCCCATCTCCCTCCCGCCCCCGACATCTCGCCCCTCTCCGGGATGCTCGTTACCCTGACAACGGAGGGACCGGACTTTCCAGAGGCCCCGTGGAAAGAGCACGGGGCTTTCCCGGCTCGGTCCCCGCCCTGCTTGTGTGACCTCGGGCTGGTCACTTGATCGATCGATCAATCAATCAATCAGTTGTATTGACTGAGCCTTTACTGTGTAAAGAGCAGGGGTGAGAAGCAGGGTGGTTTAGGGGAAAGAGCAGGTGCTTGGGAGTCAGAGGACCTGGTCTCTAATCCCGCATCTGCCACTTGTCTGCTCTGTGACCTTGGGCAAGTCACTGCACTTCTCTGCACCTCAGTTACCTCATCTGTAAAATGGGGATTAAAAGTGTGAGCCCCACATGGGACACCACGATGAGACCCTGTATCTACCCCAGCGCTTAGACCGAGGCTTGGCACATAGCGCTTAACAGATACTATAATTTGTTTTTATTTTGTACTTTTTAGCACTTGGGAGAGTACAATACAAGAATAATCAGACACGTTCCCTGCCCACGATGAAATTACAGTCGAGGGACCTCTCTGGGCCTCAGTCTCCTCATCTGTTAAGTGGGAAGAGTGATACCTGCCTCCTAGCAGTGAATTCTATGTGGGACAGGAACTGAGTCCGTTCCGATTGTCCTGGGTTCACCCCCCGCCCCCAGCCCCAGTGTTCTGTGCTGAGTAAATACCAAGAGAAGTAGCTTGGCCTAGTGGAAAAAGTACAGGCCTGAGAGTCAGAGGATCTGGGTTCGAATCCTAGCTCTGCCACTTGTCTGAAGTGTGACTTGGGTAAGTCACTTAACTTCTCTGTGCCTCAGTTACCTCGTCTGTAAAATGGGGATCAAAACCGTGACTCCCACTCAGTGTGGGACATGGACTGCGTCCAACCTGATTAACTTGCATCTACCCAATCTCTAGACAATAAACTCATTATGGGCAGGAAATGCGTTTGCTAATTCTGTTGAACTGTACTCTCCCAAGTGCTTAGTTCAGCACTCTGCATGCAGTAGGCGCTCAATAAATGCCACTGATTGATATCAGTGCTTAGCACAGCGACTGGCACATAGCAGTGAACAGAAAAAAATATATTTTTGTTACCTCTTTGATGCAGGTGTTAATTTATCTAGGGCTGACGCATCCCTCTAGACTGCAAATTTATTGAGGGCAGCGAATGTGTCTGTTTATTGTTATATTGTACTCTTCTGAGTGCTTAGTACAGTGCTCTGCACGTGGCAAGCGCTCAATAAATACAATTGAATGAATGGTGATCCTGGGTGGTGGAACCCGGATTTGGGGCAACGAGGACAGGGACCATGGGTGGCTGTGGGACCACACGGAGGGCATTCGGTCGATCGGTTCACTGCTGGGGAGAACTGTTGCCGGGTGGAAAAACGTAGAGAAGCGGTAGGAATCCATTTCCATCCTCTCTTTGCTTTCCCTTCGGCAGAAGAATTCAGGACTCCGCAGCCTTCACTTACCCACTGATGCCTGAAATTGATGAATCACTCTGGGTTTGGGGAAAATGATTTCTTACCCTGTTTCAAAGGTCTCCGTGCAGGGGAGCTTCTCCGGGGCCCAGTTATGGATCATTATTTAATAGAGCCAGGACCTGAGGTTAATGTAAAAGAAAATAAAGAAGTCACTAGGTGCCCTCCCACCTCCCCGCCCCTTCACCAGAAGGGTTGGGGGGATGGGGGTGAGAGGGCAAGCTTTCCCCTACCCCCAGGTGGAGGGCAGGGGGGAACCCAGATTCCTGGGTCTCCCCGGCCCCCGGCCATTGAAGAGGCAGATTGATGGCTGGAACTAGGAGTCGGCCCATTCCCATTCGTTACCTATCGACCGAGTGCCAAGCAGCGACGGTCACTGTCGGTGAGGAAAAACAGATCCCTAATGAATGCTGGGAAATGCCAGGGAGCCTGTGGGGAGGTTGTGTGTGTGTGTGTGTGTGTGTGTGTGTGTGTGTGTTGGGTGGGGGTGCTTTTCCTCTTCCAGGTCCTTTTCTCTTCCTCATTTAAGACTTGGATTTGCACCCTTTATTCTCTCCTCACTCCGCCCCACAGCACTTAGGTTCATGTCCATGATGTATTTATTTATATTAATGTCTCTTCCTGGGTCTCTCTCTGTGTGTCTCTCTCTCTCCCCTCAGTCAATCAATCGTATTTCCTGAGCGTTTATTGTGCGCAGAGCGTTTACTACGCTCTTGAGAGTACAATATAACAGAGTTGGTCACCCCGTCCTCTTCCCAACAAGAGCTTATTCTGGATCTTTGTCTCTTCCTGTTCTTTCTGTCTCTGCCCCTCTGTGTAAAGTCTCTCTGTCCATCCTCCCTGCAGAGGTCTGCTCCTCTGAACTCCCAAACCAGCCCACCTTAGTGACTTGGTCCCTGCCCTAAAACTCTCTATCCCCTAAATTCTCCTCACTCCAACCTCCCTGACTGGGCTCCTGGGGAAGGAGGAGATCCACACCCTCTCTCCATCCCCCCAGCCTGTCTTTCCCGGGACCTCCTCTTCCACCACCTCCCTCTTGCCCACCCTCCTGAACCCTTCTTCCTGAGCACCCCTACCCATCGTCACTCTTCTCCCTCACTCCCCACAAATCCTCACTCAGTCCCTCCACGCCACACCCCGTCCCCTTATTTTCCTCCCTGTTTCCCTTCTCCCTGATCCCAGGGCAGAGGGATCCACGGTGTTTTCCGGGGAGTTTCCCATCATGGGGGGAGGAGGGGGTTCGGTCCTGGGGCTTGAGCCCCCCAGCCAGGGCGACTGGAGTACGGGCGGATGAAGAATCACACCAAAGGCCAGAGGTAATTTTGTCTCTTTTAAATTGCTAGCGGGATTGGCCGCTTGATGAATGGGTGGATTTGAAGCTGTTTTGTCACTGACGGAGTAGCTGCAAGATCATATTGGAGGCAGAAGGCCGTTTGTCTCTGTCGAGCGAGGGACCGGGGAGATCCTCAGTGCTTTCTTACTCCCTCTTCATCGGTGGTATTTATTGAGTGCTCACTTTATGCCGAGCGCTGAACTAAGCGCTCTTCCAATTAATGACATGGGAGCAGCATGGCCTAGTGGATAGATCCTGGGCCTGGGAATGAGGAGGACCTAGGTTCTAATCCCGGCTCCTCCACTTATCTGCTGTGGGACCTCGGGCAAGTTACAACTTCTCTGTGCCTCAGTTACCCCATCTGTAAGATGGGGATGAAGACTGTGAGCCCCGTGTGGGACAGGGACTGTTTCCGAGCTAATTAACTTGTGCCTACTCCAGCACTCAGAGTAAGTGCTTAAGAAACCCCATAGACTCCAAACCTGTGGGTAGGGAAAGTGTCAGCCAACTCTCATAGTGTACTCTCCCAAGCTCTTAGTACAGTGTTCTGCACATCGTAAAGTCTCAGTAAATACCAATGATCATAAATATTATTATTATCAGTGGTAATGGCAGTAATAACCGCATCGTAAATGCTACAGGGAGCGAGATGGCCGGTGAGTATCCAAGCGCTGAAGTGATGCAGAAGAGCGGAAGCGTCACTTGGGAGGGAAATAGGATGGGGAGATGAAAGATGAATCAGGAAGGCCTCCCGGAGGAGATGGGATTTCAGAAGTGCTTTGAAGCTGGGGAGAAGGACGGAGGCGAACTCACGGACGGTGAAGGAACAGGACCAGAGAGAGATCCCGGTTGAAGTCTCATCACTGTCGCCGACCTCGGTTTCCCCTTCTATAAAACGGAGCTAAATTCCCAGTTATGCTCCCCTTGTGGGACAGAGATTGGATTGGATTAACCTATACCTACCCCGGTGCTCAGGACAGCGTTTATCACGCAGTAAGAGCTGAATATACGCCTTAATTCCGTGAGCGAATTCATTAAGTTTGGTGATGAGTGGGTGCGGATGCCGTCGGTGCACTGTACTTCACGGGGGCTCCCCCGGAGACCCCTTCCCCGACGTACGGCGTATTAGAGAAGCAGCGTGGCCTAGTGGAAAGAGCACGGGCTTGGGAGTCAGAGGACGTGAGTTCTAATCCTGGTTCCGCCGCTAGGCTGCTGTGTGGCCTCGGGCTAGCCACCTAACTTCTCTGTGCCTCAGTTACCTCATCTGTAAACTGGAGATTAAGAATGAGAGCCCCTTGTGGAACAACCTGATTACTCTGTATCCACCCCAGCGCTTAGAAGGGGAATTTCCTTCTCCCTCCCGTGACTGAAACTCCCACGGAGCATCGCAGGGATGGAACCTGGGCCGAGCGATCCCCTCTCCACTAGACCACACTGCCTATCACCACCCCACCCCCATCCCATTGGGAGAAAAAGAAGCAGCATGGCGTAGTGGAGAGAGCATGGGCCTGGGAGGCAGAAGACATCCCAGCGCTTAGAACAGTCCTCGGCACATAGTAAGCGCTTAACAAATACCACAATTATCATTATATCGTAGCTCTTAACCAATACCGTATCCGGGAAGCCGTGCCCCATCGGGGCCGGGAAAAAAAAAGGGGGGGGGTTGTTTTGGAAGTACCGTTCCGGCATCTCTCCCCACTTACCGCTCCGCCAGCTCGCACCGCGGCTCAGCCCTCCTCACACAGTGCTCTCCCCGTCAACGCGAAGTGGCTCATTTCACCGGCGCCGGTGTTTACCCCCCGAAGAACAGACTAATGACGCCTGCCGCCTCGCATCCCCAAAAGCCCTGGGAGGGATCTGCTAAGGCTCCGGGCGCCCCGCACTAGAGACATCATCAAAAGGACATTTGGAGTATTAAAAATGCATTTCGGGCTCCCGGCTGGCTTCAGGGGACCCCCGACGCGTTCGGCTGATCTGAGAGGCTCAGGGGGCAGGCCCGGGGACAGGGAGAGGAGCACCTGGGCTCTCGCCCCCAAGCCGAGGGAGCCTCACCAACAGGGAGAAGCTCACATCTCCTCCCCAGGCTCCAGGCCCCAGTCTCCACCCCCACCCAGCCAGGTCACCCCCTGCGAGCTTCCCTGTCTCCTCCTCTTTTCCACCCTCCACAACCTCCCCACCTCGAGCTCTTTCCCTTGGCCTGGACCAGTTCCCCTTTCAGGGAAATAGAAATGGGGAAGGCCACGGGAGGAGGAAAGGAGGAGACTGAGAAAGAGATAGAGAGAGGGAGAGTGGTAAAGAGAGGGTGAGGGAGAGAAGGAGAGGGAGTGAAGGAAGGAGGAAGACATGGAAAGACAGAAAGGGAGACTAGGAAAGGGAGAGGCAGGGAAAGGAGAAAGACATAGAAAGAAGCGGAGAGAGGGGGAGGGGGAGAAGGAGAGGGAGTGAAGGAAGGAAGGAGAGAGACACAGAAAGGCAGAGAGAGGGAGAGAGGTAAAGAGAGGGTGAGGGAGAGAAGGAGAGGGAGTGAAGGAAGGAAGGAGGAAGACATGGAAAGACAGAAAGGGAGACTAGGAAAGGGAGAGGCAGGGAAAGGAGAAAGACATAGAAAGAAGCGGAGAGAGGGGGAGGGGGAGAAGGAGAGGGAGTGAAGGAAGGAAGGAGAGAGACACAGAAAGGCAGAGAGAGGGAGAGAGGTAAAGAGAGGGTGAGGGAGAGAAGGTCAGGGAGTGAAGGAAGGAAGGAGGAAGACATAGAAAGACAGAAAGGGAGACCAGGAAAGGGAGAGGGAGAAAGGGAGAGGGAGAGGCGGGGAAAGGAAAGAGACATAAAAAGGGATAGAGAGGGCGAGAGAAAGACAGAGGGAGACGAGGAGGGGGAATGAGAGGGTCAGAGAAAGGAGAGAGGCATAGAAAGGGGCAACGAGAAAGGCAGAGGAAGAGGGGGCAGAGAGAAAGAGAGAGCGAGAAAGAGAATGAGAAAGAGGGAGAGAGAGAGATCCTTCAGGGACCAGAGAAGTGACTAAAGTGTAAGGGGCCGCCTGCTCGTGCCGTGGCCCTGCTGGGCACGGGAGTTGGGCTGACCCTTCAGTTTTCGATCGGCGGTGTCCATCCCCTCACCCCCGCCCCCGAGCAATCTGAGAAGCCTGGCCCCTGCATCCCTGTTGGACCCGCTCCCGCCCGGCGGCCTCCCGCGCCTCGCAGAGACTGCAGTTGCCATGGCAGCAGCCGGGCTCGCCCTGGACCGGAGCCATCTTCTCCACCGTTTGGCTCGGAGAGGCCTCGCCGAGAGGGACTGCTGCCTCCGGAGGGGAAGCCAGGCACCCCGGAGAAGCCGAGCCCACCCGAACTGGGAGCCGGGGACGGGCGGGAGAGGGGAGGGGGGGGTGCGGGGGGCGGTGGGGCGGGGGGCGAGGCCGACGAAGGAGAGGGAGAGGGAGGGGAAGGAGGGGATGGAGAGAAGACGAGAGGAAGAATCTGGAGGGGAAGGAAGGGAGGGAGAGAGGTCGGGGAAGGGAGAAGATGAGGAGGCCGAGGAAGACTGGGGGGAGGAGGGGAGGGAGAGGAAGGGCGAAAGAGGAGAGAAGAACCTGGAGGGGAAACGGAGGGAGGGGGGAAGAGGAGGAGGAGACCGAGGAAGGCTGGGGCGGGGGGGTCGTCCATGGCTCCATCCAACCTTCTGGAGACCCACTGGTCCCCAGCTCCCCGGGCAACGGATTCCCCGTGCTCAACTCCCGCTGGGAGAAGAAAGAATTTTAGGGCACTCGCCTCTCCCAGCCTCAGTTTCCCCATTTTCAGGGCCTCCCCCCCCCCACCCCCCCCGCAATGCAGGCTTCCCCCTCTCCAGCTTCGACAGGAAGGGGAGAGGGGGAAGCAGGGAGGGACAAGGGAAGAGAGGGGAAAGGAAGTCGCGTCATTTCTTTGAGCCTCAATTCCCTCATCTGCAAAATGGGGATTCAATGTCTGTTCTGTCTCCTGCTTAAACTGTGAGGCCCATATGGGGCCTGATAATCTTGTATCTACCCCAGCGCTTAGTACAGTGCTTGGCGTGTAGGAAGTGCTTAACGGATATAGTAATAAGAAGACTCTAGACTGTAAGCACGTTATGGGCAGGGAACTGGTCTGCTAATTCTGTTGTACCGTATTTTCCCAAGCGCTCGGTACTGTGCTCTGCACATAGTAAGCATTCAATAAAGGCCATTGATTGATTGAATGATACTAATAATAAAATAATAACCCCTCCTATCACCACTCACTCTTGCCTGCCCCTCCCTTGACCCATCTCCCACCCCTTCAGTTTCGCCAAGCCGTGTTCCCCTCCCCTCTCCCTCACAGCCTCCTGAAGAGCCGCCTCCTTCAGGAGGCCTTCCCCGATTAAGGCCCGCTACATTCCCCATGCTACCATCCCGCCCTAGGGCCCCAATACTTACCTGCATATTGACTGGAATGAATGTGTTTACCCACCTCCGTTTATTATATTGCTATCTCTCCACGTGTTCTCAAATTATTCGCATATCCATCTTCATTGTCTTCCATCTGTTCCAGAAGACTAAATTCCTTAAGGGCAGGAATTATGTCTTTCATTTCTTCTGTCTGTTCCCCAAGCACCGAGAAGTGCGTTTTTCCCAGAGTAAGCGTCCGGTATACGAGGGACCCAATGCGGCACGTTGGACACACTTGGCGCCTGGCACGGTGCTCTGAACTCGGAGGTGACCAATATAGTGTTCTGCACAAAGTAGGGGCTCAGCACGGTGGCCTGCATGCGGCGGACGCTCCGTTCAGGGTTCCGCACACAGTTGATATTCAGTTCAGTACTCCGCACTCATTAGTCTGTGCTCTGCACACGGACGATGCTCAGTTCGGTGCTCTGCGCGCAGTCGATGCTCAGTTCAGGACTCTGCAGACAGCAGGCGCTCAGTCTAGTCACTCCGGAGAGCTGAGACTCAGTCGTTAGTGGTGATATGGAGTCGGAAACCAACTTCGCAAAGAGGCAGAAGTCTCCTCAGGTGGCAGACTGGGCTTGTGCGGACAGACGTGGCGATGAGGGGCGGTTGCCCCGGCCTCTGGTCAGGGCAGCGGCTCTCCTGACAACAGGGCATCTGGGGGCCGCCCAGTCCAGCCAAGATCAGAGACCACCTCGAAGGTGGGAACTGCCGACCCCCTGTCTCCAGCTTTCATCAGAAAAATCAAAATAGAAGAAGCACACTGACATTTGCTAAGTACTTTCTCCGAGAGGCAGCACGGCCTAATGGACGGAGCAGAGGCCTGGGAGTCAAAAGGACCCGGCTCCTCATCCCGGCTCTGCCACCTGAATGCCATGTGGCCTCGGGCAAGTCACTTAACTTCTCTATGCCTCGGTTATCTCATCTAGAGAAGCAGCGTGGCTCGGGAGTCAAAGGTCAAGGGTTCGAATTCCGGCTCTGCCACTTAGCTGTGTGACGGTGGGCAAGTCACTTCACTTCTCTGGGCCTCAGTTCGCTCAGCTGTAAAATGGGGATTAAGACTGTGAGCCTCACGTGGGACAACCCGATTACCCAGTATCTACCCCAGCGCTTAGAACAGTGCTCTGCACATAGTAAGCGCTTAACAAATACCAACATTATTATTATTATTATTATCTGTAAAATAAGAAATGAGACCGGGAGCCCTATGTGGGACAAAGACTGTGTCCAAACCCAGTTATCTTGTATCTACCCCAGCGCTTACTACAGAGCCTGCCACAGAGTAAGTGCTTAACAAATACCACTATCATTACTGTCCACTGTGGTACATAAAAGATAATCCAGTCTGACACGGTTCCACACGGGGCTCACTGTCCGAGGAGGAAGAACTGGTACTGAATCCCCGTTTTATAGATGAGGAAACTGAGGTTCAGAAAAGTTAAGTGACTTGCCCAAGGTAACCCAGTAAACAAGTGGTGGAGCAGGGATTAGAACCCAGGTTCCTGACATCCAGGCCTGGGCTCTCTCCACTAGGCCGCACTGCTTCTAAGTGATCCTGACTCGGGCACTCCCACTTTACGCCCAGCAGATGCCCAAAGTCACCCAGCTGACAAGTGGCCGAGCCGGGATTCGAACCCATGACCTCCGACTCCAAAGCCCATGCTCTTTCCACTGAACCACGTTGCTTCTCACTTATTACAGTACCTAGTGATCCGACTGAGAAAGCACACATAAGGCAGGGAGGTGTCTCTTGCCCGGCCCCCATCCTTACCCGACCCTCCCCCCCTCCTGCCATCGCCCCTTCCCTTTCCCTCCAGGGACTGAAACTCCCACGGAGCATCGCCGGGATGGAACCTGGGCCGAGTGATCCCCCTCTCCGAGGGCATTCCACTAGGCCACACTGCCCATTTCTTCCACCCATTATACAGATGGAAGGAAAGAGAAGTAGCGCGGCAGAGTGGATAGATCATGGGCCCAGGAGTCGAAAGGTCATGGGTTCTAATCCTGGCTCTGCCACTTGTCTGCTCTGTGACCCTGGGCAGACCGTTTAAATTCTCAGTACCTCAGTTACTTCATCTGTAAAAGGGGGATTAAGACACGAGCCCCATGTGGGACGGGGATTGTCCAACCTGATTAGCTTCCATCTACCCCGGCGCTTAGAATATAGTGCCCGGCACACGGTAAGCATTTAGCAAGGAGCCGCGTGGCCTGGTGGAAAGAGCCTGAGCACGGAAGTCAGCTCCGCCACTTGCCTGCTGTGTGACCTTGGGCCAGTCACTTGACTTCCCCGTGCCTCAGTTTCCTCGCCTGTAAAATAATATTAATAATGATGACGGCATTGGTCTAGACCCCTTGTTGGGTAGGGATTGCCTCTGTTGCCGAATTGTACTTTCCAAGCGCTTAGTACGGTGCACTGCACACAGTAAGCGCTCAATAAATACGATTGAATGAATGAAATATCGTTATTATTAGGAGGATAATGGGAACACCGGGGCTCAGAGAGGCCAAAAGGAGGGTGCCGCCCCCGGCGCTGTGCGGGGAGAGGGGACGAGAAGGGGGATGGAGAGGGCGGGCTGATTCGGTGGCATATAAGGGGAGGGAGGGGGCAGGGGCCCACTCCGCGTTATTCCGGGGTGGGGGGGTCCTGGTCTCCCGCTTCCTGAGCTTGGGGTGGCGGGAGGCAGGGGGTGATGATAGTGGCTGAGCCGGAGGGGTCGGTCCTGGGCTGGAGGAGACACAGCTGCCGTTCCCACCCACTTTTTTTTTGAGGGGGGGCGGGGATGCTGGGGCTGCGGGGGGCGGAGGAGGCACGTGGCTGCCCAGATGGGGGGTGACGTAGCCAGTTTGGGGGGAAGGGAACCTATAGGTGAGAGAGAAGGAGGGGGTGTGGACTGAATCTGCTTCCTCCATCCTTCTCTCCCCTCCCTTCTCCCTTTCCTCTCTCTCTTCTTCCCCCTCCCTCTCGCCTTCCCGCTTTCCTTCCTCCTCTTCTTCCCTCTCCAGCCCTCCTTTCCTCCCTCTCTTCATCCCCCTCCCTCCCTCCCTCTCTAACCCTCCTTTCCTCCCTCTCTTCTTCCCTTTCGCTCCCTCTCTCCTTCCCTCACGCCTCTTCTTCCCCCTTCATACCTCCTTTCCTCCCTCTCTCTCCTTTCCTCCCATCCTCCCTTCTTCACTTCTTCCTTTCTTCCCTGTCTTCTTCCTCATTCCCTCCTTTCTTCCCTCCCTCCCCTCTTTCTCCTTCCCTCCCTCTTCTCGCTCATTCCTCCTTCCTTCTCTAACTCTCCTCCCTTACTCTCTCCTCTCCCTCTCTGCCTCCCTCCCTCCCTTCCTCCTTCTTTCCCTCTCCTTTTCCTCCCTCACTCTCCTTCCTTACTTCCTCCTCTCCCTCCGTCTCCCTCTCTGTCTCCTTCCCTCCCCCCCCTCTTGCTCTCCCCCTTTCTCCTTCCTTCCCTTTCTCTCCATCTTTCTCCCCCCCTTCCCACTGGACGCGCCCTTAGGAAGCCCCGATCCCTGCCCTGAAGGCGCCACCATTCTAACGGGAAAGGCCGAAGTCAAAAAGATATTTACCATTAAAAGATAAATGGTCGAAATGCCCTCCAGGGGATCCCAAGGGTGGCAGGGGCTCCAGGCCGGCCTTTCCAACTGCGGCCCCCCAGGTTTTGTGAGGATTAAGGGCGCCAGGCTGGACGCTAACCCCCGCCCCATCCCACCCCAACCCTACCGCGACCAGGCGGCGCTTGGCCCCAAACTCGGGGGACCGGAGAGATTTCGGCTCAGAGCCAATCTCCCTCACAGGCTCTCGGTTCTGCTCCCGCCTCCAGGAAAGACCATTAATTGATAAAATCTGGTGCCTCCGAGGCCTCAGTTCTAACTAACTCAGTTCTAACTGAGGCCCTTTTCCAGTTCTAACCCACGCCGCCAGGCTCCAGACCAGTTCCGGGCAGGGGGGTCGAGACACGAGGCTCCAATTTTCTCCCCCCCCTCCCCGCATGAAAACTTGCTTAAAGCCCCCTGCAGCCCTGGGGGAGAGTCAGCCGGATCCTGGGGTGCTTGGGGGCTGGGCCTTATGCCCGGCTCTCCAGGGGGCCGGCTCGGATTTCTCTCTCATTAGGCACAGAGCTCCTCCATAATGAAAAATGAATGAATTCATAAATAATAACAGTAATAGCTGAGGAGGAAAGGACGGGAGAGTCCCTCCCGCTTCAGTTTCTAAAGCCGTCCCCCCAGATCTGGTGGCAAATCAATTAATCAATCGTATTTATTGGGGGCTTACCGTGTGCGGAGCACTGCACTAAATGCTTGGAGAGTACAGTGTAAAAATAGAACGGATACATTCCCTGCCTACAAGGAGCTTCCAGTCTGGAGGTCGAGTTTACAGTCTAGAGGGTAAAGGTCGGGTAAGGGGAGGGAAGGATTTTGTAGTTTTGTAGTTTCTGCACTTTATCCGGGGTCTCCTGGTGGGAAGGGGGGACTCTATGGAAATGAAAACGGAGGAGGGGAGAGGGAGCCCCTCTCTCGCCTTCAAGAATGTAAGCTCGTTGTGGGCAGGGAACTTGTCTACCAACTCTTTTAGATTGTATCCTCCCAAGTGCTTAGTACTGTGCTCTGCACACAGTAAGCCCTCAATAAATTCATTCATTCATTCATTCAATAGTATTTATTGAGCGCTTACTATGTGCAGAGCACTGTACTAAGCGCTTGGGATGAACAAGTCGGCAACAGATAGAGACGGTCCCTGCCGTTCGACGGGCTTACGGTCTGATCGGGGGAGACGGACGGACGAGAACGATGGCGATAAATAGAGTCGAGGGGAAGAACATCTCGTAAAAACCGATGGCGACTAAATAGAATCGAGGCGATGTACGATTCATTAACAAAATAAATAGGGTAACGAAAATATATACAGTTGCGCGGAGGAGTACGGTGCCGTGGGGATGGGAAGGGAGAGGTGGAGGAGCAGAGGGAAAAGGGGAAAAAGAGGGTTTAGCTGCGGAGAGGTAAAGGGGGGATGGCAGAGGGAGTAGAGGGAGAAGAGGAGCTCAGTCTGGGAAGGCCTCTCGGAGGAGGTGAGTTTGAAGTAGGGTTTCGAAGAGGGAAAGAGAATCAGTTTGGCGGAGGTGAGGAGGGAGGGCGTTCCGGGACCGCGGGAGGACGTGACCCGGGGGTCGACGGCGGGATGGGCGAGACCGAGGGACGGTGAGGAGGTGGGCGGCGGAGGAACGGAGGGTGCGGGGTGGGCGGTAGAAAGAGAGAAGGGAGGAGAGGTAGGAAGGGGCAAGGTGATGGAGAGCCTCGAAGCCTAGAGTGAGGAGTTTTTGTTTGGAGCGGAGGTCGATAGGCAACCACTGGAGTTGTTTAAGGAGGGGAGTGACGTGCCCAGATCGTTTCTGCGGGAAGATGAGCCGGGCGGCGGAGTGAAGAATAGATTGGAGCGGGGCGAGAGAGGAGGAAGGGAGGTCAGAGAGAAGGCTGACACAGTAGTCTAGCCGGGATCTGATTGATCGATTGATTGAGATTCGTTCATTCAATAGTATTTATTGAGCACTTACTATGTGCAGAGCACTGTACTAAGCGTTTGGGATGTACAATTCGGCAACAGATAGAGAGACTCCCTGCCCATTGACGGGCTTACAGTCTAATCGGGGGAAACAAATGCCCCCTATTAACCCCAGAGACGCTAGTCTTGGGAAACGGCAGATTGTGTGATCCCTATTTTCAAAGAGGAACCCCCCCGCTATATTGAAAGATTCTCGTGTGCAGAGATCGTGTCTACCAATTCTATTGTACTTTTCCAAGTGCTTAGTACAGTGCTGTGCATAAAGTAAGCGCTCAATGAACATCATCGATAGACTGAGTCTTCAGTCCGCTCCCAAACACTTAGTACAGTGCCCTGCACATAGTAAGCTCCTTGAGGACAGAGATCGTATCTACTAACTATTGTAATAATAAGGACTCAAGGGATTTAACTTAGCCCAGCTGTGGCAGAAGGAAGTTTTAAAGAATCCAATCAGCTCTCTCGCCTCTAAAAACTGCTTTCCCTCCTACTTAGATTGTGAGCCCCATGTGGGACAAGGACTGTGTTCAATCTGATTAACTCATACCTACCCCAGAGCTAGAACAGTGTTGGACACGTAGTCAGCTTAACAGATATAATAAAGGAAGCAGAATGGCCTAGTGGAGAGAGAGCGGGCCTGGGAGCCAGAGCTCCCGGGTTCTAATCCTAGCTCTACCATCTGTCTGCTGTGTGACTTTGGAGAAGCCATTTCGCTTCTCTGAACCTCCATTACCTCATCTGTAAAATGGGGATTAAGAATGTGAGCCCTGTGTGGGACAGAGATGGTGTCCAATCCAATTACCTTATATCTATCCCAGCGCTTAGTACAGTGCCTGACACATAATAAGTGCTTAAAAATACCAAAATAATAACAATAACACTAATATTCTCCCTCGTGCTTAGTCCGGTATATTAATTCATTCATTCAATCATATTTATTGAGGGCTTACTGTGTGCAGAGCACCGTATTAAGCGCTTGGGTGAGAACAGTACAATAAACAGACGCGTCCCCTTTCCGCAATGAGCTTCCAGTCTAAAGACATTAATATAAATAAATAAATTACTCCTACTTAGACTGTGAGCCCCATGCGGGATAGGGACCGTTTCCAACCTAGTAACTTGTATCCACCCCAACGCCTAGAAAACGTTTAGACACATAGTAAGCACTTAACAAATATCATTAAAAAGAAGTGGCACATACCTTGCCCACGAAGAGCTTCCACTCTTACAGAGCAGACGTAGACATATTCAGAGGCAGTTGAAACGAAATAAAGAAACCTGAACATTCAATGGGAAGTGCACGTGTCCACAGCTGCCAAGCTTGGATATAAATATCTGCTGGGGGGGGAGGGGGGGGGTCAGCCTTGACATCACGGTGCCTGACAGGTGGGCGAGACAGCCCACGGCCAGGAAGAAGCCAATCCGGGAGCTGCCCGGGCAACCAATCAGTGCTGTTGGGAGCCGCACAACCCACTCAGACCAGTTGCTTCTAAAATATCTTCCCAGTTTCTAAAATATCCTCTGGCGGATATCTGCATTCTTCCACTCCAAGTGGGACCTGATGATCTTGCACCTAGCCCAGCGCTTAGACTTTAAGTCCGTTGCGGGCAGGGAACGTGTCCGTTATATTGCTATATTGTCCTCTCCCAAGCGCTTAGCACAGTGCTCTGCACACAGTACGCGCTCGACAAATACGATCCATCGATCGATTCCACTGCTTGGCCCATTAAAGGGCTTAACAAATACTCCAGTTATTTAGCTCGTCCTCTAGACTGTAAGTTCGTTGTGGGCAGGGAATATCACTGTTCAACATTGTATTGTGCTTTCCCAAGCGCTTAGTAGAGTGCTCTGCACACAGTAAGAGCTCAAAAAATACGATTGAAAGAATGAATTATAATTATCGGTGGCCCAGTTTGTCCGCTCTGGCCCTGTCAGAGGTGTCTTCCTTCAGGCCTGGTACTTCCACCTTACCTTCGGCCACCAGTGCCCTGTTAGTGACCTTCCCACTCAGCTGCAGGGGATTAATTAGTAAATCAATCATGTCGGTCGCCCGGCCTTCGTGGGTCATTCCGGAAAAGGCGGTCGGTTCGTGGCCTCCGAGTCCTCTCTGTTTTAAGTGGAGTGGATTCATTTAATAATAATAATAGTAATCATATTTGTTAAGCACTATGTGCCAAGCACTGTTCTGAGCGCTGGGGTAGCTACAAGGCAATCAGGTTGAACACAGTCCCTGTCCCACATGGGGCTCACAGTCTCGATTCCCATTTTACAGATGAGGTAACGGAGGCACAGAGAAGTGAAGTGACTTGCCAAGGTCACACAGCAGACAAGTGGCAGAGCCGGGATTAGAACCCGGTAGAGAAGCAGCGTCGCTCAGTGGAAAGAGCATGGGCTTTGGAGTCAGAGGTCATGAGTTCGAATGCCAGCTCTGCCACTTGTCAGCTGGGTGACTGTGGGCAAGTCACTTCACTTCTCTGTGCCTCAGTTCCCTCATCTGTAAAATGGGGATGAAGACTGTGAGCCCCACGTGGGACAACCTGATTCCCCTGTGTCTACCCCAGCGCTTAGAACAGTGCTCAGCACATAGTAAGCGCTTAACAAATACCACCATTATTATTATTATTATTAACCCACGACCTCTGACTCCCAAGCCCGTGCTCTTGCCACTAGGCCATGTTTCGCAAATGGGGAAACCTCTAGCTTTTAAACTCGTTGTGGGCAGGGCACGCGGCTACCAACTCTTTTATATTGTACTCTCCCAAGCGCTCAGTACAGTGCTCCGCACGCAGTAAGCGCTGAATAAATATGATTGATTGGGGACGATCCGCCCCCTCTTTTCCCAGGACCTGGAGCCTGGGAGATGGGGGACCATTCGTCGCCCGCCCTCCTTCCTAGTTGTTCGGGGTGGTCTCACAGGCCCCGACAACTTCTTGGGCAGGAGCGGCGCCTTTCCATCCATGGCTTCAAAGGCAAAGGGAGATTCGGAAATGGTAAGGTCGCCCAGGAGGAGCCGCGCAAAGGTTAACTGGCCCATCTGGTTCCCAAACCGTGAGACGGTTCTGATTTATTGGCTAAGCGCTTGGGAGCGTACTGAGAGGTGAATGGGGAGGTGGATGGCCCGGGGAGGGGGGGAGACGAGGAGGAGAAGGAGGAAGAAGGAGAGAAAAGGGGGCAGATGGGGGAGAAGGGAAGAGGAGGGGGCAAGAAGGGGAAGAGGAGGAGGGGAGAGGGAGCACTTTTGGCCAGGACCACCGCCTCCCTGAACCCAGGAGAAAGAGAAGAAGGATGAAAGGGGGGTTGGAGAGGATGAGGAGGAGAGGGAAGAAAAACGGAAGGAGGAAGAAGGGGAGAGGCAGCGTAGCTTAGTGGATAGACCACGGGCCTGCAAATCAGAAGGACCTGCGTTCTAATTCTAACTCCCAAACATGTCTGTCGTGTGACCTTGGGCAAGTCATTTCACTTCCTCTGGGCCTCAGTTACCACATCTATAAAGTGGGGATTAAGACTGCAGGCCCGATGTGGGACATGGACTGTATCTAACTTGATTAACTTGTTAACCCCAGGGTTTAGGGCAGTGCCTGGCACATAGCAAGCGCTTAACGAATACCATAAAGAAAGGAAGAGGAGGAGGGAGGAACAACCGTAGCCCAACCAGGCCCACTGCCTCCCTGATCCTAGGAGGAGGAGGAGGAGAAAGAAGGGGGCGGGGAGGGAGGAGAAAGAAGGGGAGAAGGAGAAGAAAGAAGGGGCGGGGAGGGAAGAAGGAGAGATGGGGGAGGAAAGAGAGAAGGAGAAGAAGGAAGAAGGGGGCCAGGAGAGGGAAGAAGGGGAGAAGGAGAAGAAAGAAGGGACGGGGAGGGAAGAAGGAGAGATGGGGGAGGAAAGAGAGAAGGAGAAGAAGGAAGAAGGGGGCCAGGAGAGGGAAGAAGGGGAGAAGGAGAAGAAAGAAGGGGCGGGGAGGGAAGAAGGAGAGATGGGGGAGGAAAGAGAGAAGGAGAAGAAGAAAGAAGGGACGGGGAGGGAAGAAGGGGAGAAGGAGAAGAAAGAAGGGACGGGGAGGGAAGAAGGAGAGATGGGGGAGGAAAGAGAGAAGGAGAAGAAGGAAGAAGGGGGCCAGGAGGGGGAAGAAGGGGAGAAGGAGAAGAAAGAAGGGACGGGGAGGGAAGAAGGAGAGATGGGGGAGGAAAGAGAGAAGGAGAAGAAGGAAGAAGGGGGCCAGGAGAGGGAAGAAGGGGAGAAGGAGAAGAAAGAAGGGGGCCAGGAGAGATGGGGGAGGAAAGAGAGAAGGAGAAGAAGGAAGAAGGGGGCCAGGAGAGGGAAGAAGGGGAGAAGGAGAAGAAAGAAGGGACGGGGAGGGAAGAAGGAGAGATGGGGGAGGAAAGAGAGAGGAGAGATGGGGGAGGAAAGAGAGAAGGAGAAGAAGGAAGAAGGGGGCCAGGAGAGGGAAGAAGGGGAGAAGGAGAAGAAAGAAGGGACGGGGAGGGAAGAAGGAGAGATGGGGGAGGAAAGAGAGAAGGAGAAGAAGGAAGAAGGGGGCCAGGAGAGGGAAGAAGGGGAGAAGGAGGAGGATGAGGAGCCAGGAGTGGGTTGCTGCTGTCCAGGTGCTGATGGGGAAAAAAATCCCTCGGAGGGAGGAGGTCTGGACTGTTCGAAGGCGTCTCCCTCACCGTTAGAGGCGACCTAGGGGTCCTGGGCCAGGCCTACTTTGTCCAGGCTACTTTGTCTGGACCCTCTCAGACCCCACCCGAACGCCCACCCAGTCGGGGGCGCCCGGTACGGCTGTGGCCGCCTGCACTGTCGTCGAAATCCTGTCCTCGCCTCTCACGCTCGGATCCCGCGGGGACAAAGTCGACAGGGCTCCAGAATATATTAGGGGTTGGGGGCTCCCCCGCCTCACCCCGGGGCGTCCGGCAGAT
This sequence comes from Ornithorhynchus anatinus, assembly GCF_004115215.2. Classification (NCBI taxonomy): domain Eukaryota; kingdom Metazoa; phylum Chordata; class Mammalia; order Monotremata; family Ornithorhynchidae; genus Ornithorhynchus; species Ornithorhynchus anatinus. The sequence goes on from NC_041750.1 coordinate 1,436,994, forward strand.
GAAACAAACCCCGGCGGCCACCGAACCCGATCCCGCCTCCGGCGCCCGGGGGGGTCTTCCCAGGATGAGACGGGAGCTGGGGAGGCCTCAGCAGAGAGAACTTCTGCAGGAAGCGGTTTTCCGCAGTGCTTGGGGGGCGAATCCCCAAAGCCCTTCTCTGCAGAAACCGGCAGTCCTCTCCTCTCCCCCTTCTCCCCACCTCCTCTCCCCTCTCCCCGTTTTCAGGCTCCCTTTACCTCTCTTCCTTTCCCCGATCCCCGATCCCGCCCACTAGGTCTCTGCAGGACGGTGCCGGCTCCCCGCTGCCTCCATCTTCCCTTCCTCGCCTTTCCGCAGCCACCCCAGCGAAGGTGGTCACCCTGCAACTCTCAGATCCTGGCCCAGGTCCTGGCCCATCTGCTGGCCCTGCTCCTGGTCCAGCTCTCGGCCCAGCTGCCGGCCCTGCTCCTGGTCTAGCTGCTGGCGCTGCTCCCGGTCCGGCTGCTGGCCCTGCTCCCGGTCCAGCTGCTGGCCCTGCTCACGGTCCTGTTCCTGGTCCAGCTGCCGGCCCAGTTCCTGGCCCTGCCGCTGGCCCTGCTCCTGGTCCAGCTGCCGGTCCAACTCCTGGCCCTGCTGCTGGTCCTGCTCCTGGTCCAGCTCCTGACCCCGCTGCTGGTCCTGCTCCTGGTCCAACTCCTGGCCTTGCTGCTGGTCCAGCTCCTGGCCCATCTGCTGACCCTGCTCTTGGCCCAGCTGCTAGCCCAGCAATTGGCCCTGCTCCTGGCCCAGCTCCTGGCCCTTCTGCTGGCCCTGCTTCTGGCCCTGCTCCCGTTCCAGCTGCTGGCCCTGCTCCTGGTCCTACTACTGGTCCAGCTGCTGACCCTGCTCCTGGTCCAGCTGCTGGCCCTGCTCCTGGTCCAGCTCCCGGTCCAGCTGTTGGTCCAGGTACTGGCCCTAGCTCCTGGTCCAGCTGTTGGTCCAGCTGTTGGTCCAGGTACTGGCCCTGCTCCTGGTCCAGCTGCTGACCCTGCTCCTGGTCCTACTCCTGGTCCAGCTCCTGGTCCAGCTGCTGGTCCAGGTACTGGCCCTGCTCCTGGTCCAGCTCCTCGTCCATCTGCTGGCCCAGCTCCTGGCCCTGCTCCTGGTCCAGCTGCTGGCCCTGCTCCTGGTCCAGCTGCTGGCCCTGCTCCTGGTCCAGCTGCTGACCCTGCTCCTGGTCCAGCTCCTGATCCAGCTGCTGACCCTGCTCCTGGTCCTACTCCTGGTCCAGCTGCTGGCCCTGCTCCTGGTTCAGCTCCTGATCCAGCTGCTGACCCTGCTCCCGGTCCTACTCCTGGTCCAGCTGCTGGCCCTGCTCCTGGTCCAGCTCCCGGTCCAGCTGCTGGTCCAGGTACTGGCCCTGCTCCTGGTCCAGCTCCTGGTCCATCTGCTGGCCCAGCTCCTGGCCCTGGTCCTGGTCCATCTGCTGGCCCCGCTCCTGGTCCAGCTGCTGGCCCCGCTCCTGGTCCAGCTGCTGACCCTGCTCCTGGTCCAGCTCCTGATCCAGCTGCTGACCCTGCTCCCGGTCCTACTCCTGGTCCAGCTGCTGGCCCTGCTCCTGGTCCAGCTCCTGGTCCAGCTGCTGGCCCAGCTCCTGGCCCTGCTCCTGGTCCAGCTCCTGGTCCAGCTCCTGGTCCATCTGCTGGCCCAGCTCCTGGCCCAGCTCCCCCTTAAGCGACCCCGTCCAGGCACCGCATCCCCCTCCCTCCTGCTTGGACTCCCGCCACTGGAGGGCGTCGCGTGCACACGCAAGTGAGCCGGGCTGGGCTGCAGAGCGGCGGGGGCGCGTGCGCCTGCTCGGCCCGGGCTGTGTGTGTGTGTGTGTGTGTGTGTGTGTGTGTCTCTGCTCCGCCGGGCCAGCTGTGAGTGTGCATAAGCGCGTGCAGGCGCACGTGAACCCGCTCTGCAGGCGGCTGGCGCGCGCCCCCGCCGCCGAGCTCGGCCGCTGCGCGCGTGCCTGAGGGCGCGCGCCCCCCAGCCCCGGCGGCGAGCTCAACTACGGTGCGCGTGCTTGAGTGGCTGCCCCCTCCCCTTTGGCGCCCCCCCGCGGCCGGCCCTAGGAGCGCGAGAGGGCGGCCTCGGGGGGCTCCGGGAGGCCCGGCGCGGGGGGGAGGATGAACTTCGCCCTGCCCCCTGCCAGCCAGCCAATAATAATTAATAATAACGATGGTATTCGTTAATCGCTATGTGCCAAGCACTGTTCTGAGCGTTGGGGTGGATACGAGGTGAGCCGGTTGACCCGCGTGTCGCTTCCAGGCTCCAACCCCGCTTCACAGACCAGGTCCCGGAGGCCCCAGGGAAGTTAAGCGTCCTGCCCAAGGTCACAAGGCAGACAAGTGGCAGAGCCGGGCGTAGAACCCACGACGTCTCACAAGAGCCACGCCGCTTCTCTAAGTAGTTGGCACTGGTTTCACCCACGCAGATGTCTCTGCGCCTAGGCCGGGCCTCTGGGGCACGCCCAAAGCCAGCCTCGGGCCCAGCCTTGGGGAAGATCCCATCTGGGGGGCCAGAGCCCGATGGGGAGGGCACCCTCACCCCGACCGTCCGACTCTCTTTGGCCGGCTCCCCACCTAGCAGCGACCCAGGGAGAGCCGGGGGCAACCCACTCGAAGGCGGGCGACGGTGGGGAGGGGGCGAGCTGCTACTGACTCTGGCCCGGTCGGTGTCGGTACGGGGTGCCAGTCGAGGGACTAGGTGCCAGTAGGGACAGGGTGCCAGTCGAAGGGGGATGGGGTGCCGGCAGAGGGGTAGGCGAGGGCTGGGACTTCTGAGGCGGGCTGAGCCCGTGTCTCCCCCAGGAGCCGGGTGAGGGTGGGAGGGACGCGGGGGTGCAGATTAACTGAATCGAAGGCGGCGGATGAGGAAGGGGTCCCCCAGACATCACGACCGCCTCACCGTGCGGCGGGGGACCCGGGAGCCGGGTCTGGGGGTTAGGGGCTGGGCTCCCGAGACGAAGCCGGGAGCACTTGGCAGAAGGCTCCTATCTGGGGGGCACCAGGGGAGTCTTTTCTCCAAGTCCCCATTCCCTGCAGGACTGGTGCCCAGCAAGCACATACATACCCGCTAATCCTCTAATTACATGTTGACTTATTTCTCATTATTAATTAAACATGAGCTGTGAGAGGGGGCTGGAATTCCTTTCCCGCGGAGCTGCGGCCAGCTCCCGGGTACGCAGCCACTACCCGCGCGCGTGAAGTGGCTGGGGCCGGGGGGAGGCAGACGGGGCAGAAGGAGGAGGGGCGAGCGTGGTAAGGGGGAGGAAGGGCAGGGAGAGGAGGGGCATCTCGGGCCTCTAAGGATTCCCAGTCCTGGAGGCCTGGTCATTCCACCAGGCCGTGCTGCTCCCCAAAAGCTAAATTGATGCTTGCAAACTGAAATTTATCTTAGTGTCCATTTCCCCCACTACTCCTTGAAAGCTCCTTGAGGGCAGAGATCATGTCTCCTAACTACTGTACTCTCCCAAGTGTCCAGTACAGTGATCTCAGTGGACTCTAATCTCCTTGAGGGACGGGACCCTGTCTTCTGACTACGGTACTCTCTCAGGCCTCCAGTACAGTGCTCTACGCACAGTAGACTAAGTTCCTAGAGGACAGGGATCCTATCTCCTAACTCTATCGCACTCTCCAAAGGGTTTAGCGCCGTGATCTGCACACAGTAGGTGTTCGAGCAATACTGGAGAAGCAGCATGGCTCAGTGGAAAGAGCACAGGTTCGGAGGCAGAGATCGTGGGTTCTAATCCCGGCTCCGCCACTCGTCAGCTGTGTGACTTTGGGCAAATCACTTAACCTCTCTGTGCCTCTATTACCTCATCGGTAAAATGGGGGTGAAGACTGTGAGCCCCAAGTGGGACAAATCTGATAACCCTGTATCTACCCCTGGCCTTAGAACAGTGCTTGGCCCATAGTAAGCACTTAAAAAATACCATTATTATTATCATCTCTGAAGGCAGGGATCATGTCTACTACCTCTATCGTACTCTCCCAAGCTCCTCAGAGAGTTCTAATAATATTTATTAGGAGCTTACTCTGTACCGAATGGTACACTGCACACAGTAGATGCTCCATCAGACCCTGCGATGGATGGATTGATTGCTGATGGCCAAACTTTGAGAGAAGCGGCATTGCCTAGTCATTAGAGCCCCGGCCTGGGAGTCGGAGTCGTAGGTTCTAATTCCAGCTCCGCCACTTGCTTGTTTTGTGCCCTTGGGCAAGTCACTTAACTTCTCTGTCCCTCAGTTCTCTGAACTGTAAAAATGGGGCTTCAGTACCTGTCCTCCCTCCTATTAGACTGTAAATCCCATGTAGGACAGGGTCTGTGTCCAACCTGATTATCTTCTATCTCGGCTCTTAGAACGGTGCTTGACACATATTAAGAACTTCAAAACAGGACTAGGGAGGTTTGTGGTGAGTCCTGGGTGACATAAGAAGTGAATTCAGAATCACCTGGGAGCTTTGTGTATGTGAGTAGTGTTTCAAATCATTATTCCCATCGTTCCCTGCACTTTCTTGATGATTATCCCACCCCCGGACATGACCCTTGCAGCCCGTTGAGTTGGAAGAGTTCTCCAACAGATTGGAAACACTAAGTTAAGCGCTTAAGTTATGTACAGATTGCCCTCCCTCTCCTTCCTTCCTCCCATGTCTCCCCAACCCGACTGTGAGCTCCTTGAGGGCAGGGTTTGTGTCTTCTAAATTCTATATGATCTCCAGAGCACTTAGTACAGTGCTTTGCGTATAAGGTTTCTTGAAGGCAGGGATCATGCCTTCTAGTTCCAACAATAATAATGATAACTGTTATTATTATTGTGGTATTAAACACTTACTATGTGCCAGACACAGTACTAAGAGCTGGGGTAGATACGAGGTAATCAGGTTGGACACAGTCCCTGTCCCACCCGGGGCTCGCAATCTTAATCCCTATTTTCCAGATGAGGCACCTGAGGCCAAGAGAAGTGAAGTGGCTTGTCCAAGGTCACACAGTAGCCAAGAGGCGGAGCCGGGATCAGAACTCAGGTCCTCTGACTCCAAGGCGCGTGCTCTTTCCACTGGGTCATGCTGCTTCTCTAATTGTACAATACAGCACAATTAGTAAACCTGTTCCCAGGCCCTCCCAAGGACTTAGTACAGGAATCTGTAAACTCCCTGGAGGCAAAGATTTTGCCTATTAACTCCAGTCTCCTCTCCCAAGCATTTAGTATGATATCCTGCACATTGTAGGTGCAGGATAATAATAATAATAATAGTATAAATATATTAGAAATATTAATGTTATAATTATAAAAATAATTATAATAATATCAATGAATAATATCGACGGGCTGGGAACTCATTGTGGACAGGGAACACGTCGAACCAATTCTGTCATACTGTACTCTCCCAAGTGCTTAGTACAGTGCTCTGCACACAGTAAGTGCTCGATAAATACACAGTAAGCACTCAATAAATATAATTGATCGACTGGGGCAGAACGGTCCAGTGCAAAGAGCCAGGAGCTCTACCTGGCTTTTAAAGCCAGCTCGGCCACTGATCGGCTTTGAGGCTGTAGGCAAATCACTTGCCCTCTCTGGGCCTCAGTGACATCATCTTTGAAATGGGGATAAAATCCCTGCTCTCCCTCCATCTTAGATTAAAAGCTCCGGCGGGCAGAGATTGTTTCCAATCGGATTATTTTATATTTACTGCAGTTCTTGGGCTTAGTTCCTAGTAAGTGCTTAATGAATACATATAGTTGTCTTTTGGGGTCAAAGAAGACGCCCCCGATGGTGAGATTCACCTAAGAGTGGCTAGGCGTGTGGCTGTAAAGGTCATTTTAGGATCCACAATTCTGGCGATACTGGGCACAAAAAAGGCTATCACTTGTTGCATTGTGTACTTAATGGAAGCTTATTCATTAATTCATTCACTCAATCATATTTATTGGGAGTTTATTGTGTGCAGCGCACTCTACTAAACGCTTGGGAGGGTAAAAAATAACAGTAAACAGACATTCCCCTCCCACAAGGAGCTTGCAGTCTAGAGGAGCTGACAGACAGTGTAAATAAAGAAATTACAGATATGTCCATAAATGCTGCGGGGCTGAGAGGTGGGTAGATAAAAGGGTACAGATCAGGGTGACGAAGAAGGGAGTGGGAGAAGAGGACGGGGGGCTCAGGCAGGGAAGGCCTCTTGGAGGAGAGAGTCCAACAAAACTTTGAAATGGGGGAGAGTAACTGTCGGATTTGAGGAAGGCGTGTGGGCACTGTGGGCAGGGAACGTTTATTAATAACGTTGGTATTTGTTAAGCGCTTACTGTGTGCCGAGCACTGTTCTGAGCGCTGGGGGAGATACAGGGTAATCGGGTCGTCCCACGTGAGGCTCACAGTGAATCCCCATTTTACAGATGAGGTAACTGAGGCCCAGAGAAGTGAAGTGACTCGCCCACAGTCACCCAGCTGACAAGTGGCAGAGCCGGGAGTCGAACCCATGACCTCTGACTCCGAAGCCCAGGCTCTTTCCACTGAGCCGCGCTGCTTCCCTCTGTGCTACTGTATTCTCCCAAGCGCTTAGTAGAGTGCTCTGCACATAATAAGCGCTCAATAAATATGACTGATTGACTGATTAATGTTTGTAATGGCCGGCTCTTTTGCTTCCTTACCTCACTTTCCAGGCCGAGCTTTGGCTCCGAGAGAGCCCACTCCCTTCCCGATGACGGCGCACCCCTGCGGGTCCATCCTGACCGACTGACTCCCATTTTTCCTCTGGGATGCAGCGTGCCCTGAGGCTCAGTTTTCCCGGGTCCTAAATACTCACCGTAATTAATAAATACCCTCATAATTAACCTCTGCACTTCCAGGAGCCGGTTTCAGCCCTCGGCTCCTCAGGGCCAGTCGGGGGCGCTTTGAAGGTCTTGTGTTGCCCACACGCGAGGACATTCAAGCAATCATTTATTGAGTGCCTACTACGTGCAGAGCACTGTACTAAGCGCTTGGGAGAGGACCCCAGAATGAACAAACACGTGTCCTGCCCATAACGAGTTTAAATCCACAGCCCGTCCCCCAAATAGTCCCTTTCTCACCTTCCCCTGCCCCTTGGGCTCAGATCGTACCAGATGTGCTCGCAGCTGAGAGGGTTGCCGTGATCCTGTGGGTGGAGGGGGCAGAGAAGGGGTGCAGGGGAGTGTCTGGGGGAGGGCAGGTGTGGGCACCCTCCAGGAGGGGAATGGAAGAATGAAGAGGGCTGGGGGTCGGGGGCACTGGTTGGAGAGAGAGGGATATCTGTGCATTGACTCGCCAATTTTAATAATAATACCAGTGGTATCTGTGAAGCACTTATTATGTGCCAGGGTACATACTACTAGGCCCTGGAGTAGATAGGAGAAGCAGTGTTGCTCAGTGGAAAGAGCCCGGGCTTGGAAGTCGGAGGTCACAGGTTCTAATCCCGACTCCGCCACTTGCCAGCTGTCTGACTTTGGGCAAGTCACTTAACTTCTCTGTGCCTCGGTTACCTCATCTGTAAAATGGGGATTAAGACTGTGAGCCTCCCGTGGGACAAGCCGATTACCCTCTATCTACCCCAGCGCTTAGAGAAGTGCTCTGCGCGTAGTAAGAGCACAGCAAATGCCAACTAATGTTATTATTAATCCCAACTCCGCCACTCGTCAGCTGTGTGACTCTGGGCAAGTCACTTAACTTGTCTGTGCTTCAGTCACTTCATCTGTGAAATGGGGATTGAGACTGTGAGCCCCAAGTAGGACCACCTGATTACCTTGTATCCCCCCCCAGCGCTTAGAACAGTGCTTGGCACCTAGTAAGCACTTAACACGTGCCATCATCATTTTTATTATTACAAGCAAATCGGGTTGGTCCCAGTCCCTGTCCCACATGGGATTCCCAATCTCAATGCCCATTTTACAGATGAGGTAACTGAGGCACAGAGAAGTGAAGTGACTTGTCCAAAGTCACACAGCAGACTAGTGGCAGAGCCGAGATTAGAATCTCTGACTTTCTATGGCCCTCTTTCACCGTTCCTCTGGTGGCCCCCGTCCCCCTCCTTCAAGTCCAGGAATAATTATTAGTAATAATAATGTTGGTATTTGTTAAGCGCTTACTGTGTGCCGAGCACTGTTCTGAGCGCTGGGGGAGATACAGGGTAATCGGGTCGTCCCACGTGAGGCTCCCAGTGAATCCCCATTTTACAGATGAGGTCACTGAGGCACAGAGAAGTGAAGTGACTTGCCCAAAGTCACACAGCTGACAAGTGGCAGAGCCGGGAGTCGAACTCATGACCTCTGACTCCGAAGCCCAGGCTCTTTCCCCTGAGCCACGCTGCTTCACACCGTTCCTATTGATAATAAGATTGAAAACATTCTTTCACTCTCGGGTTCTCCGTTTTCCAGAGGCGGATACCGAGGCCCAGAGAGGTTCGGTGACTTTCCTGAGGTCACCCAGCTGGCCAGCGGCAGAGCTGGGATTAGAATCCAGGACCTCCTGACTCCCTTGCCCGCGGGAACTGCTCTAAACCCCATCGCCCGCTGAGAAATAAAGTTGGGCAGCTTGGGGGACCATAGCGGCAGGGAGGATGGGGTGGGGCCCTCTCTCTGGGAAGATCCGGGAGGGAGGCAGGTGTCCAGGAGACGAGATTGTTGGGGGGGATGGTTCTCCCGGGGGGGGAGGAGGGGGTAGCTGGGCCTGGGCATGTGCCACTGCAGTCTGGCGGGGAGACTGGCATTATCAACTTTATTTTTAGTCAAGAACTGGAAGGAAAAGCAATCTGCGGGACAGGATTTCAGCCCCCGGCTCCTTTGCTGCCGGTGCCAGGCAGAGTCTGGTGGGTGTCACCGGCTGGGTGGCACAAGCCGGGCACACGGGGTGGGGGCGGGGGAGGAGCCCCAGCGGCGGATACCCCGGTGGAGAACGGGGGCCAGGGAAATGGCCGTGGGAACTTTGGTGGAGGAGGGGAGCCTCCCCTGCATCCTCTCTGTACCTTCAACAGCTCCAGTTTTCCCCACTTGCACCCCCTCCATCCGGCTCCTTCCCCCGAATCCTGGAAGGGGAGGGAAACCCCTCCTTGGGGCAGCTGAAAGCAGGCAACTCATTTAGGGGGAGGGGCTGATTTTTGCCCCGTTGGGTGCTTGTGTGACCTTGGGCAAGTCACTTAACTTCTCTGGGCCTCAGTTACCTCATCTGTAAAAATGGGGATTAAGACGTGTGAGCCCCACGTGGGACGGTCTGACTACCCTGTATCTACCCCGGCGCTTAGAACAGTGCGCTGCATGTAGTAAGCGCTTAACAAATACCGCAACTGTTATTGACAGCGGAGGTCCCCCCGCCTTCCCACGTCGGTTCTAAGCACCCATTTCAGAGCTCTCATGGCGAGTGCTCAGCAAAGTGCTCTGCACACAACAGGTGTCTGCACTATCCCCTGCAGAGACCCAGTACAGTGGTCTGCAGCCAGAAGACCCCGGGAAAGTGCTCTGCCAACAGTGGGTGCCCGGAAGAGCATACCGCACAAGGCAGGGGCTCCGTATAGTGCCCTGCAAGCGGCGGGCATTCAGTACGGTGCTCTTCCCGCAGAAGGTGCCCAGCGTAGTGCTCTACCACCAGGAGATGCCAGTACAATACTCTGCGTACAACGGGTGCTCAGTAGAGCACTCAGTAGGGACCCAGTACAGTGCTCTGCAAACAGCAGGCCCCAGTGGAGTGCCCTGCGTAGAGCGGACGCCCAATAAGTACTATTAAATGAATGAATGGGAGGGAAAAGAAAGGAGCAGTGATCTCCGGATGTATCGTGGAAGTGTAAATGGACAGTCTCCGCCAGCTTCATCTGAACGGGCTGGGACTGGTCATATCAGTCGTCCGGCCTCCCCTACGGCTCCGAGAGGATGCTGGGAAGGGCATCCCCCTGCGGTGACACTCAGTGACGGCCCGTGCACCCCCAGCCCCCCACCACCCACATCCTCACGCCCGGAGCTCCATCCGGCTACAAACACAGGAGGCTGTTGCTGTGGCAACGCCATCTTTATCCACTTTAGCTCCTAATTAAGGGGAAACGCATCTAACATATTGGATGTCAAGGAGGCTTTGTGTGCCTCAATTTAACCGCCGTGTCTGGATGTCAAACTCTGACATGATGGTTGTTAATTACCTTCCAAATGACTCCAGACAGCTCACAAAGGGAGGCATATACTGAAACTCTGGGGGGGGGGGGGAGGTCACCCCGAGGCCTGGTGTGAGGGGGAGGGGGGGCGATTCCAATCCTGGGGTTGGAGTTGCTTTGACTTATCACGGGGCAGCGTGGAGACTACTATCTAAGCTCCACCCCCAACCAGGGTCCAAGCGGGGAAACCGAGCCCCGAAGAGGTTAAGCGACTGGCCTGAGGTCACACAACGGGCCGGCAGTAGAGCTGGACCCTCTAGACTGTAAACTCACTGTGGGCAGGGAACATGACTAGCGACTCTGTTCTACTGTACTCTCCCAAGGGCCCTGCACACAGTAAGCACTCAAGAAGTATGATTGATTGGAATTAGAACCTGCATCTCCAGCCACTTGATCTCGGACCCCCATCCCTCCCACCGGCTCTTCACCCCAACCTTCGCCTCAGCTGCGACCGAAGGAAAAGACCAGAACCTTCCGCTTCTATTGGACTCGCCCGAGCACATGGGGCAACGTGTGATCCGGAGCTCTGCATGCAGCAGGCGCCCAGGACACTCCATTCAATGGATGATGAATGAACCGGTTGACAGGCCCACACACCAATCATTTGTCAGCGTGGGCTGGAACGAGCCCGGCAGAGACAGGGTCCTATTGGCTCTCCCTCCGGAGGCTCTCCGGCTGAGAAGAGGGAGTCAGATCCTCAATGAATATGGTATTTGTTAAGAATTAACTCTCTGCCAAGCCCTGGGGTGGATACCAGAAAATCAGATTGGTCACAGACCCTGCCCCGTGCCCACAGTATAAGAGGGAGTGCGGGGATTTTCTCCCCATAACAGATGAAGAAATTGAGGCATCGAGAAGCGAAGCGATTTGACCCAGGTCAAACAATCGGTCACTCGTGTTTACTGAGCGCTTACTATGTGCCGAGCACTGTAATAAGCGCTTGGGAGGGTAGAGTACAATAAAGGTGGAAGACACGTTCCCTGCCCACGATGAGCTCAGAGCCTAGAGGGAGAGACAGATATTAAGCTAAATAAATAAATTACAGAGACGTACGCAAGTGCCGTGGGGCTGAGGGAAAGGTGGATAAAGGGGGCAGATCAGAGTAACACAGAAGGGAGTGGGAAAAGAGGAAACGAGGACTTCTTTTGGGAAGACCCCTTGGAGAAGATGTGCCTTCAATAAGGCTACTTCTGGGGGTCAGATAATAAAGGCAAATGACCGAGGCAGGATTAGAACCCAAGTCCTCCGACTCCTGGGCCCCCGCCTGCTGTGGGACTTCACGGTGTAAAGAGGAAAGAGCGCGGGCCCGGGGGTCGGGAGACTGGGTCCGAATCCCAGCTCTGCCACTTGCCTGTTGCGAGGCCTTGGGTGAGTCATTTCACATCTCTGTGCCTCAGTTTCCTCATCTCTAAAATGGCGATGCCTGTCCATTCCTCCCCCTTGGACTGGGAGCCCCCTATGGGGCAGGGACTGTGTCTGGCCTGGTTGCATGGCATTTAGCACATAGTAAGAGGTCAACAAAAGCCAACGTTACTATGATTAGAAGGGCGCGGTAGCAATCTGCGGCCAGAGAATAGTGTACCTGTGTCCATCCTGTCAGCCGTATTCTCATCCTGTGTTTACATCGCTGTTGAGGGAGAGGCTCACGTCCGCTGGACCCACTGCTGAAAGATAGTGCCGTCTACCTAAAAATGGGAACCACAGGAAGAAACACAGGCTCACCTGGAAGTAGTCGAAGTAAACATATACCGAATGAATAAACACGCGAAATAAATAAACACGTCCACACGGAGGCTAAGGATGGCCGATGGGAGGTAATCCGGGCGACGGGGATGAATCAAGGAAGACCTCCTGGAGGAGGGCTTTGAGGAGGATTTCAACTTCATTCATTCAATAGGATTTATTGAGCGCTTACTATGTGCAGAACACTGTACTAAGCGCTTGGAATGTACAAGTGGGCAACAGATAGAGACAGTCCCTGCCCTTTGACGGGCTTACAGTGTTGACTGTGTTTAGTTTTTCTTTTTAATGATATCTGTTAAGCACTATGTGCCAGGCACTGTACTAAGCACTGGGGTAGATACACACTAATCAGGTTGCACACAGTCCATATCCCACATGGGGTTCACACTCTGAATCCCCAAGTGGTGGATCCAGGATTAGAACTCAGCTCCTCTGACTCACAGGCCCTTTCCATTAGGCCAAGCTGCTTCACTAATGCTTATTAGGTACAAAGTACTGTGCTGAGCAACGGGGTAGATAGAGGATAATCAGATCAGACATGAGCCTCCCAGACTGAGAGGGAGGGAGAGCGAGGATGGGAGCCCCATTTCACAGATGAGGAAAGGGAGGCTCCGGGAGGTTGTGACCCCACTCCTGGGAAATGCTTCTTTTTTTGATATTTGTTTAGCGCTTACTTGGTGTCAAGCACTGTTCTAGGCACTGGGGTAGATGCAGGTTAATTAGGTCAGACATAGTCCCTGTCCCACACAGGGCTCACAGTGTAAGTAGGAGGGAGGACAGGTATTTAATCCCCCTTTTACAACTGAGGAAACCGAGGCACGTAAAACTGAAATGGCTTGTCCGAGCAGGTGGTGGAGTCAGAATCAGAACCCAGGTCCTCCGACTTCCGGACCCATGCTCTTCCCACCGGACCTGCTTCTTCTGGAGGAGAAGCCTGGGAGGCTCTCTTCCCATCATCAAGGAAGTGGATGAGGGGGGCGGGGGGAGGATCCAGAAACGCTCCCTCTGGGAGTCAGCAGAAAGTGAACCATTAACCTTTCGGAGACTCAATTTCTCCATCTGTAAAATGGAGGATAATGAGGATTTCAACTCACGGGGAGGAGATGGGAAGTCATCAAGTTAAGTGCCCCGAGATTCTCGACTGAAACCTGCGGTCTTAAGCAGGGTGATGACTTCACATTTAAGATTGTACAGTTCCGCGAACACGGCCCTGACAGGCAGCAGGCCGGCAGCGGAGAGTCTCGCTTCAGACCTCTAAGCATCATCATCATAACCACGGTACTCATTATTCTCTTACTAGATGCCACGACTGGGTATTTATTCATTCGTCCGGTGATGTTTACTGAGCCCTTACTATGTGCAGAACACTGTACCAAGCGCTTGGGAGAGCACAACAGACAAACGCGATGATCGGGTCGGACACAGCCCCCGTCTCCCACGAAATCATGGCCTTACTGCCGTCTTGTGCCCATTGTAAAGAGGAGGACGCCGAGGCCCCGAAAGGTGAAGCGACCTGTCTGAGGTCAAACAGCAGGTTGCGTCAAATCTCCCGACTCTGGGGCCCGGGCTCTATCCATTGAACCGTGCTACCCCACGCTGCCTGTTTGCCGTTGGCCGTAGGGGACCCCGCCTCCCCGACACGGAGTATGTCACATAACTGGAGCTTCTCGAATCAATCAGCGGTATTTATTGAGCGCTTATGCTGTTCAGAGCACCGTACTAAGAGCTCGGGAGAGCGCCGTATTACAGAGTTGGTAGATACGTTCCCTGCCCACAGTGAGTTTTACAGCTAAAGGGGAAGCCAGCTATTAATGCTAATGATTGGTGGATATGTACAGTGCTCTGCCCATAGCACACACTTCATAAATACCGTTAAGTGCCGTTAACAGATATATACATAAGTGCTGTGGTGCTGGGAGGGGGGAAGGACCGAGAGAGCAAGTCAGGGCGACGCAGAAGGAAGTGGGAGAAGAGGAAAGGAGGGGTTTTCTCCTGCCTCCTCCTCCTCCTGTGTCCCCCTTGGTTCTTCCATCCTTCACAACCCTACCCCCCTTTTCCTTCCTCCAGCCTCTCTCCTCCCTCTTCCCTGCAACTCCCTCCCGCCTTCCTCCTTCCCGCCTCCCTTCCTCCTCCCCGCAACCCCCACTCGCCTCCCCTCTCTCCTTCCTGCCTCTTTTCCCCCTCCTTCCCGCAACCCTCACCATCCTGTCTCCCTCCTTCCTCCTCCTCCCTGCAGCCCACTCTCCTGCCCTCCCTCCCCGCTTTCCCTAACTTTCCAACCCCCCTGCCGGGTCTCGGCGGCGGGAGGCCTGGCTGTCCCGCAGTGTGTGTCCGTTGGGTCGGAAGGAACCGACCCCATTACCTCCCTCTTCCTGTTCGGATTTTCCACCTCCCCGGGCTTCTGCATTATTCACCCAGCCCCAGGCCGCTCTCGGGGCTGCACGTGCGCCTCGGGGCGGCCCCCTCCCCTCCACAGGCTCATTCTGGAGGGTTCTGGGTCAGCTGGGATGGGGGGGGCCGCAGAACCCACCTCAGGCTGCCCCCCTCAGCTGTTGCCCCCGCTCGGGGCCTTGGGCCCTCCTCCATGGAGCCTTATTGTGATGGAGGTCACCCAACCGCCAGCCCGTCCCAGAAACCCTTCTGGGGTGGGAGGGATAACTAGGACTTCAAAATATGTCCCTTGAAGTCTCCCCAGCTAACCTGTAAATACTAATGGACTCTCCCGAGCGTTTAGTACAGTGGTCCACAAAATAGATGCTCAAAAAATACCACCGCGTGATTGACTGATTAAAAAGAAGTCTGAGTGCCTCTCTGCCCTGACCACTTGGCTTTCAGAGTCACCCCCTCTCTTCCTACCCCTTTCTTCCATTCACCAGTAATATTAGCTCATCCTCCAGACTATAAGCTCATCTGACTGACTGAGGAGGAGGAAGAGGAGTATTTGGGGTATTTATTGAGCACCCACTGAATGTCCTGCCCTGTATTAAGAGCTTGGGGAGTACAGAGCATAGGCCTCATTCCCAGCCCAGGAACTTCGACCTAAAGGGGAAGGAGTCCAGGTAGGAGGGGTGCTGGTTAGGGTTTAGGGTTGGGGTTCATGGTTAGGGGGTAGAGGAGATGGGGATGGGGGTAAAAGTCAGAACAGGGACCCCTTTCCCAGCTCCCTATTCCGGTACTTCGTCATCCCCTTCCTCTGGAGTCCCACGCCCCTATCCCATCCAGCCTCCCTGCCCCTGTCGGCCACCCGGGACCTCGGTTTAGGCTGCTGAGCTAATCGATCGATCTGTCAGTCAGTGGAATTTATTGAACACTTAAGTGGGTATAGGGCAGACACCAAATTTTAACCTTTGCCCTCTGAATGGGGACAGGTCCCCCAGCCCAGAGAGAGATGGGGTTCATATCCCAAACTCTGTGTCCCCCTCTCCTTGCCCCAGCCCTTCTTCCTGCGTCTCCTCTCCCAAGTCCCCTTCCAGACCCTCAGACAGTCCTGGTGCCTGGGTAGCGGGGCAGGGGTCCTGCCCCACTTGTTTAAGAACCCAGGGAACTCCTCCTCGCCAACAACCTCAAGCCGACCCACGACCCGAGGCGTTTTTAGGGAGAAATAGGCAGCAGAGCATGAAACGAACACCAAATTGCATTTTAAACACACATAATTGCATAATAAATAAAATATACCAGGAACATCCCAGCCCACGGAGGTTGGTCGGGGGTCCATTTTGGAGGCTGTGGGGCGGCCCCCGGGGGAGAGATGGAGGGGAGTGAGCCCGGGCCAAGCAGGGCAGCAGGAATCGGCTTTCCCATACTTCCACTGAGCACTTAATCACTCACAACCAGCGCAGAGCACTTTTACGTATGTCTCTCAAACCCTAATTACTTCAGCACTAACTCACTCATAAAACGCCGATTCTTCCGCGCTCCTCTCTGTCATTCACTTGAGTGACTGCCTCACCTTGCTCTGTTAGATTATAAACTCCTTGAAGGCAGGGGTTAAAGGGGAGCGTGGATTAACTGGATAGAACAGGTGCCTGGGAGTCAGAAGGACCTGAGTTCTAATCCCACTCCACCACTTGTGTGCCATGTGACCTTAGGCAAAGTCACTTAACTTCTCTATGCCTCAGTTACTTCATCTGTAAAATGGGGATTAAGACTGCGAGCCCCATGTGGGACATGGGTTGTGTCCAACCTGCCTACCTTGTATCTATCCCAGAACTTAGAACAGTGTCTGGAACATAGTAAGCACCCAACAAATACCATTTAAAAAAAAAAAAAGCGACTGTTAATTCTGTGGTACTTTCCCAAGTGCTTAACACAGTGCTCTGGGCTCGCTCAATAAGTACTATTGATTGATTGATTGACACGGGATGGCAGAGGTGGGAGGAGGAGGGAAGGCCTTCCCAGACAGGCCCAGGGGCAAGCCAGGGGAGATGGACAGTTGCCCAGATGAGGTTGGCGGGGTCCAGGACCCGGTGACAGCAAATCAGGGGACCAGAAAAGGGGGTGTAGGGATGCAGGAGCCTGAGATCTGGGGTGCTAAATGTCTCCTGTTTGCCAAATGTTGCTCTGAACATTTACTGTGTGCAGAGCACTGTGTTGGGTGTCTACTTTGTGCAGAGTGCTGTACTGCGTGGCCCAGTGGAAAGAGCCCGGGCTTGGGAGTCAGAGGTCGTGGGTTTGAATCTCAGCTCTGCCACTTGTCAGCTGTGGGACTGTGGGCAAGTCACTTCGCTTCTCTGTGCCTCAGTTACCTCATCTGTAAAATGGGGATTAACTGCGAGCCTCACGTGGGACAACCTAATTACTCTGTATCTACCCCAGCGCTTAGAACAGTGCTCCGCACATAGTAAGCGCTTAACAGATACCAACATTATCATCATTACTGGACATCCGTGTGCGGAACGTGTGGTGCAAATTGCTGGACAGAGTGCTTACTGTAGGCAGAACTCTGTATTGGCACTCACTCTGTGCCAATACTGTGCACCGTGCAGAGTGCTGTACTGGCTGCCTAGTGAGCCAAGAGCACTGCACTCTGCGTGCTTTTACTGTGTGTGTAGATCTCCGCAGTGACACCTGTTGTGTACAAAGTGGTCTGTGTAGAACGCTAACCCGGGTGCCTACCGTATACAGAATACTATTCTGGTTACCCAGTCTTTATGCCCAGTGATGGAGTGGGCACGTACTGGGTGCAGAGCTCCGTACTGGGTGCCTACTGTATGCTGAGTGATATACTGGGCACCCACCGTGGGCAAAGCGCTGTACTGGACACCTGCCGCCGCTGGACTGCACCCTCGGGGCAGAGCACTGCTGCGTAGTAGACAAAATCCCTGTCCCGGGCGATCCTACGACGCAACAGGGCGGCCAGTAGGCACGAATTGACGGATATCCCATAATTAAGAGTGAGCAAATAGATATAAATAATAGACCAAATGAATGAATAAATAATAGGCAAAGTGAATAAATAAATAAATAAATAATGAGTAACCCGACAAGAGCGGGGCGGGGGGGGTGTTGCGGGGGGATAGGGCCGGGAAGATAGGAGTGAGGTTGGGGAGTTGGGCTAAAGGAGGGGGCTCCTTCGGGGCCTGCAGAGGAGGAGAGGGGTGTGGAGGGGTACAGAGGAGGGCACCGGGAGTGGGGGGGCGGGTTTAGGCAGGGGGGGACGAGATGAGGGCGTCGAGGGTGATGGAGGGCGGGAATAATAATAAAAATAATCACTGTGGTATTTGGGGAATTACAATTGGAGCTTGCTAGCGGGAGGAGCGAGGGCTGGGTTGGGGAGAGCAAGGGGGTGGCCTGGAGGTTCTGTTTAACGGGGGAGGGGTGTCCAAGCGGTGTTTGCGGGGAGGGGGGCGGCGGGTCCGCGACGGGGGTCGGACGAGAGAGGAGGGACGAAAGCGCACTGCCGGCCTTCCGCTCCCACCGCAGAGACCAGGTGGGGAGTCATCCATTCCATCGTACTGACTAAGCGCTTACTCTGTGCAGAGCACTGTACTAAGCGCTTGGAAAATAGAATTCGGCAACAGAGTCGATCCCTACCCAACAGTAGGCCCACAGTTTAGAAGACGGACAAGACGAGACCCCCCTCACACACACACACACACACACACCTCCCATTGCGGGGGGGGGGACAGGAAGAGAACAACCTGGGACTGGGGGGCGGGGGGTGGTCGTTTGACGGGAGACAAGCGAGGTGGGCTCAGAGGAAACGAGCAAATGCTCTAGAACGAGCTCAGCCATTATTTCTGCTGGGCGGCCTCGGCCAAGTTGCTTAATCTCTCTGTTGTACTCTCCCAAACGCTTAGCACGGCGCTCTTCGCACAGTAAGCGCTTAATAAATACTATCGATTGGACCACCGTTTCCTCCTCGACAATAAGGTTTTTTTCATTCTTTTTTTTTCCCCGTGCGGAGGCGAGAGGGAAGGAGAGAGAGAGAGAGAGAGAGTGGCTAGGTAGATAGAGTGGGAGATTTTTCCTTGCCCTACAGGGACAACAACAGGGGAATTATAATCCATCCATCGGTGGTATCTTTGCGCTGAGCTCTTGGGAAAGTCTAACTCGGGGGGGTCGGTAGACATGAGCCCCGCCCACAGGGCGCTTAGGGTCTACGGGGGGAGGCGGATAGGAAAGCAGTTTATTGCTAAGGGTACATTTCCATCCCCAAGTTGACCAGGCCCGGGACCTTCACGCCAACCCTACCTCCCACCCACTTGGACCTCCCAGCCCGGGCCCCTAACGTTAGCTGGCCGCCCCCCTCCCCGTCCCTCCAAGCCGTCACGGCACCGCCTGGCGCTGCCCAGGCTGTCTGTGTGGGCAGGGGCGGGGGGCAGAAGGCGGATCTCTCCCGTCAGCTGGAGAACGCGTTCCTGCTAAATGTTAGGGTTGTGGCAGCAATTCGGGGCCCGCTGCCTGTCTGCGCTTTCCGCGGGGCCGGGGGGAGGGGGCTTGTTGCTCTCTCCATGTGGATGGAGGGAGGGGGGGCTTCAGTCTGCGCCCCCCGAGGGGATGGGAAGAAGGCCCGGGTCTGAGCCCCCCAAGAGGGCAGGGGGAGAGGGGCATGTGGCTGCTCTCCCCACTGGGGCAGGGGGAGGGGGCTGGTTGGACTCCCCATGGGGAGGAAGGGAGAGGGGTTGAATCTGCACCCCCCCATGGGCCAAGGGGAGGGGTCCGTGTCTGGGGTCCCCACGGGGATGGGGAGATGGAGTCTGGGGTCCCCGTGGGGACAAAGATGAGGGGGCTCGGGCCGGCGCACCTCCGGGGTCCGGCCACCGCCCCTCGCTCCGGCCAGGTTGACCCGCCGGCCCACCCACCCCAAGAAGGCCCGGGTCTCAGGACCGCGATGGGAAATTCAGCCGACCGCTCTCCCCACGACGCCTGCCGGCTCCTTCGCACACGAGGCCCGGTCGGGGACGGAGACCCCCCGGGCGGCCAACGGCCCCCTCCAAGTCCGGGGAGCTTTTGTCCGTCGCCCGGACGGACGGGGTCAGTCCATTAGGCGGATCCCGGGTGAGTCCCCGCCCCCCTCCTGGGCACCCCCTCCTCCACACTCCATTAGAGCGACTCCCCACGAATTAAATCGTCAGACTGTCAGCTCCCGCATCTCCGTCCCGGGCTCCGGCTGACCCTTCCACCGCGGCCGCCGCAGCTGGGGCCCCACCGGATCGGGTGCGGGCACTAATGGACCCCCTGAGCACTGAGGAGCCGGGGGGTCGGGGCCGGGGGCTCGCTGCGCTTCCACTTTCTTGTCTGTCACCAAACCACGGGGCTGAAGCGAGAGTCGTGAAGGACGAGGGGGGCGAGGAAGGGAAGGAGGAGGGGAGTGGGCCGCTCCCTAGCACCCCCTCACCCATAGGGGGGAAGGGGCTTTAGCGGCGGGTAGAATCTCCCCCCTTCCCCCCCCCACAGTCACGTCCACACTCCAAAATCGGTCGCCCCTGACCTACGGGAGAAGGCTCATCCCCTATTTACCCCCGCCTGCCCCCCTCAGTTCCCAGAAAGGGGACGGAAAACTGGGGGGGGGTCTCCCCCTCGGCCAGGAGCCATTAGAAGCCATCTAGAGGAGCGTGGGACCCCGTACCCTAAAGAGGGAGACAGATCCCGGCAGGGGAGGGTTGATTTTTTTTTTTTAATGTCATTTGTTAAGCACTTACTACGCTCCAGGCACTGTACTAAGCGCTGGGGTTGGACAAAGTCCATGTCCCACCTGGGACTCACAGTCTTCATCACCACCACTCTAGAGATGGGAGAACTGAGGTTCAAGTTAAGTGACTTGCCCAAGGTCACACAGCAGACACGGCAGAGCCGGGATTAGAACCCGGTTCCTTCTGACCCCCAGGCCCGGGCTCTAGCCACCAGGCCACACTGCTTCTCCTGGTTGCCTGGATTCTACTGGTCTGGTACGGGGGGGTCTGACAGGAGCTTTTCCCCAGGAGGGCTTGTGGGGGGCTTGTGGGAGGAAAGGGAGTCCCACCTGGAAAGTAGGCACTGAGTAGGTGCCCAGTAGCTCTCTGCCCATAACAGGCACCCAGGACACTGCTTTGCCCACAACAAGCACCCAGTACAGCCCTCAGCACATAATAGGTCCCCAGTAGGTGCTCAGTACAGCACTCTGCAATAACAGACGCTCATTACTGCACTCTGCACTCAGTAATCACTGGTACGAATCTGGATCTTCGCTTTTTCTTGGAGCGGTTTAGTTCTCTCCTCTTAAACGCAGGCTGCGTCCGCTGGAAATCTCTCAGCCCTGCTGCCCCTGACTCCGGGGAAACTGAGGCAAGACCCTCTACCTCTGAGACCTTTCCTTTGGGGGAACCTTGGGCCATGGCTAGGAAACCTGTCTAGGGAACTCAGAAAGACAACAGCATGGTCCGGAGGGGTAAGTAGGGGCCTGGGAATCAGGAGGCCTGGGTTCTAATCCTGACTCTGCTGCTTACCAGCTCTGTGATGTCGGGCAAGTCGCTTCCCTTCTCTGGGCCTCAGTTTCCTCACCTGTAAAATAGGAGCTCGAGACCTGTTCTCCCTCCCACTTAGACTGCGAGCCTCATGTGGGACAGGGATCCTGTCCAATTTAATTGATTGTATCTACCCCAGCACTTAGAAACTACAATCATTATTATGGTCATTGTTGATAGCGCAGTGGGTGGTTTCTCCCCCCGAGACTGGGGGAGCCGGCCCTCTCCTGACCTCTGCCCTCCGCGGCCCCTTCTCAAATACTGGCAGGGTGGCTCAGTGCCAAGGCTGCAGCTCGCCACCCCCCAAGGGCAGAGCGGAGAAAGCGCCAATCTGGCGGCGACACCCCCGAACTCTAGAGAGGTTGCAAATGAGTCAGTGCGGAAGAGGGAACAGCCCGGCGCTGGGGAGCAGGAGGGCCAGTGAGCGAACACAGCCGGCGACGGCAGACTGACGCGGGGGGCGAGGGGAAGGGGGCCAGCGGTAGCCCACTGCCGCCTGGGGCCGGACCCCGTGTCGCTCGGAGTAGGCCAGCCGCTCAGACGGGCCATTGGCCACCCCCGGCTCCGGAACAAGTCCCTTGCAAGCCCTCCTCCTTCCCTGCAGGAATGTTGGAATTCTTCCCAGAATCCCTCCCCATCCTTATTCTCCTTTACCCCTCAGAGCCTCCCCTTGAGAAAGCTGTTGCTCCCCATTTTACAGAGGAGGAAGGGGTGGCCTGGAGAGGTTGAATGACTGGCCCAGGGTGACACGGCAAGCTGGGGGCACAGGACTGTGATAGCAAGAGGAGTGACTCTTCTAGAGCGAAGCCTCCAGGTTCAGACTGGAACCTCATTATTATTCATTAATAATAACAATGGCACTTGTTAAGCACTTACTATGTGCAAGCACTGTTCTGAGCGCTAAGGTAGATACGGGTTAATCCGGATCGGACACAGTCCCTTTCCCACATGGGCCTCACAGTTTTAATCCCCACAGGCAACTAAGGCACAGAGAAGTTAAACAATTCGTCCAAGGTCACACAGCAGACGAGGGGCGGAGCGGGGATTAGAACCCAGGTCCTTCTGACTTTGTACTGTATTATTGTATCGCGTTTGTCAATATATAGCACTTGCTATATACAGAGTACTGTTCTAAGCACTGGGGTAGATACAGGTTAATCAGATTGGACACAGTCTCTGTCCCCCATGCTGTTCACAGTCTAAGTGAGAGGGAGTAAGAATTAATCCCCATTTGATCTTTGAGGAAACTGAGGCACGGAGTAGCTAAGTGACTCGCCCAAGGTCTTACAGCAGGCAAAAAGAAAAGTGATCTGGGCAGCAGAGTGAAGGATGGACTGGGGTAGGGAGAGACAGGAGGCAGGGAGGCCAGCAAGGAGGCCGATGCGGTAGTCAAAGCGGGGATCACGTCTATCGACTGTATAATACTCTCCTAAGCGCTTAGCGCAGTACACACACTAAGTGTTGAATAATTACCACTGGAAAAAGAGCTTGAAAGGATTTTGAAGGAACGAACAAAAGTTAAGACAGCACCAGGCACTGCAGGTGACAAACGTACCAGCCCGATAAAGGACAGTCTTTGCGTGCGTCCAGCGTGGCCAAGCCTGGGGGCCACTTATCGGCCTTTCCAGCCGTCGACACGGTGGTCAACTTCACTGTCGCCGTGGAAAATGAAGGACAACAAGAGGAAAATCAAAATGGAACCCAAAATATTCTGGGTCTGCTTCTTTCTGCTCCATCCCACTCTTCTCACCTTTCTCTGCCTCCCTAGCTCTCTTTTTGTCTCTCCGCACTCCATGCTTCTCACTTCCCCTCTTTCTCTGACTCACTGTCTCTGTCTCTCTCTACTTGATGCCTTCTCTTTCCAGCTCTGCGTCTCTCTGTCTCTGTCTACCTCTCACTGTTTCCTTTTGTCTCCGTCCCTGCCTGTTTCTAACCCTTCATCCTTCCACTTCTTCCGCTGGGTATGTGAGTCTCCTTCACTCTCTTTATTCTCCTTCCCTCCATCTCTTCTCTTCTACCCCCCTTTCTCTCCCTCTTTCTCTGTCTGGTCTATGTCAGTCTTAATATCTAGTTCTTCCTCTTTTCCTATTTTCCTTTCTCCCTCCCTCCTTCTCTCTTTCTCTCTCCTTTCTCCTGTCTCTCCCTCCCTCTCACCCTCTCTTCTCCTCTCCTTGTTGGCCTCTACCTGTCTCTCTTTGTCCATCTCTGCCTCTCCCTCTCCTTCTCTGCCCCCTTTATCTGCCTCTCTCTCCATCTCTCTCTGTGCCTGTCTCTCCCTCCCTATCCCTCCTGGTCTCTGTATCTATCGGTCTTGCCCTGCCTTCCCTTTTTAGATCTTTTGTTTCTCCTTCCTTCTCTCTCTCTCCCCCTTTCTCTCTTTTCTTTTTCTTCTCAGACTCTGCCTGGCTGTCTTTGTCCATCTTTCTGTCTCTCCCTCTCTTCCTCTCTGTCTCTCTGCCATTCATCCTTCCATCTTAGTAAAACTGCCCAGAAAACCCGAGGCAGAGGAAGGAAGCTAGGCACCAGCTGGGATTCCGGGTCTGCCGTAAGATCACCAATGATCCAACCTCACACCTTGACCCATTTGGGCTTTTTCTCTTCGACACACTTTAAAAAACACTAACCCATCAATCTTCATAGCCCCTCCGTGACTCAGGTAAGGGAGTATTATTACATATTAAGATGCACATCTCTCTAATGGCTGCATCCTGCCAAACACAACCAATCGCCCGCCCTCTACCTAGGAAACATCATCACAGCCACAGGAAACTCTAAACAAGTGATTAAATCATCACTGGGAAAAGCCCTGGGAGTCTTCTCCACCGTGAAAATGCAACGGATGTTAGAAAGAACCCCGACGAGGTTGGGAGCTCAGGTACTGGAGTGGAGAATTTGGGAGCCAGCTGCAAATGCTCACTGTGTTAGAGGAGTGTACACGCTCAGTCTGTGACTGGAGTGCACACGCTTGGTCCGTATGCAGAGTAGACGTGCCCGATCCGTGAGCGGAGTGAGTGCACACGCCTGGTCTGTGAGTGAGGTAACTGAGGCACAGAGAAGTGAAATGATTTGCCCTCGGCCACACAGCAGGCAAGTGGCAGAGCCAGAATTAGAACCCAGGCCCTTCTGACTCCCAGGTCCAAGCCCTATCCACTACGCTGCTTCTCTAGAGGTCCTCCCCGCACCCGCTGCCTCTCCACATGAATGTCAGCAAGGTCTCAGCGTGACCCGGCGCGCGTTCAAGCAGGACAGTCGGAGAGCCCGGAGGCGGCGGCCGTGCCCTGCGGTGACTGCTGGGCCCTGGGACCTGAAGGTGTGCGTGAATTATTCACACCGTTATTTCATATTTTTGAGGCAGGCCACCAGTGGGGGGGCTCCAGCTCCCATTCCAGGAGCAGAAGGCCTCTTCTGGGACCGATGATCTTTGCCCACTGAGAAGCTCCTTGACTCCAGGAGCAGGGAACTGGGGAACCGCCACCTTGTCCCATTCTCAAATCTGTTCCCCACCCCAGGCCTAGGCCCTGTCTGGCTGAGGGGGTGGTCCCTGTGCTCTAGAGATGGGTACCCCTTCCCTGCATCATATGGCCTGCTGCTTCACTCCCAGCTACTCTGCCAATGCCAGGGGCACTGCCCAGGACCCAGCGCCGGAAGAAAGGTGAGTGGAATGGCTAAAAGCAGCATGGCCTAGTGACTAGAGCCCAAGCCTGGAAGTCAGAGCACCCGGGTTCTAAACCCAGCTCCTCCACTTAACTGCTATGTGGCCTCGGGCAAGTCACTTCACTGGGCCTCAGTTCTCTCATCCGAAATATGGGGATTCAGTACCTCTTCTCCCTCCTACTTAGAGTGGGAGCCCTATGTAGGACCTGATTATCCTGTATGTACCCCATCGCTCGGCACATAGTAAGTGCTTAACAGATACCGATATTATTATTGCCTTCATCATCACCTTTATTGTTATCATCGTAGCACACTGGCCCGGGAGTCAGAAAAGCTGAGTTCTAATCCCCGATCTATCTACCATCTGCTGGCTGCATGACCTTAGGGAAGTCATGTAAATTCTCTGTGGTTCAGGTTCCTCATCTGTAAGGTGGCGATGAAATGCCTGTTATCCCCCTTATTCAGACAGAGAACCCCATATGAGGAAGGGGTTAGACTGTGAGCCCGTTGTTGGGCAGGGATTGTCTCTATCTGTTGTCGAACTGTACATTCCAAGCGCTTAGTACAGTGCTCTGCACACAGTAAGCGCTCAATAAATATGATTGAATGAAAGAAGGCAGGAAATGAATCTGATTTGATTATATTTTGTCTACCTCAGTACTTAGCACTATTATAATTAATACCGGTTCTTTTCAAAGTCCTTGGAGCCCAGGCCACGGCACAGGGGAAGAGTTCGGTGGAGGGGCTGGGCTGGTAAGCAGTGGGCTGGCAAATATTCTGCCTTATCTGCAAGGCTGAATTAGTTCCCCAGGACTCATTCTTGGAACCGCAGAGGGGGGAGGAGGGAGGGAAGGAGGGAGGAAGCGGGAACAGCACATCAGCAGATCTCAATTATTATGGTCACCATGGTAACCAGGATCCAGACCAGCAAGAGCTCTGTAAAGAAAGACCAGTGTGCTGTGAATTTCTCATGGAGGGGGAGACTGTGACCTTTGGGTATCCCATATTCTGAGCAGCCACCGCTCCAGATCAGAGTCCATTTGGTCCATGAGGAGCCCAAGAGGCCTTTCTGCCCATCCACCTGCCTCCAAGCAAATGTGCCCCCAAACCCTCACAGACTGGGCTCTCCTTCATCAGACCCATCACTCATTCACTCAACAGGATGATTTACCGAGTGCCTCCAGGGTGCAAAACCCTGTGCTAAGCACTGGGAAAAGCTGCCCATATGAGAATCGGATCTGGTCCCCGGACCCCAAAAGGCTCATAATCTCAAACTAAATGAGAATGGGCAACCTTAGTGGCAAACACATAAGGAAAGATGAAACAGTAAAAACAGAAAAACGGTATAAAAGACAAAAGCAATGATAAATACAATAAGAGTGCCAGAACTTTATGGCTAAAGAGCAGAGGTTCACCATCTTTACAGCTCAGGTAGGGCTGATTAAAGTCCAGGACCCATAGCCATGACCTCAATCCCAGTCGCAGCCACGGCTACCCTCACAGGCATAGCCGTAGACACTGCCTTCCCAACCACCTAAGAGTTCGGAAGTCCTCACTCTGCTGCTGCATCTTCAACCTTCAGCCAGAGCGGGACCTGATAGGAGACTCAGATGGGACCCCCAGCCCAACCAGCCAGAGACCCCCAGAGATAGCCCAGCCAGCCAGAGACACGCAGAGACAGCTCAGCCAGTCAGAAACCGACCTGCCCTATCCCTGTGGAGCAGATATCCTGAAGCTTCATCTTCACCACCATCATCACCATTGTCAGTTTGGACTGAGCCCTGCCTTAGGGCAGAACATTGTTCTAATCTCTTGTCTAAATTCCCTCCCGTGTATCTTTTCCCATCACTTGGTACAGTGCTCAGAACATAGTAAGCGCTTAACAAAATTACTTTTACTTCCACTAACTGGGGGATGGACAGCCGGCTTGATCCCTGCCTTCGAGGTTGAATCTATCATAGATAAAAGCCAATTCAGTACATGTACATAACTGAAACAGGCGGTTAAGTACACTGATAACTAAGAGATGGATGAGCCCATGTGGGGTGAGGGCATGGTAGTCTTGAGAAGGTAGGGGATGGGAATCATTCAGGGAAAGCTTACCGAAGAGGTGGCTTTTTGGAGAGGCTCATTCTTGGTGATCTCCAGGGAAGGAAAGTTAACAAGTTCCCTCTCTCACCTTGTACCTCTCCCCGAGTGACCCATCACAGACCATTTAACACTCCTGCCTCTCCCCTCTCCATCCCTGACTTTCCCCCACTGATCCAGCATGGACCACCCGACATCCCTGACTCTCCCCCATTGACCCACCACGGACCATCTACACACTCCTGACTCTCCATTCTCCATCCTTGACTCCCCTTCCCATCCCAGTGACCCTTCCAGACTTTCCTCCCACGGAAGCTGCATCCTTCCCCTGAGCAATCCCAAAGTCCGATCCCAGCTCCTAGACCCAGATCCTGTCCCACCCCACCGGCCCGGCTTCCTGAGGAAAAGGGGTGTGAGGGCAGGGAGGAGGGAGAAGTAGGAAGCAGGACGGTGGAGGAGGGAAGAGAAACGGGACGAAGAGCCTGTCCTACTGTTCGCGACTGATTCCAGCTTTCTGCGTTTAGACTCTTCCTCCTCTCCTCTCCCTCCCGGGACCCCACCCGCCCCCAGATTCTCCCCCACCCCCGGCCGAAAGTGATTTCCTTTCTCGCCGAGGCCTATCTCCCTCCGGAGCTCCTGGCCGGCCTCTCCCTTTAGCAATCCTTGGGATAAAGGCCCTGCCTCGCTTCCTCCTCAATGCAGCCTGCGAGGGGCCTCGGCTGCCTTTGTGCTTGCGGATTAGAGCGAGGGGGAGGAGGGAATTTAGGAGGGGCAGTTATCGGGGCCCACACGGGGGTGGGCTGGGGGTGTGGGAGGCGGATTGCCGGAGCTCTGGGAAGGCTGGGATCCTGACACTTTCCTCCCGCAACCCATCTTGGACCAGGAAGAGCTGGGAAGGATGGGGAGGGCTACGGGGTTGGGGAGAGGGGTTGAAAAGGGCCCCCCCCCCACATACACACACGCTCTGGCCAAGGGGGAACTTGGATGGTCGAACACTCCTCTTCCGCCTCCTCCCCAGGCTGGAGTCCCCAACTGAAGCCGTAGTGCGGGATTTCCCTTGCGCGGGGCAAGAAGCAGGGCTGGTGAAGGCCCGGGCTGCGGGATAGCAAACCTGTCCTCCCAGATTGCTCCGGCACCGAGGAGGGATTAGGAACGAATTCTTCCTGCTACAGAGCCATTTTGGAGGGGGGGGGGGGGGTTATCCTCGGATGCCGCCCCCCACCCCTCCAGGGGTGAGTCAGAGGCACTCTGGGTGGCCAGAGACCTCCCCACCATCACCAACCTCCGGCCGGCCCTCAGAATTCTGTCCCCCGGAATTCTCCACCTACTGCTCCAGGACTAGATCCTTGGAAGGAAGGGGCAGGTTGGGGAGGGGCTACGTCCAGTTTCTGGAATGCCTCAGCCCCCGGGATCCCCGGACCTCGGGAGAAGTTCCCCTACCACTAAAATGAAGGACGGGCATGACCCAAGCAAAGGGAGTTGGTCTGGAGGGGAGATGCGGCTGTGCGGTGGATGCGTGCTAAGCACTGTACTGGATGCCTACTGTACGTCCAATTCATTGCTCTGTCCACAGCTGGCTAGGCCACGCTGATGATGTTGAAGCCCCCGTCTGCCCACTGTAGGGATCCAGGACCGTACACTGTACTGATTTGTTTTTCTTGATGGTATTTGTGAAGCGCTTACTATGTGCCAAGCACTTTACTAAGCACAAGAGTAGAGACCAGTAAATCAGGTTGGACACAGTCCCTGTCCCATGTGGAGCTCACAGTCTTAATCCTCATTTTTGAGTTGAAGAAACTGAGGCACAGAGAAGTTAAGTGACTTGCCCAAGGTCACACAGCAGGCAAGTGGCAGAGCCAGAATTAGAACCCAGGTCCTTCAGACTCCCAGGCCCGTGCTCTGTCCACTAGGTCACACTGTTTCTCATCCAGTTGGCAACCAATGCAGAGCTCTGCATATATTAAGTAGCCAATACAGTGTTCTGTACATAGGAGGCAACCCTACAGTTTTCTGCACAAAATGGTGCCCAGTCCAACACTCTGCACACAGCAGACACCCATTACTAGACTCCCTCTAGACCGTTAGCTTGGTGTGTGCAAGGAATGTGTCTACCAACTCTATTGTATTCATTCATTCAATCCTTTTTATTGAGCGCTTACTGTGCACAGAGCACTGTCCTAAGCGCTCGGGTGAGTCCAATGTAACGCTAAACAGACACATTCCCTGCCTACAGTGAGCTTATCGTCTAGAGGGACTGTACCCTCTCAAACACCAGTGCAGTGCTCCACAAACAGGAGGGGCTGAATAAATACAACTGATTGATTGATGGCAGTTTTCCGCACGTACTAGGTGCCCACTACAGTGCTCTGCCAACAGCGAGCATCCACTACAGAGCTCTGCATAGAGCAGGTTCCGTCTAACCCGGCAGAGCCAAGCCCCGAACCTCCCAAGACCCTCTTCCGGTCATGAGGTGAATGGAGGCCATAAAATTCCCGTTTCATTTCAGATCCAAATCTCCCCTCCCCTCTCCCTTCTCTCTAACTGCTTATGGTTGTTTTATCTTTCCCACCAAACCTTCCACGCACTCCCTTCTTTCCCTGAAATCTCTGCCTTCTGTCTCTCGTTTACATATCGATCCTAATTCTCCTTCCCAATGGAAGATAAACAAGAAATTAAAATTACTTCCTGGAATATTAATGCCTTCAATGGCCCTATTAAGAGAGAGGAATTCAGCCTAGGAAAATTCCCTTTGATGTAGTCTTTCTAAGGAGACTCATTTATCTACAGCCGAGACTCCTAAAATGAGATTCCAAAGGTTTCTCCGTCGTCTCTTATTTCCCTCTCCCAGAATTAAAAAGGAAAATGGAATTGCAATTTTGTTTCATAAAAACTCGAGACTTTTCTCCTCTCTCCCGGTGAAGGCAGGTGGGCGTCGAAATTAAACAGCAGCTTGGTGCCGTTCCCCCTGAATTCCCCCCTCCCCACGGCCTGGGCTTCCCACCCCCCATCTTCACCCCCCACCCCATCTTGAGCCCGGGCAGGTCTTGCAGGACCCCCTGCTCCTGCCGCCTTTTAAACCCTTCTGGAACCTGAGGCTTTTCTTGTTTAATTTTTGACGGTATTTGTGAAGCACTTACTATGCATCAGGCACTGTACTAAGACTGGAGTTGATACAAGCTAATCAGGTTGGACACGTGTCCACGTTCTGCAAGCAGTACACAGTTCTAATCTTCATTTTACAGATGAGGTGAGGCACAGAGAAGTGAGGTGACTTGCCCGAGGTCACCCAGCAGACAATTGACCGAGCCAGGATTAGACCCCGGGTCCTCCCTGAGGTCTCCAGCCCTTGGGAAAGATCTCAGGATGTAGCCCAGCTTCCGGATCAATACGTGCTGGTTTCCGCGACGGCTGATGGACAACACAGAGAGTGCCAGGTTGGGATTCAAGAGATCTAGGCTCTAGTTCGAGCTCTGCTGCTTGCCCTTTATGTAACACCCCTCCCCGCCCCCCGTGATAGTTATTTTACTCCTCTGGGCCTTGATTTCCCCATCTATAAAATGGGAATAGGATCCCTACTCTCCCTCTGACTTTAACTGTGAGCCTCATGGGGACAGAGGTCCTGTCCGATCTGATTCTCCGGCATCGACCTGACCTCGGCACGTAGTAAGTGCTTAATCAATACCATTATTATTCATTATTGTTGTCTGGAAAGAGAGGTCCACGGGACTGTCCAAGATTCACTCTTCCCGTGTTCAGCCCAGGCTCACGTACGTGGGGGGGGGGGGGGGAGGGGACAGCAGGTGCAGCCTGGGTTCCTCATTCCCTTGCGGCTCTGGGGTCTTCCAGGGGCAACCAGAAGGTTAGGTTCACACCCCCCCACACCCTCCCCCATCATCCTCATCATCACATGGCCATGCGCGAGTATACGTTCAACCATTCAATTAGATCTGCTCTCCGTGAGGGATTTCCTGAGAGCGAAGTTCTACAAAAATGCAAACCTAGCCTTCTAGGACAACTGGATGTATTTATTGAGCACCAACTGTGGGCAGGGCGCTGTACTGAATGCCTCCTCTCTGGAGACTGCTATAACAGGGCACCTCTATAGGCAGAGCACTGTCCTGGGTGCTTCCTGCATGCAAGGGACTGTACTGGGCCCCTACCTTGTGCAGAGAGCTGTACTGGGCCCCTCGAAGCATTTATCTACAGTAAAAGATAAGGTCCCTGGCCCTCAAGGAGCTTCCCATCTAATGGGGGAAAGACTGTCAGCCACAACTCCTGTACCCTCAGTGGGAACAGGAGGAAAACGGGAGTCAAACTGGAAGAAAACAAGGCAAGCAGAGCCCAGTCAACATATGCAAAATGGAGAAGGAGGAACAGACCGATAAACACACAAAGGCACAGGGAGGTTAATGGGGTGACGATCTCTGACCCAGAGGGCTGGTGTCACCCTTCGGCCACAGGGATCCAGGCTAGAGCCAGGCTGACAAACCTGCGGGTCAAAAGGGGAGGAGGGGGAGCAGTCCGACCCTGCACCGGAGGATGCGGGAGCCCAGGGCCTATCCCCTGTTGGCTGTGATGGGCAGCTGCCTAGCCGCCGTTTGCCCAGTTTGCCCCTGCTTCCATCCCGGGGCTTTCACCCTCCTGACCATGAGATCTCCCGCCCCGAGGCCAGGACTAATAAATGTCTCGGTGCTCCCCCGTCCCTGGAACTCAAAATGAGGCTTGTCTGCTGCCAATTAATCAGTCAGTCGATAGCGCTGATTGGACACTGTTTGCAGGACACTGGACTGAGTGCTTGGGCGAATGCAGTGGAGTTACCTGACATGATCCCTGCCTCAAGGAGTTTGCAGTCTGCGTGCAGGACACTGTACTGAGCCCTTGGGAGAGTTCACCAATTAGTAGACACAAGCCCTGCCCTCAAGATGCTTACAGTCTCTGTGCAAAGCACCGTACTGAGTTCTTGGGAGAGTAGAGTTAGACAGTATCCCTGCCTTCAAGGAGCGTACACTCTACTGTGTGCAGAGCATTGTACTGAGTGTTAGGGAGAGTGCAGAAGCGTTAGTAGACAGTATTCCTGCCTTCAAGGAGCTTACAATCCAGTGGAGAGAAACTAAATGATGCCCAGGAAGAGGATTAGGGTCTCCCTAGGGCCAGATCCTACTGGCTGGAGGAGACCCTGCTTTCAGGCCATGGCACAGCGGCTGGTGAGCAGCGAGATGTCATATGGTGTCCATGGCAACAGGGAAACTACCCAAGGTAGGACAGTGGTCCAAATTCCAGGAACCTTGGAAAACAGACAGCCTGCTTTGGGGGATCGTTAAGTAGTTAATTATGGTACCTGTTAAGTGCTTACTATGTGCCAAGCACTGTTTCGCAGCCCCCAACCCCTCCCTAGCTGTGGGACATCACAGGGCTGGGACCCTCCAAGAAGAAATGAAGGGGAAGCTGGCAGTGGGGGGAGCAGGATCAGAGTTTTCTCTCTATGTGGACCGGGGGGACAAATGGGCTTCATTCAATTATATTTATTGAGCACTTACTGTGGGCAGAACACTGTACTAAGTACTTCAAAGAGTACAATACAACAATAAATAGACATGTTCCCTTCCCACAAGGAGCTTACAGTCTAGAGGTGGGACGACATATCAATACAAATAAATTACAGGTACGTACATCAGTGTTGTGGGGCTGGTGGGTGGGTGGGGGGGGGGGGTAGACTGAATAATAAATACGATTGAATGAATGAAGAGCAAAGACGGCAAATCAGGGAGACGCAGAATAGTGGGAGAAGAGGAAGTGGGAGGGCTGAGTCTGGGAAGGCCTCTTGGAGGAATGTGCCTTCAGTGAGGCTTTGAAGGGGGGTGAGAGTAAATGTCTGTCAGATTTGAGGAAGGAGGGCATTCCAGGCCAGGGGCAGGATGTGGGCTAGGGGTCAGTTGTGAGCTGGCGAGATCTAGGTACAGTAAGAAGGTTAGCACCAGACCGGTGTCCGTGTGTCCTGTTCTCAGCATAGGTGAATAATCTGTGCCAGGTAAACCTCACCCCACCTAGTGACACCACCCCCGGACCCCAGTACCCAGCTACCGGGTGACCCCCTCAGCCACCCTCAGGGTGGAAGTAAGCCCCTTGCGAGTCTTGCTCTAGGCTGAGGGGGTATTAGCTCTGTGTCCCATGAAAGGGAGGAGGCTCAGGGGATCCTACAGGGCCCCCCAATCTGTGAAAGAACTGTATCCCAGCTGGGCTTCCTTGGAGGTCGGAGCCCTTGGACATCCCACCCTTGGGGTTGGGGTACTTCTGGGCATTTGAGTCAGGGTGAGGGATCCAGGGTGGCTGGAGACTAGGCAGATGACTGAACCAAGGAAATCCCAGCCGAGGGCCCTCTGCCCCCATGAACACACAGAGAGGTCCAGACTATCAGCCTGAGTTACACACACACCCACACACGCAAACACAAATGTGCACTGCAGTCAGACCTCACACATATTGCAATCACTGTACTCACACCTGCTACAGTCACCTACTGCACTAACACACTTGGCAACTGACCCCTCCAAAAAGACCTCCACTCAGACGCCGGTGATGTCACAACCCTGTATGCACGCTTCAGTCATCCTCGCCCACACACCCTGCCGTCAAGCCCTGTGCATCTACACACTGCAGTCAAGCCCTGTGCACGCGACTGCACTGCAGCTCAGCTCTGCACATATACTGCAGTCAAGCACTGTGCACACGACTGCATTGCAGCAGCTCTACGTAAACACTGCAGTCACGCGCTGTGTATACACCTCCACTGCAGCTCAGCTCTACCCACATACTGCAGTCAAGCACTGTACGCTCATCTGCTCTGCAGCACAGCTCTGCGCACATTCTGCAGTCAAGCACTGTGCACACACATCCCGCAGTCACACACTACACATGCTTTCGCTGCTTCTCAGCTCTGCGTTTAGGGCTTGCTGAAAGCCAAGCACTGTGCTCAGCATTGGGATCACAACTAGACCATCAGATCAGATTCAGATCAGGGCATGTGCAGGGCTGAGCTGCAGTCAGACACTGTGAAATAGACACCCTGCTGTCAAGGGGTTTGCACACATCTACACTGCAGCTCAGCCCCGATCTGAATCTGATCTGATGGTCTAGTTCTGATCCCAATGCTCAGCACAGTGCTTGGCTTTTAGCAAGCCCTAAACGCGTACTCTAAATGAAAGTTAGAGAGACAGAGGAAAGGAGTCAAGGGAGTAAAGAGAAGGCTGAGCCTGGAGGGCCAGAGAAATTGATGAAGGGGAGTCGTGCCACAGACCAGCAGGGAGAGAGACCCCCAGAAAAAAGCTCCAAGATCCTATGTCAACTGGGAAAGCTCCCGTGACCAGAGCTAGGGTCCTTCTCCTGAACTGAAAGACATAAGACAGGCCCTTAAAACGTCCATCTTTGCCAAGACGTCCAAGGGTTTCCTGTTTTCCTCCCCTACCGTCTTCAACCAGTGTGTTACGGGACCCTCCTAATGCCCTCCCAAGTGCTTAGCCACAGGAATCAGCCCTCTGTAGGTTTTCAATAAAAACCACAGGTTGATGGA
Source organism: Ornithorhynchus anatinus (assembly GCF_004115215.2). Classification (NCBI taxonomy): domain Eukaryota; kingdom Metazoa; phylum Chordata; class Mammalia; order Monotremata; family Ornithorhynchidae; genus Ornithorhynchus; species Ornithorhynchus anatinus. The sequence continues at coordinate 1,471,142 of NC_041750.1, forward strand.
TTATTTAAAGAATATCATTCGTCCTCTACCACTGGCATCCAACTTGGTGTTCTGGCTCGCCTGATTTTATCCATAGAAACTCAGACTATTTCTTTCTCCTTTACCTCTTTCTCCCTCTCTCTCTGCAGCTCCTCTTTCAGATTTCATGTCTTTGTCTCCAACTCTATCTTCATAGCTTAGTGTCCCTCACTGCTTCCATCTCTTTTTCTCCTTTCCTGTCAGTGTCCTTGTCTTTGTCTCTCCCTTCTTCTGTCTACCTCTATCCCCATCTCATTGTCTTTTTCCATCTCTTCCTGTCTCCAGCTCCGTCTCTCCCTTTCTTTCTCTGTCCCTGTCTCCATATCTCCTTCTTAACGTTTCTCTCAATTCCCAGTTCTCATTTTCTTCATCTTCCTTTCTCTCCCTCCTCTGTCAGTCTCTACCTCTCTATCTCTGTTTCTTCCTTTCTCTCCGTTTCCATCTCTCACTCTGTCTCTGTCCCCATCTTTATCTCTCTCCACCTTTGCTCCTTCTCCCGGTCTGAGTCAACGTGATCTAGTGGAGAGAGCTCCCTTCTAGGATGAAGAGACCTGGGTTCGAGTGCTGTCTCTGCCTCTGGCCTGCTGTGTGACCTTTGGGGTAAAATCCTCAACTCCTCTGTAAACTGGGAGAAGAACCTGTGTTTCCCCCAGCCTCCAAGGGATTTCTGGAGGATCAAAGGAACTCACTGTTGTGAGCAATAAAAGCCTTCGACGGTGTCGGGCTACCCGGCTCACTGGGTGGCTTGGAGTGGGCGGGGACCCCTCACCCCACCACTATCCCGCGGCACTGGCCACAGCAACGCCCACAGAACCACAAGAGTTTCCATTTCTAACCACCCCTAGCGACTCGCCATGACCCAGAGGTTGGGGAGGAAACCGACAATTAAAAAGTTGTAGCCCTTGCTAAGCACTTACTATGTGCCAAGCAAGATGCTAAGCACTGGCATAGGTATAGGTATAAATTCAGGGCTCATAGTAAGAGGGAGGGAGAACAGGTATCGCCTCCCCATTTTACAGATGAGGAATCTGAGACACTGAGAAGTAAAACGGCTTGCCCAAGGTCACGCGGCAGGCAAGTGGCAGAGCTGGGATCTTGTAAGACCAGCTCAGGAAATGAGAAGCAGCGTGGCTTAGTGGGTAGAGCATGGGCGTGGGAGTCAGAAGGATCTGAGTCCTAATCCCTGCTCCACCACCGGCCTGCTGTGTGACCTTGGGTAAGTCATTTCACTGCACCTCAGTCACTTCATCTGTAAAATGGGGTTTAAGATTGCGAGCCCTACGTGGGACAGGGACTGTGTCCAACCTAATTAGCTTGTATCTACCCCGGCGCTTAGATCAGTGCCTCGCACATAGTAAATGCTTAAATGCCATTAAAAAAAAAGCTCAGGAAAAGCAGGGGGAAGAGAGGGCTCACCAACCCCCAATTAACCAATCAGTAGTATTTACTGAGCCACAACTGAGAGCAGAACATTGTACAGAGCTGTTGGGGAGAGGACAATTGAGTAAACAAAATGGTAGCCCTCGATGAGTTTACAAGAAGCCAGGAGAAGCAGCTCGGCTTAGTGGATAGAGCATGGGCCTGGGAGTCAGAAGGACATGGGTTCTAATCCCAGCTGCTGTGGGACCTTGAGCAAATCACCCTCCTTCTCTGGGCCTCAGTTACCCCATCTGTAAAATGGGGATTAAGACTGTGAGCCTCATGTGGGACAAAGACTGTGTCCCACCCGATTAACTGGTATCTAACCCCAGTGCTTAGAACAGTGCCTTGTACATAGCAAGTACTTAAATACTATTATTATTACTACAAGCTAGCACTTTCTGCAGCTGGGGTACCACCATGCACCCACTCCTCCACCACCACAATCCCCTAGGAAACAGAACCCTGTCTCTTTCGGGACGGCCAGTCAGGAGGTGGGGGGGGCGTCTACAGTGGCTGTGACGTACCCTAAAAAAAGGGGGGGGGAGGGTCTTGTGCTACGCTGTCTTGGGGAGACCCCTCTGACCTAGTTGCTTCTACTGTTGAATTTTTAAAAACATAAATAGTTTAGCGTTCGCGCTGGCTCCATTATTTAATACTTTAATAAAAGATACAAAACGGCCTGGTCCTGGGAGAATGCCTGGAATCTCGATTATGCACAAACCGGAAAATAATCCTTCTTGGACTTGCGGTCTTCTAGAGCTTCCCGCCGCTCCTCCGAGATCCAGAATCTTCACCCGACCAGCACCAGAACTGGTGTCCTGGGTTGGGGAGGGAGACTGACGGGGACACTCTTTTCTGCAGGGGAAATGTCTCAGGGGTGGGGCTTCAGGGGATTTGTAGCATCTTTTGTGATATCAAAGGGAACAAGGACAAGAGAAACGACTAGATGGTGCTTCCATAGGGATTGGTGGTATCTGAAGACTGTAAACCCCTTGAGGACAGGAATCGTGTTTACTAGTTCTAGTGTACTGGCCCAAGCAGTTAGTAGAGTGCTCTGCACAGAGTCAGAACTCAATGAGTGCTACTGATTAACTGATTTTTTTTTTAAATGGGGTTTGTTAAGCATCTACTACATAATAATACCGATGGCATTTGCAAAGCGCTTACTATGTGCAAAGCACTGTTCTAAGCGCTGGAGAGGATACAAGGTGATCAGGTTGTCCTACCTGGGGTCCATAGTCTTAATCCCCATTTTACAGATGAGGTAACTGAGGCACAGAGAAGTGAAGTGACTTGCCCAAAGTCACACAGCTGACAAGCATCTGAGCCGGGATTTGAACCCATGACCTCTGACTCCCAAGGCCGTGCTCTTTCCACTGAGCCACGCCGCTTCTCTACTACATGCCAGGCTCTGTACTAAGCACAGGGTAGATTCAAGCTAATCAGGTTGGTTCCAGTCCAAATCCCACGTGGGGCTCACGGTCTTAATCCCTAACTTGCAGATGAGGTCACTGAGGCACAGAGGAAGTGAAATGACTTGTCCAAGGTCACAGCCGACAAGTGGCGGAGCTGGGGTTAGAACCCAGGTCCTCTCGATTCCCAGGCCCCTGCTCTACCACTAGGCCACGCTGCTTCTCAATATCGCAATTATTATTATTATTATGATTATTGGAAAGCCTTAGTAAAATTGAGGTGGGGAGAGTAAGGAGTTTCGGGGAGCAGTGGAGAAGGGATGGGCGGTGAGAAGATTCCTGGGAGGAGAGAAGCAGCGTGGCTCAGTGGAAAGAGCACGGGCTTTGGAGTCAGAGGTCATGGGTTCGAATCCCGGCTCGGCCGCTTGTCGGCTGTGTGACTTCGGGGCAAGTCACTTCACTTCTCGGTGCCTCAGTTACCTCATCTGTAAAATGGGGATTAAGACTGGGAGCCCCACGTGGGCCAACCTGATTCCCCTGTGTCTACCCCAGCGCTGAGAACAGTGCTCGGCACATAGTAAGCGCTTAACAAACACCAACATTATTATTATTAGGAGAGGGTTAGCTCAGAAGAAATAGTAAGGGCTTGAAACAGTTGGTCGAGTGCTTATCGATCAATCAATAATATGCACTGAGCGCCTACCCACAGCGCTTGGCGGAGTCCAAAAGAATGAACCCCACCCTCACGGCTCTTACAGTCTAACAGGGAAGAGGGGCAGATGGGCAGGTGCAAATCCGGATCTCACCCTCTAACCGGGGAGAGGGCCAGACGCAGATTGATTACAAATAGTGGAAGGAGGAAATAGCACACACGAGTCAGGATGAAAGAACTGAATAACTGGAAGTACAGTTGAATATACAGCTGGCGTTTCCGCCTCGGTGGCCGCCCCCCACCTCCTTCCGAGATTCCCCAGGCCAGGGCTTGAAGGCGGGAGAAGAGGGTCAGGATGGGGAGAAGGGTTGGCGAGGGGCGACAGGCCTGGTGGGGGGGGGGGGCGCCGAGCAGGGTATCATTTATTGAGCCGAGGGCTCCGGGCCTCAGGGGTGTTTGTATTTTAATTTCCGAGTTGTTGCAGTTAATCGTATCCGTTTGTTAATTACCGTATATTACTAAAGTAAGGGGAAAGGCAATTCCCACTGGGAATTGCGGCGCGGGGCTGGAAACAAGGTAAACACAGTGGGATGGGGAACGAGGCTCCCAGAGCTAACCCGCTTCTTTTCCGCTTTCTCTGAGGAACGGAGGAAGTGGGGGATGCTAGGGAGGGATGGGGGGGGGGGGGGCACGTTCCGTCTTGGCTGTCTGGGTGACGTCGGGAAAAATCTGCCCCTCTCTGTGCCCTACATCTCCTGACTTCCTCCTGCCTCCAGGCAAAGGGAGAGGGATGAGGCCAGAGATCTTTGGAAGTGGGGCGGCCAGATCCTCTCTCCACGGGGGCAGGAAAAGGCTGAAGTCCCCCGATGCTTTGATCATCTCTTTTCTCCTTATGTACATAGTCGTAATGTATTTATGTTAATGTCTGGCTCTCGACTCTAAGCTAGTTGTGGACAGGGAATGTGTCTACCAAATCTTGCATTGCACTCTAAGCGTTTAGTATAGTTTTCTGCACACAGCGCACAATACGTACGATTGATTGCTCCTAGCATCCTTCTCCGGTCTACCCCAGGCAGAGAAAGCAAGAGAGACACCGGACGGAGTGGTAGAGACAGTTACAAAGGCCTATTTTATCCCGGTTCTGTCTCCTATTTCTATGTAAATAATTTTCGCCTGTCTACTTGCCCCCCTTAGATTGTCAGCTCCTTGAAGATAGAGAACATATGACTAGCTTCTAAGGTTCAGTACAGTGCTCTGTGCTCAGTAGGCGATCAGCAAATACCAAGTGAGTTGCGAGGGACGGGCAGGCAGACTGAGATAGATAAGGGGGAGGGGGAGATAGAGGGACAGGGACACACAAGAGACAGAGACAACTTTGCAGGAATAAATTAAAATCCTGGAAGAAAATACACTGAAAAGTCATTCTGTCTTCCTATTGAGACATTTAACCTAAAAGAAGAGCTAAATAATGCATACTAAGCACAAGGAGAACTTGCTTTGATCAAATTAAAAGCCATGGCTCAGGACACAGGAGAGCTGCTGCTTTATTCTGTTGGCCAGGGGAGCCCAGAACTCCAAAATGACAAAGATGCAAAAATAACCCACCCCAAACTCGCCAATATTAGTCCCATATTTTTGGAAGATTACCCAGCATTACTTTAGGCAAGGCAAAGAAATCCTCATTAAGCACCAACCAGAGACACTTTTCTGGTGAAGAAAATGCTTATCAAATCCGAAAAGGAGTAAGAATTTCTCTGAGAAAATCATCTCGACGTCGGTCTCTGAGAAAGGATTCGATTCCCCAACAGTGGATGTTTGAGAAGTGAGCACGGTGACACCTTCCTTACCACCTCCTCCCTCACTGACAACCCCCTCCATCCCCTTCCACACCATCAACTCCCACCCCTCCCCGTCCCACCCAACCACCTCCTCCCTCACCGACACCGCCTTCCGTCCTCTTCCACACCATCATCTCCCATCATCCCACCACCCCGAGACCCCCTTCATTCCCACTACCCCTTCCCTCAATAGGATCCCCTTCCATACTACCAACCCCCAGCCATCACCTCCTTCCCTTACCTCCACCTTTTCCCTCCCTGTTGCCCCCTCACCTGCCCTCTCTTTTTCTACTGTATACAGCACCTTGAACTGAAGAAAAAGAGTAAAAGAAGGTCTCTACCCTCTAGAAGCTTTCCATCTAATGGGTGAGATAAATTGCTAAGCACACCAGAGGTCAAAGAAAGGGCCCACATTCATAGTAATTTTCCCAATAACGGCATAAATGAGCAATGAGTCCCAGGTCCCCTACTCCCTTCTTCAGAAGGGCATTTCCTGTGGGCTTTGTCATCAAGCCCCCTCCCTACCGCTCACACAGCCCCTCTCTCACCACCACCGAAGCTCTGAAGCCGGTTCAGGGCCTGGGTGTCAGAAGGTTATGAGTTCTAATCCTGCCTCCACCACTGCTGTGTGGCCTTGGGAACATCACTTCACTGGGCCTCTGTTAGCCCATCTGTAAAATGGGGATGGAGACCGTGAGCCTCCAGGGGGACAGGGATTGGGTCCAACCCGATCTGCTCGTATCCACCCCAGCGCTAAGTTCAGTGCTTGGCCCAGAGTAAGCGCTTAACAGATACTCAGATATTACGATTCCGCGGCCCGCTCTCCGCCCCGGCACCGCTGGGCTTCCGACCTCCAGTCAGAACGGAAGGTCCCACGTCCCGGTCGGTAAGATCTGGGAACGAGAGTCTCTGCTCACAGAGCTTAGGAGGAGCTCGGGGGGACCAACCGTCACACGTCTGGAGAGACGCAATCGAGAAATGTCGAGACACAAGGATAGAAAGAGGTGTTTCCTAAGGGATGGAATTGGAGACTTGGTCCTGGAGCGGGTGTCACTCAGGGTCTTACGAACTTCGATACCAGGGTGCGCTCATGTGTGAGCATGTGTGCGGGGGGGTGGGGAAGAGAGACAGAGAGCCCCGAGCACACGCCTTCAAACTCAGAGCATCTGCTGAGGGCGGAAGTGGCTGTGTGTGTGTGTGTGTGTGTGTGTGTTGGAATCACAATAGTGGCCGCAGAAACCCTGACAACGTCAGTGTCAGGGTGAGTGCTGAGATGTCTGGGAGATTGGGTGGGTGAGAGGGAAGCGACACAACACACACACACACACACACACACACACCCCGTCTCCCTCCCAGCCGGAATGCGATTGTCAGAGTCAGGGAGAATGCCGGTGCTCCGGCTTTCATCTCCCCGGCCCTGGTTGGAGTTACAAGCTTTTGAAATGCAGGATTAATAAGAACAGGCCTGTGTTTTAATCTATAATGGAACAGAAAGCACCATCGTTCTTAAATAATGCACCGGCTGCCGTTTATTAACAATTAATGGCCTAGAGAGGGCTCCGGTTTCTGCGGCGGCCTCCGGCCTCGCCAGGGTGGGGTGGCCGGGCCCGGGAGACCCGCGTTCCCACGGTCCTCAGCCGGTGGCTTCTGGCTGGGGGCGGCGCTCTAAGGGCGACCACCGGCCCCGGACGCTAGGGGGCGCCACGGTCACATACCCCCCCCCCCCCTCCAGCGGAGGGAGACTGGCCAAGGGGTGTCCTCGCATAGGACCCCCAGCCCGCTACTGGGGGGCTCCCCATCGGAGCCGTGACGCTTCTGCCTCAAATCAGGGGTCTGGGCGGGCCCCCCACCCCAAGATCTCTGTCCACCTCCCAGCCTGGAGTCCATCCCTACTCCCGGCCCCCTGTTCGGTGCCCGGACGCGGAGATGAGAACTGGGGTTCTGTTGAGCACTTCCTGCGCGTCAAGTGCTGTACTGAGCCCCGGGGTAAACACAGCCCAGTCGGGTCAGCCACAGTCCCTGCCCCACCCAGAGCAGTTAAGTGACTTACCCAAGGTCTCACTCAGCAGGGCAGAGGCAGAGCAGGGATTGGAACCCAGGTCCTCTGAGTTCCGGGCCCGAGTTCGTTCCACTGACTCCATGAGGGGTGGAGTCAGAGGTCCCGAGGAAGAGGGGGATGGGGCCGGGGTCTCACGACAAGACAGCGGGCGGGGCAGGAGTAGGATCTGCACCCTGGCCTCGGGGGGGGACAGTTCTCTAAAAACGCTGCGCTGGAGCCTGCGGGGAAGGGGCCTCATCCCCAGACGGGATAGGAAGTCTGCTCCATCACTTCCACAGATGGGCATCCTAGGCCTGCACCCCAGAATTTGCAAGCCACCCCCTAGCCCCGAGCGGCTACCCCGTCGGACCCCTCTATGCGGGGGTCCAGCTCCTCCCCCCCGCCTCGGCCCTACCCTGCCAGCAAGACCATCAGCTGAGCCCCGGGCCCGGAAAGCGAGTGGGCAGAGGCTGAGCGTGACGAGGCACGGCTGAGCCGGGCCCACAACGAGACGACCAAGCAGCAGCTGTCGGACTGCGGCTGCTCCTCCGCCCCCTCCACCCCCTTTGACTTCCCGACCGCTCTGGCGGTTCGTTCAGGTGAATCCGGGGCCCCGGCCTCAGCCTCTCCCCGGCCCCGGTGTCCAATGGGCTCCGAGCGGGGCCCGGACAGGGTGGGAGGGCCAGGACCCCTGCTCAGAGGGATCCGGTCCCGTGGGCCCGGTCCCTGCCGCCCAGCCTGGCCGGAGCCCATGGGGCCGGTCCTGATCGCGGGCTCGGCCTTGGCCCTGGGGATTGCCCTCCCCCCGGGCTCGGGACCACCCGCCCAAGATGGGTGGGTGGGGGACGTCTGGTGGGCGAGGGGGCCCCGCCCGGGACAGCGGGTTCCATCCCCGCGCCCGGTGGACCCCGGCTCCGCTTTTATTAACCCGCCGGTCGCTCGCCGCGGCCGCTGAATGGAGCCGAGGGGCGGGAGAGGGGGATGCGAGGACGATGGGTTTTTGGCTGGAATCGCCATGGAAACAGCGCTCGCAGCCAATCAGCGGGGAGACGGCGACGAGCTGGAGCAGCGGCTCCGGCTCCGGAGCCTCGTCGTGTAGCCGCGCCGCAACACGACAGCGCGGCGCTGGGCGGCGGGACGATGGCCGAGGGGAGAGGAGACCCGTGGATTCGGCCCAGTGCGCCCCTCCTGAGAGCTCCGGCGGGGAGGACCCTCCATCTGGAACGCCCTCCTTCCTCAAATCCGACTCCCTCGCCCGTCGGGGCCTAACCGAAGACCCCGCTCCTCCAAGAGGCCTTCCTTGACCAAGCCCACCTTTCCTCTTCTCCCGCTCCCTTCTGCGTCGCCCTGACTTACTCCCTCCGTTCACTCCCCCCTCCCGGCCCCACGACACTTAGGTACATATCCGTAATTTATTTATTTATAGGGTCTGTCTCCCCATCTAGACTGTAAACTCGTTGTGGGCGGGGACCGTGTCTGTATATTGTTTTGCAACGCTCTCCCAGGCCCTCAGTACACAATCGGCACTCAGTAAATACGAATGAATGAATAGACCGACCTCTGGACCTAAGGAGGGCAGCCTCCCCGACGACGCTTCTCTCTCGCCTTTCCCGGGGACCCTTGGGGTCTCCCGGTACGGAAACGAGACCCTCAGTGGCTGGAGAGAGACAACGATGGTCGGGGTTTGCGGGAGGGGAGGTTCTTTCAATAAAGTCTGGAATCCTTTCCGCCCTGGTGAGGGGACGGACCCCCCCCTTGGTCTCTTCCCTTTCCCCTTGTCACTTACACACACATACCCACGTAAGTTGGTTGCATCCAAAGCAGAGGAGGAGGAGGGAAGCTGACTGGGCTGTGACGGCCACTTGGCAAGGGTAGGCATAGGGGTGACCCCTTCCCTAGGCCTGCAGCATCCCCAGGAACAAACAGGAAACACCCTTCCTGGGGGGGTGGGTCCTCTTAGAGGGATAGACACTTCTTCCTCTCCCTTTTTCCTGGCAGAGAGGCATGGGGTTCAGAGTTTAGCCTCACGGGGCAATATTGACCAATACCTGGGCCCGGAAGGCCGAAGTTCAGAACGTATTCTTTGGATGCCCAAGGAGCACCCGCTCTCCAGATGCTAATGCTTCACCTTCGGGACTACGAGTCCAGAAGACGGCTCGCCCTAGCTCGGGAGGGTCTTGGGGTGGGGGGGGGGGCAGAGGGAGGGCTGGATTTGGGGAGAGGAGGAGGGTCGCTCTTGGATGGGAAAGTGGTCCGGACTACTGCACGCTGGCCCACTGCCCTCTGGTGGCAGGAGCGTCTTCCCCCCCCCCCCCCCCCAACGGTAACCTAGGCGGCTGGGGGCAGTCTTAGCCCCCTCCCCAAACCAGAGAGGACAAAGCTTTCAACTGCCCGGGGAGGAGCTGAGCTAAGGCCCCTCCGCCCTCCTTCCTAGGCTTGTCCTTCTGCCCCGCCTCCGAAGGACTCTGGAATGAGCAGGACTGTAGAAGCTATCTCCCCCTCAGTGGGGAGGACGGTGGAGAGGCCGGTAGCCCCCCTCCCCAAATCCAGGTCAGCAGGATTGTTGCTGGGCTTGCATCCTTGTTATCAAATTGCCCTGGCGCTGCAGATGGTCAGGGACCCTCAAACCCCCTCTCTGCTCCCTCCCGACCAGACCTTCCTCATCTCTACCTCCACAGCCTCGCGTTCCCCCAAGTCCCCCAGGCCCTCTAACCTTCAGCCGGGATGGGCTCTTTGCCTCCTCAACTTTGCTCACCTCCCCCGCCCTTCAGGTCTGGAGGAACCCTGCAGCGATTTGCCTGGTGCAGATGGAGGGAGGGTGGGTTAAATTCCCACGCAGGGGCGGGCTCTTCCACAGCACAGCTGCCTCTGAGTCCCCAGGTGTAGGTGTGTGCGCATGTAAGAGAGAGTAGGGGGTCAGGGCCGCTCCTCCCCCAGCTTGGGGCTCCCTTGTCAGGGACTCCAGTGTGGGGGGAATTAAGGGAACCGGGCAGGGTCTGGGGTCCATTCTCTCCCAGATATCTAGTCCCTATTCTACCTGGTGGGTGACCTTAAACAAGTCATTTAACCTTAATGGGCCTCAGCTTCCTCCTCCGTGAAGCAGAGTTGACTCCTCGCCCTCCGTCTTGGATCGTGAACCCTGTGTGAGAGAGGGGCCCGGTCCGTTCCGAATTAGAGGATTAGAACCGAAATCCTCTGACTCCCAGGCCCTTGCTCTTTCTCCACTAGGCCATGCTGCTTTGCAGTCCATCCACAACGCCTCCAAGATGAGAAATCAGCAGCTTGTTAGCTGCGGGGGGAGGTCCTCCCCATCCCCGCCAGGTGCCCCCCTCTTTCCAGGACCGTCTCCCCACCCCCATCTCCGCCGGGAACCCGCATCTGGGTGGATGCGGTTCCGCCGAGCAAACAGCATTGTTCCCAGGAACAATAACCACAATAGCCCTGAGCCGGCCTTCAGAATTCACGGAATGGTCGTGGATTTCAACTTCCTCCCTTCCGCCCCACCGCCCCTCTCCCTCCCGCCTCCACTGCTCCCGGAGGGATGAAAGACCGGTCAGCAAACTTTCTGCCTAAAAATATGCGGAATCGTCCGCTCCGCCGCATCCCGCACCCGGCCCCCACCACCACCCTCGGCAGTGCCCGTAATGCCGGGGGATCCGATCTGCTTCTCAACCAGGAACGCGGGCCGCATCCAGGCCCGGAGACCGCTGGACTGCGGCCTAGAGGCGGGACCTCCGGGGGAGGGGTCAGCGGTCCGGTCCCTGCATGGTCCGTTCCCACTTGGGCGCTGGCCCAGTGCCGGCTGCCGCTGCGGACCGAAGGCCAATTCAGCTCCGTGTCGCGCGACGGCTTTGTGACATCAAAAGCAATCTAGCTAATCAATACCCTTCCCCGCCGATCTCTTTTGCATGTAGGGGTCTGATTGGTCACCAAATCGCCCACGCTGGCGGGAGGTGAGGGCGGGTGGACGGCGGAGATGGACCCGCCGACTGTTGGCTTAATCAAAGATGAGAGGGAAATTGTCCACGGGCCCCAAGGATCGATCGCGTTGGATCGATCGGTGTGGTTGGGGCCGCGGGGCGCCGAGAGCTGGGTTTCCAGGGAACTTCCCCCTCCTCTACCTCCGTCCCGCCCCCACACACACACCTCCGATGGCCGAACCCTCGGTGGGCCATATGCAGAAGGCCGAAAACGTACCGGTCCAAGAAGACCTCATAAGGATGACCAGAGAGGGGAGGGAGGTCAACGCTTCTGGCCCGGCCCGTCTCCTTCTTGGGCCCACGGTGTCCGTCCTCTAACGCCAACCTACTCCCGGTACCTAGATCTCGTCTCTTGCTGCCAAACCCTGGCTTACATCCTGCCGCTGTCCTGGAATTGCCCCCACCCCCACCCGTCCCACTTCATATTTAACGCTCCACCGCCTTCCCCATCTTCAGAGCTCTCCTAAAATCATATTTCCTCCAAGGGGCCTTCCCCAACTAAGCCCTCATTTCCCCTACACCCTCTCCCTTTGCATGGCCTGTGCACTTGAACCTGTACCTTTCAAGCACTTGATATTCACTCCACCCCCAGGCCCAGGGCACTTATGTCCATATCCTCACTCTGCCATTTCCGCTATCTATAATTTTTTTCAGTGTCTCCCCCTCTAGACCATAAGTTCCTTGTGGGTAGGGATCACGTCCCCCATTTCTATTGTTTTGGACTCTCCCAAGCACTTAGTACAGTGCTCTGTTTACAGTACGCCTCAATAAATATCACTGATTGACTAATTAATTGATCACCAGCCCGCACCCCACTCCCTTTGGCATCTTCCCCAGTGAATATCAGTCACCTCCTCCCACTGGGCTGTCCAGACCCAAAGTGGATGGAAGCACCCCTCTTCTTCCCCCACCTTGGTCCCTACTACCTCAGGGCCCAAAAGAGGGTGTGTGGGGGTGGGAAGACCGTCTTCACTCACAAATTTGCAGTGAGTCATGAACCTGATGGTTTCAGAAAATGCCTTCCCATCACTAATTCGGTAAATTTCCTGAGAAAAGATAGGGTGGTGGTGTTTTGTTTTGTTTTTTCCTCCTGTTTGGGGTGATTTGTTCTTTATTATATAAATAATAATAATTTACAAAGAGCTCTTCTCAAAACAGAAAAGGAGAATCTGTACATAGAAATAAACAAAAATTAAACCGAACTGGGCCTCCTGCCCAGAAAACCAACCACAGCCAGACACAATGGGGCAGAAAGAAGACCGGGTACCCACAGATTTTGGGGGATCTGGGAGCAGGGGGAGGAGCAGCTGCCTTTAGATGAGATGGAGGAGGGGCCCGGCCAGTGAGTTTTCTGGGTCCCAGTCCCCCCCCGGGTTCCTTCTGAGCCAGATTCGGAGGGTGAGGGAAGGAACCTGGAGCTGGGCCTGGGGGACAAGAGGAGCGGAAGGAGCAGAATCTTGTCCTGGGACCCACCTGCACTCCCCCCAAGAGCAGGGGGTGGAGTTGGAAGTTGCTTTCCACCATCTACTCATTAAATCTTCATGAAGTCTCTCCACCCGGGGGCAGCCAGCAGTTCGGGGGGGTCGCCTCCTGTTGAGAGACAAGCACCTAGTACAGTGCTTTGCACACAGTAAGCGCTCAATAAATATAATTGAAAGAATGAATGAACGAATGAACGAGAACCACCTTACGCTTGCCAGCGTGCCCCAAGAAAAATCAATTAAAGGGGCACGGAGCTTCTCTTCTTGGTCCTCACAGCTGAAATCTGGGGACACCGGTCACATCGTTCCCACGGCTGGAATCTCAGGGACACCATCTCCATCGCTCCCAAAGCCGGGACCCAGGGACCTCAGCCCCATCAATCCCACAGCCAGGACCCACCCAATCACCCCCAAAGCCAGAACCCCGGGCAGCTTGAGGCTTTCTGGAAATGATGGCCATAATCCTGCCCCAACCCACCACGGGGCTGACACCTGGCCGGGGGAGCGGGTGGGGTTCAAACATCCAAGCCTGAGCTCCCCCCTGTGCTCTGATTGCAGGGAAACCAACCATGCCGCCCGGGGATCAAGAAGTGGCAGCCTCAGATGGAGGGAGAATTGGGGTAGGATCCACTGACTCAAGCTTGGGGGTGCTGGAGCGAGGAGGGGCACGGCTCGGGGACAGAGCCCCAAGGAGTCGGAGACCTCGGAACTGGCCAGGCCACTCCTGCACTGAGATCCCACCTCCTTCCCCAAGCTGCCGGCCTATTCCCTCTTCGCCTCCAAGATCTGCACCGGGGCTCTGGACAAATCAGTTTTCAGAGCAGTGTCTCCCAGTTCATCCTTGCTCCCCACCCCAAGACCTGGTTCTGGCCCTCTTCTCCCCACCTGCCCCAACCCTGCCCCTCTCTCCCTCTTCTCCCTACTAGGCCCGGTCTTTCCCCTCTCCCCTCTAGGCCTGACCCTGGCACTCTCCTCTTTTCTAGGCCTGTCCCTGTCCCTCTCCCTCCTTGTCCTTCCCCGGGCCTGCTGGATGAAGTCACACGAGTGCAGCCTGGGTGAAGCTTCGGAAGCTGTCCGGCGGCCGCCCCCGTCCTTCGGGGGCCACCCGTCGGATGGAGAAATGGGCGAACTGTGGTCCACGCGGGCCTAGGGCGGGCGGGTGGGGGAAGTGGGAGCTTTGGATGGCGTTCCGACTCCCGCTCCCTCTCCCCATCCCTCCCCGCCCAGGCAGCGAGGTGGGGGAGGGGAGGCCCCGAGTAGGCTTGTTTCAGCTGCTCGGAAACAGGATGGTGAGATAAATGTGTTAGTCTTTCTCCATCTCTTGCGCTCTCCCTCCCTCTCCCTCTCTCCTTCCCTCTCCACCCCCCCTTTCTCTCCCTCTCTCTTCCTTTCTCTCTCTCTCTCCCATTTTGTGTGTGTCTCTCTGGCTTTGCTTCTCATCCTCCTGGTCTCTTTATGGTTTCCCCTTTTTTATTTCTGGGCCTGCCATCGTTTCTCTCTATTCTGCACCAAGCCCTCCGGTCTGAGCCTTGTCCCTCCCCTCTTCCTCCTATTTTTCCATTGTGTGTGTGCGGAGTTTGTGTGTCCATGGATGTGACTCCGTGTGTGTGTGCATGAGACACTATATGTGTGTGTGAGAGAGTGTGTGTGGCACTGGCTGTATGTGTGTGTGAATCTGAGTGTGTGATTATGTGTTCGTGTGTAGTTCTGGGTGTGTGTGCATTCATGTGTGCGACCCTTGGTGTGTGTGGCACTGGGTATATGAATGTGTATGATTCTGAATGTGTGGGGGGGGTGGGGGGGGGAGAGTCTGTGTGTGTGAGACAGAGACAATGGGTGTGTAGGAGAGACTCTTGGTATATGTGTCCATGATGTTTGACTCGGTGTGTGACTGTGTGTGTCCGTGTAGCTGACTGTGTGTGTGTGCATGTGTGTGTTTAGGGAAAGTAGCTGGGCTCTCCCCGCTCCCTGGCCCTCCCTTCCCCAGGGTCCCCTCACCCCCGCCACTCCACAACTGCACAGCTAGCATTGCCGGCCGGCAGCAATGAAGAGACAATCTGGGGGTGGGGGGTGAGGGACGGGGGGGGGGGGGTGGATGCTGAACTGGAGAGAATGCCAGAGCCCTGGGGCAGGACGAGAGGCTCCACACAAGAAATTGATTCCATTAAAAAGTAATCTCAAATTTAATAAAAGTTATGATTTGATTATAGCCACAGAACCTAAGGGCAGGAAGAAGGGAAAGGCGGATAAACAGACAAAGAAACAGGACCAGGGAAGGAGAGGAAGCAGGGAGAGGCGGGGGGTACAGTGGAGGAGTGTGGGGGGAAATCCAGGGGGCCTGCCTCGGGGGGGGGGGGGCGCCTATTAGACCTCTCTCTGTTACCCCAGTGCAGCCACAACCCACCCTTTGGTCTTGGGGGCTTGGTCCCTGCCCCTTCCCCAGAGGGCGGGGAGGGTGGGAGGGAGGCAGCCTAGTGTTTCTCATCATGCCCATAGCTCCTCAGTTAGTCCATCAATAGTATTTACTGAGCGCTTATTGTGTGCAGAGCACTGTACTGAGCACTTGGGAGAGTACAAAATGACAGAGTCGGTAGACACGTTCCCTTGCCCCCAGTGAGTTTACAATCCAGAGGACTGTAGCCCTCCAGAGATGGGCAACCCCCCCTTCCTCGACTGCCTGGAACTAGGTGGAGCTTCCAGACTAGACGTCTAGGGAATGGGCACCTCTCATGGATAATGCTAGGGGTGGGGCTAGGGCCCTGCCCTCGGCCTCTCAGCCCCAGTAATAACAATCATAATAACCGTGGCATTCATTAAGCCTCCCTCTTTCTGGGTATTTGGTTGCCCACTTCACCTTTTTCCGCATCTTTATTGGATCTGGTCCTCCCTTTCCTCACCCACAAGCCTGGAGCCCCAGAAGAAACGAGGAAGAGCTGGCCAATCCTGGAGTTGGGGTTTGTCCCACAGCAGAGATGTAGGGGCAGGGGAAACCACCCCAGGGTAGAGGGGCGGGGGAGAGTTCATTGTCGTATTGTACTCTCTGAAGCGCTTAGTACAGCGCTATGAACACAGTAAGCACTCAATTAATATGACTGAATGGACAAATAAGCAGACCATGAGGATCCAGTCCCCCAGAAGGAGTCCTGGACTGGGAACTCCGCCCTGGAGCTAGCCAGAACCTGTGACCACCTGCAGGCAATCAATCAATAGGATTTACTGAGTACTTACTTTGTGCTAAGAGATGTACTAAGCGTCTGAGAGAGTACAACACATTTAGAAGGTAGGAAGGCAGATGGTCAGCAGTCAGGGCGACACACAGCTAGGAGCCCCTCCCCAATTCTCCTGGGCCACTGGGAGTGAGGGAGGGAGAGAAGCCCCCTCAAGAGGAGTCCCAGCACTTTTTAATTTTGTTATATTTGTTAAGCACTTACTATGTGCCAGGCAGTGTCCTAAGTGCCGGGGTCACTCGAAGCTAATCAGGTCAGAAACCGTCTCTGTCTCACACAGGGCTCTCAGTCTCAACCCCCATTGTATAAATGAAGTAACTGAGGACCAGAGAAGTGAAGTGATTTGCCCAAAGTTAGAAGCAGACAAGTGGCAGGGGCAGGATTAGAACCCAAGTCCTTCTGACTCCCAGGCCCCGGGCTCTCTCCACGAGGCCATGCTGCTTCTCACTTAGGCACATGCTCTACTATTTCCCCTTTCTGTAATTCATTTTAATATCCGCCTCCCTCTGAGACGGAAAGCTCCTTGTGGGCAGGGATCGCATCACCAACTCTGTTGTTGCCGTACCTTCCCAAGCGCTCGGTACAGTGCCCGGCACACAGTAAGTCCTCGATAAATTCCACGGATTGAGACGCAGCCCTGGGACTGAGTTTAAACTCGGGAAGATGGAGGTGACTTGGATCTCCCTGGAGCAGCGAGGAGTCCAAAGCGACAGAGTCAAACTTGGGTTTGAGATCCTTGACTTCGGAATTGGTGAAGGGATCCTGTCAATCCCTGCCTCTCCTCACCATCCAATCTCCTTCCCTCAATCCCTCTGAAAACGTGAGCCCCCGGGATCCAAGCCTGAGTCTGCACTGCTGCCCATGGACTTCTCCAGCATTCAGGGCACTCTCTGTGCTTAATCAAGGTTTTGTAGGAAGCAGAGTGGGCTAGTGGAAAGAGTATGGGCCTGGGAGTCAGAGGGCTTGGGTTTTAATCCTGGCTCTGCCACGTGACTGCTGTGGGACCTTGGGGCAGTCACTTCACTTCTCTGGGCCTTAGATACCTCATCTGTAAAACTGAGATTAAGACGGTGAGCCCCATGTGGGGCAGGGACAATGTCCAACCTGGTTATCTTGTATCTACCTCAGCGCTTAGAACAGTAAGCGCTGGCACATTATAAGGGCTTAACAAATACTACTGTTATTATTATTATCTGAGGTTTTGATTAATTGATTGATTGGTTGTCACCGCCCTAAGGAGAAGAGCCCTGCCCCATCACAGATGACTTCGGTGATTTGAGGGATGAAGGGTCTTTCGAGCTATGGCTAGTCCCCCCAAACATAAGGTATTGCCATTGTTCTCGTCTGCCCGTCTCCCCCGATTAGACCGTAAGCCCGTCAAACGGCGGGGACTGTCTCTATCTGTTGCCGACTTGTTCATTCCAAGCGCTTAGTACAGTGCTCTGCACATAGTAAGCGCTCAATAAATGTTATTGAATGAATACGGTATCTTCAAAGACCAGATCCCAGCAGTGAAGGCTGGGGTTGGGGCTGGGGAGAGCTAATCCAGACCCAGCATGGAAGGCTGGGGGAGACCAGAGTCAGAACATCATTAAGGAGCCATTTTGGAACTTCAGAATGGCCATGGGGGGGATGCAAGACCCTGCTTCCCCAACCCAATCTGTCCCTCAGAATGGAGTTTCTGGCCCATAGGGGGTTAACTATGCCCATATTGGGTTGGTGCGGGGGGAGGGGGCCACTGGGGACGACTCCTGGAATGAGGAGGGCTGGGTCAGTAAGGATAAACACAGACTGGACTCTGGAAGCCAAGGATGAATGGAAAATTGGGCTGATCCCAGGTCTGTCCTTTCTCACACTGAGAGCAGGCCGTTTGGGTACCCGGCTTCCTGAGGGCATTGCCTGTGGGCATAATTGATCTCTCTCTGCTCCTGCTTCACCCTCGGTCTGGAGTCTGGGGACAGACAAGACACTCCCGCGGCTTGCACCTCGGTTCTTCTGACACTCTGCCAGGACAATTTCTCCCCCCTCCCCCATCTCAATTCTTTGTCTGTCAGTGCATCCCCCGGCAAAGAACTGCAGGAAATGATGGGTAATCAGGAATTAGTCTGGGTGGAGTTTTTTGGCTTCAGAAGTGACTCGGGAGCAGAGGCAGGACTTTTGATTCCTTGGGGGGGGAAGAGGTAGAGAGAGGCGATTCACCCTGCGGGACAGAAGAAGACCCTTCGCCCCTCCCCTCCAAGATAGATGAGTACGCAGGCAGATCCGGGGCCTGATCCAGGGGTCTGAGGGTGCCACATCAGCAGGCCTGACCAGTGGCTGACTCCTGGTCTGCCCAGATCATCCCCATCAGCCATAGGAAATCCATAGGGAAGAGGTGGATGGTCACTCCATCATGGGAAGTGGCATGATGCTGGATGTGGTTTGGGGGGAGACCTGCCAGCTTGTCTGTCAGTGGCGGGAGGTCAAGAGCTGAAGGTCACACGCATTGCTGCTCCCCTCCCTGCCACGGCAGGGCTGGGGGTGACACGGCGTCCCATGTTAGTGAAGGACATTAACGGAGGGTACCGAGGAGGGGCAGAGCTGGGATCAGTCGTGGGAGTGGTCCCGGCAGAAGGACCAAACTGCCGGGGGTTAAAGGAGCTCCCTGTGGGCAGGTGCCATACCAATCAATCTATCGATCAATCAGTTGCATTTACTGAGTGCTTACTAAGTGCAAAGCATTGCCCTAAGTTATTGGGAGAATACAAATAACAGATCTGGTAGACACGTGCTCTGCCCACAGTGAGTTTACCTCCTAGAGGGCGGAGAAAGACATTCATATAAATAAACCAATTACAAATATGTACATAAGTGCTGAGGGGCTGAGGGAGGAGGTAATAAAGGGTGCAAATTCAAGTGAAAGGGTGACGCAGAAGGAAGTGGGAGAAGAGGAAATGAGGGCATTCCTGTAATTTATTTATATTTGTGATTTATTATATCTTTAATTTCTTTACTTATGCTAATGCCTGTCTTCCCCTCTAGATTGTAAGCTGGTTGTGGGGAGGGAATGTGTCTGTTTACTCTTATACCCTCCCAAGAGCCTAGTACAGTGCTCTGCACACATTAAGTGCTCAATAAATACAACTGAATGAATGAATTGAATGGGACAGCTTCCTGGAGGAGATGTACTTTTAATAAAGCTTCGAAGGTGGGGTGAGTGATAGTCTATCAGATATGACCGGGGAGGGAGTTCCAGGCCAGACGCAGGAAGTGGGCGAGAGGTCGGCGGCGAGTTAGATGAGATCGAGGTTCAGAGTTATCGTTAGGAGTTATCGTTAGCAGAGTGAAGTGTGCAGACCGGGTTGCACACTTCTTCATGTGATGCCCAGGTGCTTAATACATAGCCGCACACTCAACGGGTGCTCAGTAAATACCATCACTGCTGAGGCGCCAGGGGACAGGGTGTGGGGAGTTAGACATTGAGGCTCTAGGCGTGTTTTACTGTCTAGAATTTAGGTTCCATTTGGGGGTGAATTGCGTTCAGGAAAGCAGCTGGGAGCACCATAAAGCCTTCCCATCATCAATCGATCAATTAATTAATGGTATTTATTGCGTGCTTACCGTGTGCGGAGCACTGTACTAACTGCTTCGGAAAGTAAAATTCAAATAGAGTTGATAAACGTGATCCCTGTCCTCCAAGAGCTCACCGTCTAGATGGGGAGACGGACATTAAGATAAATTGCAGCGAGGGGAAATGAAAGAGTATAAGAAAATGTACACAAGCATTGCGGGGCTGAAGGTGGGGTGAGTATATTGTAGTCTCCCAAACGCTTAGCACAGTGCTCTGCACACGGTAAGCGCTCAATAAATATGATTGAACGAATAAATGAATCAAGTGCTCAAGCGGTACAGATCCAAGTGCTCGGGAAAGGCAGAGGGAAGAGATATAGAGACACGTTCAACCGTGTCTCCCCCTTTAATTATATAATTTCAGGCCCCTAATACAACTCTCCGCATCCAGTCAGGCATCCAGGAGAGCGTTCCGCAGGCTGAAGGCTGGCCCAGTAGCTCACGGTGGGCAGAAAATGTGTCTACGGACTCCGGTACATTGTACTCTCCCAAGCCCTTAGTACGGCGCTCTGCACACTGTAAGCGTTCAATAAATACGAATGACTGATTCATTGATTGACAAGGCACTCAATAAGTATCAACGAGCGAATGAATCAGAGGAAAGCGCCGCAACTGGCTCCGGAATCTGATCGTTGACTCTCTACAGAGTCCGCCACCCCCAGACGCAGCCGCACGGCCCCCCGCCCGTTTTCCTGGACAGCACGGGCCCCCTCCTCCAAAACACCCGGCTTCCCTCAATCCCCTTCCCGGCCCAACCCCTCTTCCAACTCCACTCCAGGACAGCACAACCCTGACTCTGGACTCTCTGGGATTCTTGTCCCGACCCCCCGAGATGAACCCAGAGTGGGCAGGGTGGGAGCTGAGGGGCGGGAAGGGTCGGGGGGAAGGATCTAGGTTCCTTGGGGGCGAGGGTCCTTGAGCATCTCCCAGAAAATTCCTAGGCCCAACTGTGCACATCCGGAGTCGCCGGTCGAATCCCTGCTCTTATTTTTAGACAGATCAGCCACCGGGTTGAAACCGTTTGCTCCTCCGCCCCCGCCTGCACGGAAGCGGGCCCAGGATGGGAGGGCTGGGGGGCAAAGGAGGGGGGGCGGCAGGGCAGGAATCAATCTGCTGTGGGAAATTGGGAGGAGAGGAGAGGGGGGTCGCCTTCCCCGGCACCCAGAGCCTGGAGTCTGCATCCGAGGCTTTCCCCCGGCCTGGGGGGTGGGTGGGAGTGGGGGAGGGCAGAGGTCGGGTCTCTTTGGCTTGGAGCCTGGCTGGCAGAAGGTCCCTGGGGAACCCGGGAGCCTGGGAAATGGAGCTGAGAAACAGTCTCTGTTGTCACCCCCGCCCCTCCGATTCCCTCTCCTCTCCCCGAATTCTCCTTCCCCACCCCCTCCCCAGGAAAATCCTCCTGGGAGAAGCTGCTTCCTGCGGGAAAGCAACCCCCTCCCCAACGACCCCGGAGCCGGAGCCGTCTTAACCCTTCGGGTGCCGATTAACATCAGATTCCCACTGCAATAATAATGTTGGTATGTGTTAAGCTTACTATGTGCAGAGCACTGTTCTAAGCGCTGGGGTATACAGGGGAATCAGGTTGCCCCACATGAGGCTCACAGTCTTATTCCCCATTTGAATAAAGTTGGTATTTGTTAAGCGCTTACTACGTGCAGAGCACTGTTCCAAGCGCTGGGGTAGACATAGGGGAATCAGGTTGTCCCACGTGGGGCTCACAGTCTTAATCCCCATTTTACAGATGAGGTCACTGAGGCACCGAGAAGTGAAGTGACTTGCCCACAGTCACCCAGCTGACAAGCGGCAGAGCTGGGATTTGAACTCATGACCTCTGACTCCAAAGCCCGTGCTCTTTCCACTGAGCCACGCTGAGCACTGTTCTAAGCGCTGGGGTAGACACAAGGGAATCAGGTTGTCCCACGTGGGGCTCCCAGTCTTAATCCCCATTTAACAGATGAGGTAACTGAGGCACCGAGAAGTTAAGTGACTTGCCCAAAGTCACACAGCTGACAAATGGCCGAGCCGGGATTTGAACCCATGACCTCTGACTCCAAAGCCCATGCTCTTTCCACTGAGCCACGCTGCTTACCTCATTTTACAGATGAGGTAACTGAGGCACAGAGAAGTTAAGTGACTTGCCCCAAGTCACACAGCTGAGAAGCGGCAGAGCTGGGATTTCAACCCATGACCTCTGACTCCCAAGCCCGGGCTCTTTCCACTGAGCCACGCTGCTTCTCTACAAGGAAGTATGTGCGTAAGGAGTCCCGTGTGCCAGGAAACTGTCGACTGTAAACTCGTTATGGGCCGGGATCGTATAAAAGGAAGCGGGTATACAAGGAAACTCGTGTGCAAGGAAACTAGACTGGAAACCGGTCATGAGCAGGGAACGGGCCTGCTAATTCTGTGGAGCGCTTAAATGCAGGGCTCTGCATACAGTAAGCGCTCAATAAATACCATTTAATTGAAGGAAACTCGTGTACAAGAACATTAGTGTGAAGGACTCGAATGCCCACAGAGGCACACACAGGCCCACCCCTAAGAAGGCAGGTCCCCCGTGGAAACACTTATACACAGCGAGCCCCCCTCCAGACACACACAGGCGGGGACGCAACATCCAAAAACACGCTCGCACGCACGCACAGACCTTTACCCGCTCACCCATACACGCACACAACTCGGGCCTACACGGCTACCTGGATCCTGAGGACCTGTGCACCATGCAGACATAATTGCCTTCCCCCACCCGCTTACTCCCCAGATGCAGAGGGGGTTGGGGGTTAGGGCGGGAAGGGCTGATTGGGCTTTGCCCCCGCCTTCGCTTCCCCCATGAGGTGACCACGCTTCTCGAAGCAAAAATTGCCCCCCATCACCCACCCATTCCGGCTGTTCTGCGCCCCCGTCGAGCGCATCGTCCTGCAGAGGCTGCGGGAGATCCCCGGAGGGAAGGGGGGCTGTGTCTATATCGAATAAGACGGCCGGGGGTCCAGCCGGGGATGGCGTCGGGGGGCATCCCCACCAAGCCCGACCCCGGCCCTCCTCTGACCCGTCCCCTACAGCTCCCTGCTTCCCGGGTCCCCCCTTTTGCCCCCGTTGTCCGCGGCTAATAATTATATTAATAATAATCACGGTATTTTTTAAGCGTTTACTGACTGCCAAGCACCGTTCTAAGCGCTGGGATAGATACAAGGTATTCAGGTTGTGCCACGTGGGGCTCATACTCTTAATCCCCATTTTACAGATGAGGTAACTTAGGCACAGAGGAACCAAGCAGCTTGTCTAAGGTCACACAGCAAACAAGTGGCGGAGCGGGGATTAGAACCCACGTCCTCTGACTATCCCGGTCCCGCCACCCGCCCCGCCGAGGCCAAGGAGTTGGGAACTGGGACTCCTGCTTTTCCTTTCTTTGAGCCCCCTCTTTGAGCCTCAGTTTCCCTTGCCTGGGTGTGGGTTGTGGGAAGGGCAGGCCTGGGGGTTTTGGGGGGTGGGTGGAAGAGGGGCTAAGGTCCGGATCCCGCCTAGAGGATAGGGACTAGGGCTGCGAGGAGGGAGAAAGAAATGGGAGGAAGGAAAAGAGAGAGGGCAATAATAATAATAATGTTGGCATTTATTAAGTGCTTACTATGTGCAGAACACCGTTCTGAGCGCTGGGGAAGATACGGGGTAATCAGATTGTCCCACTTGAGGCTCACAGTCTTAATCCCCATTTTACAGATGAGGTCGCTGAGGCACAGAGAAGGGAAGTGACTTGCCCGCGGTCACCCAGCTGACGAGGGGCAGAGCGGGGATTACGAACCCATGACCTCCGACTCCCAAGCCCGGGCTCTTTCCACTGAGCCACGCTGCTTTCCATGAAGCGGGGAGGGGGGGGCGAGGAGGACGCTCTCCAGGCGGGAGGGTGGGCGCTCACCATCCCCCTTCGCCGCATCCCTTCCCCCAAATCTCCCCGAAAATTATCCGGCCTTCTCCGAGGCCGCGTCGATCCCGGGAGCCGGCGGCCGGGAAATTGATGAGCCGCTGTCGGTGGGAATTAGCAAACCCATCCGTCCCGCGGGCCCGCCCCCCGCCCCCTCGCCCCAAACCCCGACCCCAGTAGCGCTAACTCGCTAATCGGATCCTCGCTAACCCAGTTAGGGCCCCAGCCGGCCCGTCGTGGCCCTCACCTGCTCACGGTGGCGACCTTCGGGCTCCCCCCGACCCCCCAGCTCCCGCAGATACGAAGCCCACATCCTGCCCCCGATCCTCCTCCCTCCTCAAATAGTGCAGAGCACTGTTCTAAGCGCTGGGGTAGACACGAGGGAATCAGGTTGTCCCACGCGGGGCTCACAGTCTTAATCCCCATTTTCCAGATGAGGTAACTGAGGCACAGGGAAGTTAAGGGACTTGCCCAAAGTCACCCAGCTGACAAGTGGCAGAACGGAGATTCGAACCCGTGATCTCTGACTCCAAAGCCCGTGCTCTTTCCACTTTCCACTCAAAGCCCACTGAATTTCTCTCCCCCTGTTCAAAGCCTTATTAAAGGCCCATCTCCTCCAAGAGGCCTTCCCAGACCAGGCCTCTCCTTTCCTCTTCTCCCACTCCCTTCTGCGTCGCCCCGACTTCCTCCCTTTGCTCTTCCCCCCTCCCCGCCCCACGGCACTTAATAATAATGACGATGGCGTTTGTTAAGCCCTTACTATGTGCCAAGCACTGTTCTGAGCCCTGGGGTAGATACAGGGTAATCAGGTTGTCCCCTGTGGGGCTCACCGTCTTGATCCCCATTTTACAGATGAGAGAGCTGAGGCACAGAAAAGTGAAGTGATTTACCCAAGGTCACACAGCAGACAAGTGACGTAGCGGGGATTAGAACCCATGACCTTCTGACTCTCCAAGCCCGGGCTCTTGCCACTGAACCGCGCTGCTTCTTCTGTGTCCATATCTATAACTGATTTATTTGTATTGACATTTGTCTCCCCCCCAGGACTTTAAGCTCATTGTGGGCAGGGAATGTGTCTGTTTATTGTTGTAATGTACTTTCCCAATAGCTTAGTACAGTGGCTCTGCTCATAGTAAGCGCTCAATAAATCGAATGAATCAATAAAGCCAGAAATGGGGTGAGGCTGGGTGGACTCTCTCTCCTATCTCGACACATTTCATTCATTCATTCAATAGTATTTATTGAGCGCTTACTATGTGCAGAGCACTGTACTAAGCGCTTGGAATGTACAGATTTCTTTCTAATAATGTTGGTATTTGTTAAGCGCTTACTCTGTGCAGAGCTCTGTTCTAAGCGCTGGGGTAGACACAGGGGAATCAGATTGTCCCACGTGGGGCTCACAGTCTTCATCCGCATTTTACTGAGGCACAGAGAAGTTGACTGAGATAACTGAGGCCCAGAGAAGTTAAGTGACTTGCCCACAGTCACACAGCTGACCAGTGGCAGAGCCGGCATTCGAACCCATGACCTCTGACTCCAAAGCCCGTGCTCTTTCCACTGAGCCACGCTGCTTCTCTGATCTAGCGATCAGGGTTTGGAGGAGGGAGGGCAGCAGATGGCGGGGAGACTCCCTTAGGCTCCCTGCCTCCACATTCACCCCACTTTCCAGCCCAGCCTCCGCCCCATCCAGAGCCGGAGAGCCAGAGGGACAGAAAAAGACACAACCCAGTGGGAATAGCTGCACCCTTTCTCCGACCGACCCACTTCTCCCATCAGGGGTGGTTCCGGTGCCGGTCTCCGGCCCGGGAATGTTCCGGGAGAAAGCCCCAGTAAGTCCCAGTGAAGAAAGACCTCCAGAACCCACCCCGGCCGCGGGCCCTCCCCTCTCCCCACCGGCTTGATTAGAGAAATTGAGATGTTAATAATATTCCGGGATGCAAGGTGCTAATTAAAGTTAATTACTGTTTCCTTGCGAAGTCACCTCTCCTCGTGTTTTCCAGGGAAGATCCGCCAAACGTCCCCACGCTGACTCGTGCCGGTCTCCTCGCCTGTCACTCGGCCAAGCCAGCCCGCGCGCTGGGGCGACTGCCGGGTCCCGGGCCCGCTAGGGTCCAACAGGGCCTCGTCAAGACTGGGCTTCTCAGTCAGCCGGTCAAGCACTGGACTGAGCGCTTGGGAGAGGACGGCAGAACAGAACGGACACACTCCCCGCCCACGACGAGCTTACAGTCTCGAGGGGGAGACAGAGATTAATAGAAATAAATAAATTACAGATACGGACACAAGTGCTGCGAGGCTGGGGGCGGCGGGGATGAATATTAGGAAGGAGCATGGCGGAGTGGATAGAGCATGGGCCTGGGAGTCGGAAGGTTGTGGGTTCTAATTCTGACTCTGCTACTTGTCTGCTGTGTGACGTGGGGCAAGTCACGTCACTTCTCCGTGCCTCAGGTTCCTCACCTGTAAAATGGGGATTGAGCTCGTGAGACCCACGTGGGACAGGGACTCTGTCCAACCTGATTTGCTTGTATCCGCCCCAGTGCTTAGTACAGTGCCTGGCACACAGTAAGTGCTTAACAAACACCACAGTTATTATTGTTATTATTACTGTTATTATTAAAGGGAGCAAGTCAAGGCGCCCCCTTCCCACCTTTCCTCTCCCCTCCTCTCCAAGCTGTCCTGGTCCTTCAAAGCACCCTGGCAAGTCCTGCTGGGGCGTAGGGGAACTCAGTGGGTGAAAGCAGCCCCGGGGAGGAATTGGGGGGGGGCTCTGAGAGGGTGGGGGCGCAGCAGTCCAGCCTCAGGGTCCATCACTCTGACCATCCCCCCCAACAAGCCCTCAGGAGGCCCCCTTCCTCCTCTCCTCCTCCTCATCTTGTCTCTTAACTAGTCTCCCAACCTCACCCTTTCCTGCTTTCTCTGGATTCAGACACACACACAATCTCTCACATTCACACAAAGACACCAGACTCCCACATAGACACACACATTCTCCCACACTCAGGTACTCTCTCCCATGTGAGGCCGTTGAGCTGGGCCCCCCATTTCCTCTCCCTCTCCCCCCACCCCACCTCCCTGCCACTCCTACGTCAGGGTTCAGCTCTGGACAAGCAGCTGTTGGGGGAGGCGGCAGAGGGACCCTGAGGATGTAGTCCTTTGCAACTGTGCCCGTTAGACTTGAATCTCATCCCGTGCTCGGAACTGACACGTAACTGACCCATGGGGTGAGTGTGTGTGTGTGTGTGTGTGTGTGTGTGTGTGACAGGTTGCAGTTCTGGTGCAATGTGGGACTTTCGGGAAGAGGTCCCCCCCTCGGGAGCAGAGTCCGGTTGCCATAGCAACCGTTGCAGGTGCTCTGCTTTGGTCCCAACTCACACACACACACACACACACTCTCTCTGTCTCACCCACCCCAACAACCCCAACACACACACACACACACACACACACAGCAATTTTGGAAGGTCCATCCCATCTTTGGAGAGCGACACCTGGGTGGGAGGGGACGAGAGGCAGAGACAGAGACACAAGGACAGAGACAGAGAGAGATCGACACCTTGACCAGTCGCCTAGACCTGGAGCTCTGGGGACGGGGGAGGAGGGTCAGAGGGAAGGAGATGGACATAGGGGGTGAGGGAAAGAAGGTGGGGGGTACTCAGGGACTCAGAGGGACTTGGGTCCGCAATCTCAGGGGCCCCGAGAATCAGGGGCAGGAGACAGGAGAAGCAGTATAGCCTAGTGGAAGGAGCAAGGGCCTGGGAGTCAGAAGGACATGCGTTCTAATCCAGGTTCCTCCACCTGTCCACTTGGGCAGGTCGCTTCATTTCTCTGGGCCTCTGTTCCTTCATCTGTAAAATGGGGATTAAGACTGTGAGCTCCAAGTGGGACACGGACTGTTTCCAATCTGATTTGTTTGTATCAACTCCAGCACTTAGTACGGTGCCTGGCACATGGTAAGCGCTTATCTGTTGCCGACCTGTTCATCCCAAGCGCTTAGTACAGTGCTCTGCACATAGTAAGCGCTCAATAAATACTATTGAATAAATACCATTGAATATTAACAAATACCACAATTACTATCATTATTGGGCGAGGAGGGCGGGGGGAACCTGAGGAAATGGGATGAGGATGGTGGAGGGACTAGGGCCACAGAGAGGGGGTCCCGGGAGACTTCACCCTGTCCAAAGGCAACCCGTTCCCTCCCTCTGCCCCACACCCTCTGGCCCAAGTTGATATTCCTGTCACTGTTCATGGAGAAACAGCAAGTCTCTGGAAAGATTCGGGGCCCTGAAACTCTAATCTCTAGCCCGACCTCTCTAGCTGTTCCCGGCTCTCGGAATGGAAGTGGAGAGATCCACCTGAGAGGGCAGGAAGGGGGGTGCCGAAGGATAGATGGATATAGGATAGATGGAGAAGGCATGGGCCTGAGAGGCAGAGGGCCTAGTTTCTAATCCTGGCTCCTTGCCTGCTGTGTAATCTTGGGAAAAGTCACTTAACTTTCCTATACCTCAGTTACCTCATCTGTAAAATGGGGATTAAGACTGTGAGCCTTACGTGGGACATGAACTGGGGCCAACCTGATTACCTTGTATCTATGCCAGTGTTTGGTACAATGACCGGCGCACAGGAAGCACTTCATAAATACCATAAAAAAAACCACTCTGGCATTTGCACAAACTTTCATTTCTCCCTTAGGGCTCACAGTTTCAGGGCACAGCCTGGTACAGAAAGCACAGGGCTGGAAATCAGAAAACCTGGATTTTCATCTAAGCTGTGTCACTCATCTGCTATGTGACTTGGAGTGAGTCACTTAGCTTTTCCATGTCTTTGTTTCCTCATCTACAAAATGGGGATTCAGTGCCGATTCTCCCCTTGAAACAGTGAGCCCCGGGTGGGTCGGTGATGGGTCCCACCTGATGATCTTGTATCTACCCCAGCTCCTAGTGCTCTTTGGTACATAGTAAGCACTTAATAAATACCAGAGCTATGATTACTGAAGCTTGAAAGCCATGTCCTCTCTTTGGGCACTTCCTGTTTACAGGGGAGAATCCGAGAGAAAGAGAAAGAGAGAGAGAGAGATGGGTGCGGCTGTAGCTGGAGTGAGTGGGTATACAGGAAGCAAGAAGGAAGTCATACCAGGGAACAGGTTGGAATGTGCCTACAGAATCTGTCATACTGTCCTCCCCCAAGCACTTAGTACAGTGTTCTGTCACAGTAGGCACTCAATAAATACCATTAATTGGTTAATTGATTTTGGTCGACTGATTGAATTAGCTGGTTCCCAATTTTTTAGGATATTTGCTAAATGTTTCCTACGTAGAGGCATTGTACTAAACGCTGGCTTAGTACAGAAAAAGCTAATCAGATTGGACGCAGTCCACGTTCCACACATGGTTCACAGTCCTGCTCTCCATTTTACAGATGAGGGAACTGAGGCCCGGCCCAAAGTGACACAGCAGACGAGTGGTGAGCCGGAAATAGGACCAGGTCCTTCTGACTCCTGCGCCCGGGCTCTGTCCATTAGGCCACACTACTTCTCCTATCAGGGAAGAGGGCCCAGGTAATCCTGTCTGATCATGGGGATCACGGACACGGGGGCCTGGACGACACGACCTCTGAGGCCGCTTCACCTGAGAGTAAATCTCAGGGGACTGAGCAGGGGGTAAGATCTCCCCACTAGAATGTAAACTCCTCAAGGACAAGGATCTCTTTGGTTAATTCTATTGTCCTCTCCCAAGGTCTTTACGCAGTGCTCTACACACAGTAGACACTCAGTAAATACGATTGATGGACTGATTGATACCTTCACTTGGATCTGTACCCTTCGGGCATTTGGTATTCACCCCACCCTCAGCTCCACAGCACTTATATAAACACCGATAAATTATTTATTTATATTAATGTCTGTCTCCCCCTCTAGACTGCAAGCTCTTTAGAGGCAGGGAAAGTGTTTACCAATTCTGTTGCATCGTACTCTCCCAAGCGCTTGACACAGTCCTCTGCACCAAGTAAGCACTCAATAAATACCACTGACTGATGGAAGGGATCCTCGGGATCTCACCTCCCGCTTCATCTTTCCTCTGTGTCTCTCCATTCTCCCTCTCTGCTCTAGGAACTGGTTTAAGGCAGAGGAGAGGAAGCTGGGGGGAGTCCTGAGGGGTCGGATGTTGGGGAACGGCAGGGGCAGGGGGATCAAGCACTTAGTTCAGTATCCTGCATCCTGTAAGTACTCAGTGAAGACCACTGATTGATCAATTGAGGAGTCGGGGACGGGGGAGTGTGGGGAACGAACATTAGGCCTGGACTTGATGGATCCATCAGACTTGTAATAAGAAGCATTGTAATTAGTACAGTGCTAAGCACACAGTAAGTGCTCAATAAATATGACTGAATGAATAAAGAAGGTTATAAACTGCTGTGCAGAGGGTGAAAGATCGATGTCTGTGATCGACAGCTAGTCGATACCCAGGTCACACTTGGGGGCAGTGGGGTAGGACATCGCACCATAGGGGAGACATAGCATGGCCTAGTGGAAAGAGCCCGGGTCTGGGAGGCAGGAGGTCCTGGGTTCTGATC
This sequence comes from Ornithorhynchus anatinus, assembly GCF_004115215.2. Classification (NCBI taxonomy): domain Eukaryota; kingdom Metazoa; phylum Chordata; class Mammalia; order Monotremata; family Ornithorhynchidae; genus Ornithorhynchus; species Ornithorhynchus anatinus. The sequence continues at coordinate 1,501,302 of NC_041750.1, forward strand.
CCGGCTCCACCACTTATGTGCTGTGTCACCTTGGGCAAGTCACTTTGCTTTTCTGGGCCTCATTTATTTCACCTGCAAAATGGGGATTAAGACTGTCAGCCCCATGTGGAACATGGACTGTGTCCAGCCTGATTAACTTGTATGCACCTCAGGGATCAGTGCAGTGCCTGGTAATCGGTAAGCACTTAATAAATACATACCGTTTTTATAAAAATCCGGCGGGGTGGGGGGAAGGTGGTCCCAAGGCTTATCATCACCTCCTCAACTTCGGGAGGAAGAGGAGGTTAATCCTCCGCTCCCCCCCAGGTTACCTTTCCTCCTGTCAAATGACTGGATTCCCCCTCTCCCTCCCTCCCATTCACGCCCAGTCACCCCTTCTCTCTGTCACCCACCTCATAGTCATCATCACACCCTCCTTCACAGTCAGTTGACACTCCACTCATCCTCTGAAAAATTCCCTCCAGATCACTCCCACTCTCCTCCGTCTGCCCCCTCCTTTACAGGGAAAAGGGGCTGGGGGTGGGTGCACAGCAGAGGCAGGGAGGAGGAAGAAAAGGGAGTGAGGGGGTCTCCACCTCCCCACACCTCTGGCCTAATTGGGTGATGAGCCTGAAGCAATCGCTTTAGTCACTTGGTCTGATCAAGCCCTTTCTCTTGAGGCAATGTGAATGTGTCTGTGTGATGAGAGGGAGGGGAGGAGAGATGCAACTTCCTGCAATGGGAAGGAAGGCTAGGGAAGGAATGGGGCTGGGAGGGAGGGAGATGAGGGAGTACAGGGTGCCTGGCAGAGATTTGGATCCGGGGAGTTATAGGTCTTCATCTTCCTCCCTCCTTCTCCATGTCACCGGGTCCGAATTCTTACGGGGTCTCCCCGGGGTACGAGGGACGGGGGTGGGGGGTGGGGGGGTAATTAGTTTCTCATTCCCTGATGCTGGAGAATCAGTCCACACACCACCCCTCACCCAACTCCCCCTTGGCCCACATGTTCCGAAACATCGTGCCCACACAGATCCGTGAAAGGGCTCTGTCCCACTTCTGCTCGCTCCCTCTCCCCTCGTCGGGGCGAGGGGCCGCCCCCTGCCTCTCTCTCTGTCTCTCTGTCTCTCTCTCTCTGTGTCTCTCTCTTTCTCGCCTCCAGCATCCTGGGAGGCGAGGACCGGCCCGCGAGGTTGCCATGGAGACCCAGCGCTCTCGGCCGACCAATAGGCTGGCGTGACTGGAAGGGGGACTCGGGGTGTGACCGGCAGGGCCTTGCGGGGAGACCCGGGAGGGATGGGAGTGGGTGTGCAGGACCGGGAGGGTCTCCGGAGGGGATGGGGGGGAACCACGTGTCTGTGTGCCCGGTGGGGGGCTGGGATGCGCGTGTGTCTGTCCGTCGAGGGTCCGGAGAAGAGGAGGCCGTAGGATGGGAGGCCGAAATTGCTCTCTGGTCGAGGCTGCCGCGCTCCTCCCTCTCTCCCCAAAGCCTAAGGAAACGCGGGGCCGGGGAGGTGGACAGAGGAGGGAAGCTTCTTTCCCAGCTCCCTGAAGGCGGCCCCCCGCCCCCAAACCCAGCCCCCCAGGACTCCCGGCAGGGGAAACGGCTGCGGGGGAGGGGAGCTGGGGGCCGCGGGAAACATCTGGAGGGAGACTTAATCCGAGCAGATGGACCGCGTTGATAGGAACCCCCGGCCCTGAGCAGCCCTCCCTCCAAGGAACCGGGGAGGGGGCTGGAAGACAATGGGCCGGACTGGGAGAGGCCAGACGGAAGCCCCCCTACCTCTCCCTAGACTGGCTAGAGTTCCGGCAGCCCCTTCCTCCCACCGACCCGTCCGGAGCAGCCCCCTCCCCTCGGCTCGATTCCTCCCTGTTGGTCGCTCCCTCGGCCCTGTTTCCCCCCCTCTCCTCTCCGCCTTGCTTTTCTTCCTCCTCTCTTCCCTGTTTCTCTCTCCTCTCCCTCCGTCCTCTTCCTCCCACTCTCCCCTTCCTCGAGACAGATCCCGTAATCCCCCTCCCGGCGTCCAGCAAAGTCCTTCAGTTCTGAGGGTCCTCGCCCCTCCCTCTTAATAATAATGATATTTGTTAAGCGCTTCACTATGTGCCAGGCACTGTACTAAACGCTGGGGTGGATACAGGCCGAGCGGGTCGGACCCGGGGCCTGATCTACGTGGAGCTCACAGTCTCAATCCCCATTTTACAGATGAGGGAACTGAGGCCCAGAGAAGTGAAGCGACTCGCTTGTCACACAGCAGACACGTGGTGGAGCCGGGATTAGAACCCATGACCTTCTGACTCTCCAGGCCCGTGCTCTATCCACGACGCCACGCTATTTAAATAATTCGTCGGTGAGGGAACCGAAATGGGGGAGTGGGATACTTCCAGCCTCTCCTCCCACCGCCCCCGGGTCATGGGTTCGAATCCCGGCTCTGCCACTTGTCAGCTGGGTGACTGTGGGCAAGTCACTTCACTTCTCTGTGCCTCAGTGACCCCGTCTGTAAACTGGGGATTAACTGTGAGCCTCATGTGGGACAACCCGATTACCCCATATCTACCCCAGCGCCTAGAACAGTGCCCTGCACATAGTAAGCGCTTACCAAATACCAACATTATCATTATTATTATTATCCCCCTCTCCGGCGGCGCATTCTGCCCCACGGGTGGCCCCCAAGATTGCGGGGTGGCGATCCTGTGGAGTTCAGGGGGAAGGGGGGAGTGGGCTGGACGGCGGGGAGCGGGGGAGACCCCCCTCCCGCATTCCCTCTCCCCGCGCTTCGCCGCGGATCCCTCTTCCCGCCCGGGTTTACACGGCAGCTGATCTCGGATTAGCCCTAGCGCAGCGCTCGGCTAATCCCTTCTCTCCCGAGCCCGGGGGAGGGGGCCGTGGGACCCCGGGGAAAGGATATTTGGGTGGGGGGGGGAGTGAGCTCGACCCCCGCACCCCACGGACACAGCTCTCCCACCCCTGGAGCCCCCTCTCTCCCGTCCGCAGGGGTCTCGGCCCGGCGCGATGGAGTGATTTGGGCGGGGGTCCTCAAGGGGTGGGGGGTTGCCCCCTTCCTCCCCCAAAGGGATCTCCCACCCTGAGCGAGCGTCCAGGGGCGGGGAGGGGGAGGGGGGCTGCAATCCGGAGGGAGGGGGCAGGGTCGGAGGGCGGGAGCTCGGGGTGGACAAACCGGCCGATCCGGTCCGTCCCCCGGCCTGGGGGGGGGGGCGGGGGCAGCTCCTGTTTACCCAGAAACGGCGGAGAGCCGGAGGCCAGGACTCCCCCTCCCCCTAGCCCCTCTCCCCATCCCCCAGCTCCCGCCTCGAAGCTTCCGCTGTCGGGGTTTGGCCTGCCCCCGCCCCCCAAAAGTCCAGATGCCCCGCCCACTGCAGGGCGATGGCGGGGGAGGGATGGACGAGACCGGCTGCGACTCTCCGAGCGGAAATTTCCCACCCCACCCCCCCAATCTGGAACCGGGGGAGGGGGTCCCCAGAGGATCGGGGTGGGGGGCGGCCGGGGGCAGGAAGACAACCCGCGAGGGAGGGAAGCGTCTGGGATGCACGATTTTCTCCCTCGCTCGCGGATCGATTCGGTTGCCATGGATACCGACTGCGGCAGGGGCGGCCTGGCCTCAACGCGATATTAGTTGGGGGGTCGCGTCACCTTTCCAGCCCCCCTCCTCGAGGAGTCGGATCCTGAGGTCCCGAGCTTCGACACGCGTGGGAAGTCACGCGGGGGAGAGGGCATCTCGGGGTGCTTCTTGGGGGGGGGGGGGACCGAGCATCCTCACCTCCTCCTCCTTTAAACTGGTCTCCAACCGAGGGAGAAGGGGTGGGAGATGGGGGAGGGGGGCGGCCAAGGAGGAAAGGAACGGAGGCTGAGCCGCTTTTCACACTTTTATTGTAAAGCTCGGGGGGCGGGGGGTGGGGAGGGGGGATAATTACAGAGATCTCTTCATTGACAGCTCAGCAAACAAACCGGAAACGAACCGAACCGGGCTGGGGGGGGGGGAGGGGGTTGGTGCCTGCGCATGCTCGCGGCGCGGGGGTGGGGGGTGGGGGTCGGAAGAAAGAGAGAAAGAGACAGAGAGAAATCATTACAAAAATCAACGGGATTGTGCTCGCGGCCTCGGGGCGGGAGGGGATGGGGGGATCTGGGGGAGGGAGGAGGAAGCCCGGGATGAGGCCCCCCTCCCCCACGGAGCAAGAAACGGGGTCCCCGCCGGCAGGGGTCCCCTCGGCACCCGACCCCCCCCCCAAAACCCCGGGGTCACCCCCTCCCCGCCTAGATCCTGTCGGGGGGGGAGCCCCATCCTCGATCCGAAGCTAGATTTACGGGTACATAAAACTGTACACAGCGCCCGACGGGGGCGGGGATGAGGTGGGAAGGGGCTTCGTATAAATAGGACCGACACTGAAGGTCTGTAAAGGGATCGGGGACCCCCATCCCACCCCCACCCTCGGGCACTAGCTGCTTCCCCTCCCTCCCCCCTCCTTCACCTTTGGTTTAACCTCCCGGGGTGGGGGGGGGTGTCTCAGGGCAGAGGTCAATCCAGGACCCTCAGCTGCCGGGCTCGTGGGCACCCTCCTTACCCCCCCCCCCCCCCCCGGCCACCTCCAGCTCCTTTCGTCCGTCTCCACAATTGTGCAAATTGCTCCCCACGGACCCAGGCTTCCAGCCTCCCCCCAGAGCCAGGCGAGGTACCCAAGGCCCAGCTGCAGCTTCCCCTACCTCAAGGTGCCCGGCCCGGTGGAACTGGAGCCTCCCCCCCTCCCCCAACCTCAGAACGACCCTCCTTATTGCACCTGCCCGACTGTGCCTGGAAGGAGTGAGAGCAGGGGGCAGTACTCCGTTCCCCCCACCCCCCCGGCTCCAACTCCTTCCTGTACCCCCCAGCACTCACCCTCATACCCTGCCCTCCAACCCTCCACCCCAAAACCCCACCCCCCACCCAAGCCCCCTGGTCCCCAACTCCCATTCTCCTGAGAAGTATAGTGTGGGAAGGAGCCAGGGTTTCTCCCTCCTGCGACCCCGGGTGGGGAGGGGATGGGCAGCCTGCTTCCCGGAACGCCCCCCCCCCCCCCGCCGAATTCTCCCTCCCCAAACACCACCTTGAAGCCAAACAGCTGAAAGGAAGGACTCTCCAGCCCTCTGGCTTTAGCCGGGGTTGGGGCTCCTCTAAAACCCCTCCCGCCCCAACAGGGCCTGGGTGTGTTTGGGGAGGGGGGGGGTGCCTGGGCACCTCAGGACCAGCAGCAAAGCCCGTGCCCCACTCTCCACGAGGCTCCCTCCCTCCCCTCCCCCCCCCCCCAGCCCATCCTTGTCTCCCACCCACCACCACATCCCAGCTGGGTGGGCAGCCAGGGACTTGGGGTGGGGGGTAGAAGGGAGGAGAGCGCTCCTGGTGAGGGGAAGGGGGGGGGGGGGAAATCTCCGGCCCCACTTTAGTGGCTAGGGCCATGTCCCCATGCCCCCCACCCCAAAACCCACCCTCTCGCCCAAGGACCTGGGAGAGAGAAACCCAGAGGTTCAGTGAGGGAGGTCAAAGGCAAACGGTGTTTTTTAGAGGCTGACGGGTTAGTCATGGCTGGGCCCACCCACCTTATTATTGTCCCTCTGGGGCTGGGTCTGCTACCCCCCCCCCCATCCCAGGAGCTTCCCTCCTCCCTCCAGCTGCCCTCTCTCCTAACCCTCAGGGGTACCCATCTGTCACCCACCTGGGGGTTGGGAGGGGCGGTCCCCTCCCCACCACCCAGCTCCCCACCCCGGGGCACAGCGCAACAGTTCCAAAAAAATAGAGATTTTTCTTAAAAAAAAAATTAAATAAAAGCCCAGCACTGCTGATAGGCCAGTGTTCTGTGTCCCCCCACCCCCACCCCCACCCCGTCCCCCCCACCCCCCCCCCGCCCCGAAAGGTATTTACAACATGGAAAGAGGAGAGATGGGCAGGGGGCAGCAGTGGGAGGGAAGGGGGGAGAGGGAGGGTAATCCTTCCCCTCCCCCACTCCCCGCTCCACCGGGCGAGGGTCCCGGACGACGACATCAACAAGGAGAAAAGTTGTAAATCAGGCAGAGATGGGCGTCATTCCAAAGTCTGTATGTACAGGTGCCACCCGGGAGCGGCTGGGGAGATGGGGGTGCCCCGAGGGGCGGAGGGGTGCGGGCCCAGGTGGGCGAGAGCAACAGAGCGAGATGGGTGGGGGGTGGGGTCTCTTGGCTTCGCTCCCCACTGCCCCACCTTTGGTAACTAAAGCCCTTCAGAGACCACCCCCCTCCCCGTTCCCCTTCCCCAGTCCACCTGGAATGGTGGGCATTCGGGTGGGCGGTCCCGGCCGCGAAGGCAGACGACCGTCTGCCCTGTCCGCCGACCGCCCGAAAATGACGGGTTAAAAATGCATTCTCCCTGCCCTCCCGATGGCGGGGGGCCGGGGGGAGCAGAGGGGGCCCGGGGCGGCCCCTGGAAGTGGGTGACAAGTCTGTCCGTGGGGAGGGTCTCCTGCCGGGCTCCCCGAGGCGGTGGGGACGGGGGACGGGGCCAGGGTGACCGGGGCAGGCCGATCCCCGGCCAGGACGCTGGGCAGAGGGATTCCGATTCCCCTCCCCAGAGGGGTGCGGGCGGGATGGGGGGAAAGGGGGGAGGGAGGGTGCCGGGGGGCCTTCACAGGTAGATTTCCCTCTTGGCACTCTGCGCTGACGGTGTGCTTGGGGGGGGGGAAGTCTGAGGTCTGGGACATGGGGATCTCCTCCAGGGGCGAGTCCTTGCAGGGCTCATGGCTATTGGTCGAGAAGGCACTGTATGTGGGCAGGAGACGGGCGTTGGCCATTTTGGTGTTCCGCTCTTCCACGAGGCTGGGGCTGCCGGTGCCCGCGGGCTCCTGCCCGCCTCGGTCCTGGTAAGGCACGAAGGTGGAGAGTTTCAGGACACCACTCTTGGGCCGACGGCTGGGCGAGGACTGCCCGGGCATCCAGCAGGCGTCCGAGTGGCCGAACTCGCTACACTCCTGGGTGCAGGTCCCCGTCATGGCCACGTCCGGCAGGGGCCGCAGGTCTGTGGGAACAGAGGGGCCGGGCTCAGCGGGCACCCGGAGGCGTGCCCACCTCCTCCCTGTGGGGGAGAGGACAGCGGGGCGACGGGGCGGGGCTGCCAGGGAGTGAGGTTAAGGTCTTGGGCAGAGGGCAGAGGAAAGGTCTGGAGAAGAAGGCCACGTATGTAGAGGTACCAGAACCAGCATCTCTGCCACCTCCTCGCTCTCCCCCATCCCACCGCCGTCCGGACCAAGCTCCCTACCTTCCCCATCCCTCAATCCCTGTTCTCCCATCTCCTCCTTTCCGTCACCCCTCGCTCCCCCGTCCTTCCGTCCATCGATCGATCATACTTTTGGAGCGCTTACTCTGTGCAGAGCACTGTACTGAGCGCTTGAGAAGAGTTCGGTACAGCAGAGTTGGTAGGCACGTTCGCCGCCCACAATCCATCCAGTCTCTCCATCTCCCCCCCCCCCACCCCGACCATTTCTCTGTTCCTCAGGCGCCCAGCGTCTTGGCACCCAGCCGCAATGAGATCACACCCACTTCACAGACACCTCCCCCTCTGCTGCCTGCTCCATTTCGAACACAGCTCCCCTCCCCACAAGGGCTCCTCGGTCACCCCCTTCCCCTCCCGGCATCTGCTGGACCAGGTGCCGGGCGGCAGCCGAGACCTCCCCCTCCCCCCGCCACACGCACACACTCACACGCAAACGGGCCCACTCGCTCCCACCCCGTTGGACCCTCCCATGAGTGAGCACACTGTCGGCCCCCGGATACCACCGGCCCGTCACAACAGCCTGGGTGTGCTTAGCTCAAGCTCCCTCCTCCTTCCGCACACACACTCACGCACACCCTCCGTGCCCCTCGAATCAATACAGCCCGGCTCACTGGCTCACTGGCCGACACGACCTCCAGCGCCTCTCACACTGTGATACAATCCTACCCACATCCTCCAGTGCCCCTCAACTGATACAGCCCAACGTACACCCAGACCACACCGTCCAGGGTCCCTCGTGCCGGTACAGCCCGACACGCCCCCAGACACACTATCCGGGGTCCCTGAACCGATACACTCAGACACACCCTCCAGTACCCTTCACACTAATACAGCCCAAAACCCACCCAGACTGGTTGTCCAGGGTCCCCTACACAGACACAGCCCAACACACAGACACACCCTCCAGTGCCCCTCGCACTGATACGGCTTCACACGCACCCGGATACACCCTCCGTGGTCCCTCACACCGATATAGACCAGCGCGTACCCAGACACGTCGTCCAGTGCTCCTCACACCGATACAGCCAGACACCCTCACACATCCTCCAGGGCCTTTCACACTGATAGAACCTGAAACACTCAGACACACCCTCCAGTGCTCCTCGCACCCATCAGGCCGGCACACAGGCGCCCTCACAGTCTCATGCGCACCCTCCCGGTCTTTAGCCTCTCTGTCATGTCTTACCCGCACTCACAGGCATTACCCCCAGTCTCACATTCACAGACTTCCCACAAGCTGACGGAGTCGCGCGCACACACGCACACAGCGCCCCCGAGATGGCGCTCAGTAAATAGGATCGATTGACTGGGCCCACACACTGACTCAGACTCAGCAATAACCACCCCCCCCACACACATACACTCACACACACCTGCCCTCGGTCTCCCAGACCCATCAGGCCTCCATGCCTTGGGGACCCTGGAGCGGATCTCCCTGGCGCCGCCCGCCTCCCCCTCTCCTGCCCCTGGGCTCTAGGCCCTGGCCGGCTCCAGGGACCAGTTTTGGCCCCCTGACTTTGCCAGTAGCCAGCACGGTTGCCTGGCAGCGGGTTCCCCATGGCAACAGCCGGTGCCCAGTGAACGTCGCGGCTCGACCTGCCCCCTGCCTGCCCTCCCTCCGGGGCCCGGCTGTGGGGATGTGGAGCAGAGCACCAGGGCTCTGGGGAGCTGCCCCCCCAACCCCCGGCTCCCACCTGGACCACCCCCACCCTCTCCAGAGTCTGCTCCACCCGCTCGCCAACGCTCCAGAGGCCCCGCGTGCTAGGAGGCTCGGACCGGGTGGACAGGAGGCTCGGGGTCAGGGAGCGGGCCGGGGCCGGGGGCCAGGATCGGGCGGGGGCCGGGCGGGAGCCGGGCATCCAGGGCGGGTGGAACCCGAGCCGCCCCCGCACATACCTGGCACCTCGGCATCACGGCCTGCTCCCGCCAGCCGGCTCTGCGCGGGCACAAAAAGGACGAGATGGCGGTGAGACCCCCGAGCCCCCCCACCCCGGGGGAGACGAGACCCTCCGCCCCCAATCCCGGGGACAGCAAGACAGTGAGTGAGACCCTCTGCCCCGGGGGCAGTGAAATAGCGGGCGCATCCTCCCCCCGGCACACACCCACAGCCCCATTCAAGAGCGGGCACACTGACACACACCCACACTGACACACATGGATGACCCACTGCAGCCCCCTCCTCCAGCTTGGCCAGGTGGTTCCATGCAGACTCCTTCCCCTGCCACAGGAAGAACTGTGAACTCCTAGGCAGCCCGACTTCATAATTACACGGATATTGGTTAAGCGCTTACTCTGGGCCAAGCGCTGTTCTAAGCGCTGGGGTAGACACAAGGTAATCGGATGGTCCCATGTAGGGCTCACAGTCTTCATCCCCATTTTACAGATGAGGTAACGGAGGCACAGAGCAGTGACTTGCCCCAGGTCACATAGCTGACAAGTGGCAGAGGTAGGATTAGAACCCACGACCTCGGACTCCCTGGACCTGTCCCTGAGGGTCTCCCAGAGTGGGAGGTGCGACCCAGGCAGGTTTGGGGGTGGGCATCAGGGCAGCAGGTCAACTGCAGCTCTCCTTCCCTACCTACTGCATCCTCCCTGCCACATCTCCCTCAGCCTCCGTCTCCTGGCCTCCCCAACCAGCCTCCCTCTTTTCCCAATCCCTGTCGCCCCCCCCTGCCCTCCCACCCCCCAGGCCCATCCTTCCCCTTCCCCTGCTGCCTCCCCGCTGCCGCTTGCCACCTTGGGCAAGTCACGTGACTTCTAGGTGCCTCAGCTTCCTCATCTGGAAAACGGGATTTAAGCACGTTAGACTGTGAGACCCAAGTGGGACAGGGAGCGTGCCTCGAGAAGCGACGCGGCCTAGTGGCTAGAGCACAGGCCTGGGAGTCAGAAGGTCACGGGTTCTAATGGTGGCTCAGCCACTTGTCTGCTGTGTGATCTTGGGCAGATCACTTCACTTTTCTGTGCCTCAGTTCCCTTACCTGTAAAATGGGGATTGAGAATGTGAACCCTACATGGGACAGGGACTGTGTCCAACCCGATTTGCTTGTATCCTCCAGTGCTTAGTTCAGTGCCTGGCAACATAGTAAGCGCTTAACAAATCCCATAATAATCATTATTATTATTATGTGATTGCATTGAATCTACCCCAATGCTTAGCAGTGCTTGGCACAGAGTAAATGCTCAACAAACACCATGATTAGTATTTTAGGGCCCTTCTGTAACCCCTACACCCCACCCTGAACTTCTCCTTCTAAAAACCTCCTCCTCCGGGAAGCCGGCAGTGACAGCTCTCCCCTCTCCCACTAGCCCTCCCTCCCAGAGCCCCTTTCTCATTCCAGCTGCATCCCAAAAGGGGGAAAGCAAATCCAGTGGGTCAGAGTGAGCATGGGGTGTCTGAAGGCAGCCCTAGCCAGAAGGTATCCCCGCTAAGAATGCTTTGGGGGTTCACCAATACCACCTAATAAATATGTTTGAACGGACGAATGAATGAATGATGGGGGGCAGGGAGTGAGGGGAGTGAGGAGGGACCAGAAGGAAGTGGAGGGGGGAGAGAAGGAGTCAAAGAAGAAGGGGAGAGGGAGGCAAAGGGTGGGTAGGAAGGGGAAGAGGAGAAGCAGCATGCCTTAGTGGATAGAGCACAGGCTTGGGAGTTAGAAAGACCTGGGTTCTAATCTTGGCCCCGCCATTTGTCTGCTGGGTGACCTTGTGCAAGTCACAACTTTTCCGTGCCTCAGTTACCTCATCTGTAAATTGGGGATTAAGACTGTGAGCTGCATGTGGGTTACAGACTGTCCAACCAGATTAGCTCGTATTACCCAGCACTTAGTACAGTGCCCGGCACATATTAAGGGCTTAACAAATACCACACCGAAAAAAAGAAAAAAAAAGAGGAGCAGGGAGGAGGGGAAGAGAGGAGAAGGGAGGGGTGGGGAAGGGGTTAGCCGGGATGGTCAGTTTCCTCGGCCGAAGACAGACAGACATTGGTGGCTGTTCCCCACAGTGACTTCCTTTCTAGACTTGGGCTCCCCACCCTTCCCCTCCTCTCCCCATTTCCCCCTCCACGGTAGCCCAGGGAATGTGACAGACAGGAAGGGTCAGCTCTGCCCACCACTTCTCTGTGTATGGGCTTGGGGGCTTGTCTAAGCCCATCCCAGGGTTCCCCTTCTGGGGAAGCCCTGTCCACACAAAGGCTGTGTGCACGCAAGAGACAGTGGGTGGGCAGTGTCCACGACTATGTCTTTGTGCACACAAGGGTCCAAGTGTCTGCAGGCCAGGAGGGTGGGGGGGGGGGACACAGGGGATCTGAGGTGGCCCACCACCTCTTCATTCTGAGGGTGCTCACACCTCACCATCTCAGGGATCCCCCTCCCCATTCTCAGGGTGTTCCACCCTTCGCTGTTCTTGGGGTATTTCGCCCCTCCCCAGTGGAGGAGTCCCCGTGGCTCACCGTTCTTGGGGTGCTCACGCCTCACCGATCTCAGGGATCCTCCTCCCCTTTCTCGGGATACTCCACCCCTCCCCGTTCTAGGGGTCCTCTCCGCTCACCATTTTCAGGGGGTTCCCACCCTCCCCCTTCCAGAAGTCCCCGCTGCTCACCGTTCTCGGGGTGCTCCATCTCGCCGATGCTGCCGTCGGGGGTGGTGCGCTCGTAGTGGTCCTCGGGCAGGGCCAGGGGCCCGAGGCGGGGCCCCGAGGATGACTTGCTGGACGGGGTCTCGGACTCCTCCAGGCCGCTGTCGTAGTAGCTGTGCTGGGATGGGTCCTGCAGGTCCTGGGCCTGGCTGGTCGCCGAGAAAGTCACCCGGCGCTGAGGTAACTGTGTGGGAAGGGAGAGAGGTCACTGTCCACCCCTCCCGGCCCTGCCTGACCCCGGCCGTCCCCTGCCACCCCTGCCCCACCCACTCAACTTCTCCCAACCCTCCCCTCCGGACCCTGCCAGCCCCGGCCTCCACCCCGACCTCTCCCCACCCCGCTCTCCTCAGCCCCAACCCCTCCTCAATCCCAACCCCGATCTCCATCAGCCCCTCCCCATCCTTAACCCTCCATCACCCACCCGGGGGTAGAGTTATAGGTTGAGACGCCCACTCTCTTCAAGCCCAGGTTGGCTCCCACACTAGAGGTTCAACCTCACCCATCGCCACAATTGGTTTGGGAGGTAGGGAAATGGAGGGGCTGAGATCAAGGTCCCCAGCCTGACCTAAGAACTGGTCATACGCCGAGAAGGCGAGCGGGGTGGGAGCTTCTGCTGGAGTTGGGGGACAAAATGGGGAGGCTATGTGCCGGAGGGGGGACAGGCTGTGGGAGTGAGTGCTGGAGGAGAGAACGGGGGGCTGGGCAGGATGGGGTGAGCGTCAGGTGGGCAGGATGTGGGAAGCCATAAGCTAAGGGAGGAGGCAGGATGGGGGAACAAAATGGGGAAGCTATGTGCTGGAGGGACAGGAAGGATGGGGGGCTTGTTCTGGAAGAGGGGCAGGATGGGGGGTGAGTGATGGAGGAGAGGGGCAGGATGGGATGTGAGTGCTAGAGGAGCAGATGGGGGGATGAACAGGATGGGGGCATGTGCTGAGGGAATGGATGGGATGGAGGGAGCGTGGATCGACCGGGGGCGGGTATGACTAGGGAGCCATATGTTTGGGAGGTGGGCAGGATGGGGGCATATGCTAGGTGGACAGACAGGACGGAGGACAGTTTGGCTGAGGGAGGCCACGATGGGGAAACATATGCCAGAGGGCTGGGCAGGAGAGGGAGCGTGTGTTGGGGGCAGGCATGATGGGGGAAAGATGCTTGGGGGGCAAACAAGACATAGGGCATGAGCTAAGGTTTTGGGCAGGAAGGGGGAGTGTTATGCTGGGAGGATGGGCAGGGCAGGGGCATGTGCTGGGTTGGGCAAGATTTGGGGGAGTCTGTGTGCCGGGGAGATGAGCGGGACAGGGGCGTGTACCGGGGGTTCGGACGGGACGGAGACGGGGCGGGCAGAACAGGGTGGCACGCTCATGGCAGGTGGCCCGGAACAAAGAGCTATGTGGGCACCTGGGGTTAACGACCGCCCCAGGGCCTGGTCCTGAGCCAACCTGGGCCCACTCACCAAACAGCCCTGCCCTCATTCAGCGGGCACGTCACTGATGGACCGTGCCCAAGGCCAGTCACCTGGACAAGGGGCTGCGGTGAGAGCCCTGTTGGTGGTGTTGCTCCCACCCCCCCAACCCCCCGCCCCCAGGGCCAACCCTGGACAAACACACTGAGTCAGAGGGGCAGAGCCTCGTGCTTGGCAGTCATTCCGTCCTCCCGGGGACAGGAAGACTGTCCCTCTCCCTGTTGCTGTTCAGGAGGCTGGGGATGGGGCACGGGCTGGGGAGGGCACCCGGGTATGAAGGTAGGGGGTGCAAGACACTGTGTAGTCAGGATTGTGCCACCACTCTGCCCTGCACACAGAGACAGGGAGAGGGACATCTGGACCTGAGAGACAGAGGTAGGGAGATGCCCAGAACTGAGACACAGAGACAGGGAGAGACCCCCAGAGATGACAAACACTCTGGGAGATGCCCAAAACTGAAAGACAGAGACTGGGCCACATCCAGAAATGAGACAGGCAGGGCGATGGCCAGAACTGAGACACAGAGGCAGGGAGAGACACCCAGAGATGAAAGAGAGGCAGGGAAATGCACAGAATCGAAACAGAGACAGGGAGAAACATCCAGAGATGAGAAGGAGAGACACATACGATCGGAGTCAAAGAACTGGAGACCTTCCCAGAGACAAACACACGACTGGAAGAGGCTCAGATGGATATCGAGAGTGATACTCAGAGCTGAGAGACAGCCACACAGAGACTGAGACACCAAAACTGATAGCCACTCATACAGAGACCAGGATGGAGAGACCCAGCAGTGAGAGACAGACGTGGAAACAGAAGCCTCTAGTGCTAAGAGACACAGAGACTAAGGGAGACCTGGGGCGAGACACTAAAAGAGCCAGAGACAGGCAGAGGTGAGAGATCTTCAAAACAAAGAGACACTTACACAGACAGAGACATAATGATGAGATACTGGCCCAGGGACAGAGGGAGACATCATGCTGAGAGACACTGACTGAGAGACAGAGACCTACCATTGTCAGAGACACCAACTCAAGAGACAGAAACAAAGAGAGACAGCAGGAAGGAGCTGAGAGGGAGGGGCAGATGTGAAATGACGTGATTAAGTCTGGTGTTTCTAGATGTGAGTGGGGGCCGTCCCCATTGAATGAGGCAGGGGGCAGGTAACGGTGGGGGGCGGCGGTGAGGGAGGCCCAGCCCAGAGCTGCTGGACCCCTTGGTCATTCCTGGCCCCTCCGGCCCCCCGGGCCTCCCCATCTGGACCGCGGCCGACTGAGGCGGGAAAACAGGTTGGATGGGATGTCGGGAAGGAGAACCTGGAGGAGGAATGCAGAGCTGGAGCTGCGGTTGCCATGGAAACAGAACCCCCCTCTTCTGCCAAGCGGGGTGGAGGATGGTTCCTTCCCAGAAGCCCCAGCACCCTGAGCCCCATCCTGGGGTGGAGGGGGTCTCCCTACCTGTCCAGGCAGGGGAGCAGGAAGTGAGAGCTGGAGAGAGAGAGAGCGAGAGCAAGCAGCAGAGAGCCGCGGGGTCGGGGGAGGCGGACGGGGGAGGACCAAGGCTGCAGAAAAGAGAGGAGCTGGGAGAACCCCTGCCCATCCCATCCCCCATGCAGCAGGAGGGAAGCCAGAGGGAGACGGAGGCATATCGAGGGGAGCCCCTGCCCCTGACAAAGAAGATGGCATAAAGCTGGGCTGTAAAGCTCCCGAGGGCAAGGCAGGGGTGCTGTGCTGCGGGCTGTGCATTCCAACACTCCCTCCGCCACCCTGACTCCAGGTGTAGAAATGATTCCCGGGAGCCAAGGGGCTAGGGTCCCTGGTGACCGAAGGTGGACGCCTACAGATGGTTACGGGAGAAAGCTCCGGGTTTAGACGTTTGGGGCTGGGGGAGGCCCCCCCATCCCCGCCTCAGACCCACAGCTCCACAATGGGGACTTTGGGGAGGCTCAGTCGGATGGGGAGGGGGAGAAGGAGGAGGACCAGGAGGTGGGGAGGGGCTTGGGGAAGGTGAGATGGGGAACTACTGCCAGAATCCCCGTCTTGGGCCCCGGAGGACTGGCTGGGCTCCCTGGACCAGTCAATCAGCCAGCCGTATTTATTGAGCGCTTAGTGTGTGCAGAGCACTGTACTAGGCGCTTGGGAGAGTACAACTACGGAGTTGGTGGACGCGTTCCTGGCCAAAAGTGAGCTCAAAGTCTAGAGGGGGAGACACACATTAATACGAATAAACGGCAGATATGGACATAAGTGCTGTCGGGCTGAGGGAGGGGAGAACAGAGGGTGTAAATCCCTGGGAGAATCAGAGGTCAGGAGGTCAGGAGGGTGCCGATAGGGAAAGTGGGGACTTGGGGACCGGAGGAACCCCTACGGGAATCTAGAGAACAGGGTGTAGGGGTGGGGGAGGCAGGAATGGGAGGGTACCAGGGGTTAAGGGAGTCGCTTTCGGTCTCTCTCACTCCTTCTCTCAGTTCCGATGGAAAAGAAGAAATAAAAAAAACAAAAAAAGACAACTTTATTTCAGGCAACAGTGTTGGGTTGGGGAGGGGTGGGAAGGCAAGGGGAGGGTGTGTTTGGACTGTGGGAAGCTCCTGCACTGAGGGAAAAGAAAGGGTTAATGCGACACTCCCCTCCCTCCCCCGCCCCCAAAAGGCACAAATACAAGTCATAAGGAGCTGTGCCCCACCCCATCCCCAAAGAGGGGCAGAGAACCCCACCCTGAACTCCCAGCAGAGACCCTCCCGCCCCCACAACCCCACGGTCCCTAAATTGCCAGCTCTACCACCCGGCCACAGGACCGACCCTGAGTTCCAGAGGGACGACCCCCTCGCCCCACCCACCTACCATGGCACCCCCCATGTTCTCCCACCCTACCCCGAATCTCCCTGCAGCACCAAATGGGGTGGAGGAAAACAGATGGGCGGAATCGCTTTCACCTGGAGTTTGGAGGGGAGGGGGTGTCGTCAGGGGAACGCTAGCCCCCTCCCCCCCAATCCATGACGTAGTAACATCGGATCCACTTGACAGAGAGGCCCCAGGCCCCCTCCTCATCCCTTCCCTCCCAGCTCCGGCCATCCGGGATCATTCCCACACTTCGGTCCAGATGGCTTGGAAGGGGTGGGTCGGAGGGCGGGGGGCGGTGAGCCGCAGAGAGGGTCGGCCTACCTGCTTGCTGGGGTATTTGGGGGGGTTGGCGCGGTAGCCGTAGTCGGAGTAGGGCTCAGAGCCGGTGGAGGCCGAGTCCCCCGTGCCCACGAAGGTGTTGGTCGCGGGCAGGTCCTGCACCACCTGGTGCTTCTTGGAGGCCGAGGGCGACTGAGGCTGCAGCTGGATGGACGGCAGGGGCGAGTTGGAGCGGTAGTGGCGGCCCAGGTCCGGGCTGCCCGGCGGGTAGTTGAGGGGCAGGTGGATGCGGGGGCTGTCCCCGGGGGCGTCGCTCATCAGGTTGAACTTGAGGGACTTCTGCAGGCCGGCGTCGTCCTCGTCCTCCGCCGGCTTGGCCGGCTTGGCGCCCTTGCCCTTCTTGGCCTTAGCTGCCTTGGCCCCCTTGGCCCCCTTGGCCCCGGGCTTGGGCGCGTACAGGTCCTTGGTCTCCTTCTTGCCCGCCTGGTAGCCGCTCTTGGCCCCACGCTGGCGGCAGTAGCGGGCCAGGACGGCCAAGGCGATGAGCAGGGCCACGGCCACCACGCCGGCCACCACGCCGAACAGGATGTTGCCCCGGTGCTTGGCCCGTTCGTACTCGGGGTCCCCGGCGATGTCGATGTCCAGCGGCGTGTCCAGGCTGTGGCCCAGCAGGGTCTCCAGCTGCGTGCGGTTGCTCAGGGTCTCGTTCACGTACAGGTGGACCAGGGCCGTCCCGTGGCGGGCCGGCTTGCCCTGGTCGCTGACCCGGACCACCAGGCGGTGGAGCCCGTGGTGGCGGCGGCCAAGCTCTTTCTCCAGGGTGATGGCGCCACTTTGGGCGCCGATCCGGAAGAGCCCGTACGGGTTCCCGCCGGCGATGCTGAAGGCCAGCTCGGCGTTGGAGCCGGCGTCGATGTCCTCGGCGGCCACCTGGCCGACCGTCTGGCCGGGCCGGGTCTGCGGCGCCAGCAGGCGGTGGGAGGCGTTGGACGGGGCCGTGACGAAGGGCGCGTTGTCGTTCTCGTCCAGCACGTTGATGGTCACCCCGACGTAGGCCGAGCGCGGCGGGTCGCCGCCGTCTACCGCCTTGAGACGGAAGGTGTAGGTGCTCTGCTGCTCCCGGTCGAAGCTCAGACTGGACAGGATGGTCCCAGTGCCATTCTGGACGATGAAGTCACCGCTGTCAGGCTCCACCGAGAGCCGCACGTGGGCATTGGCACCCTCGTCCGCGTCCAGGACCGTCACCATCCCAACCGGGCTCAGGGCCGGCATGTTCTCCATCACCGAGAAGTTGTAGCCGTTCAGCATGAACTTGGGGTCGTTGTCGTTTCGGTCCAGGACCTTGACGGCCACGGTGGCCGTGCCCTGCAGGCTGGGGCTGCCCCGGTCGGCCGCCAGGACCTTCAGCTCGTAGGCCTCGCGCTGCTCCCGGTCCAGGGAGGCCAGGACCCGGATCTGGCCGCTGTCCGGGGTGATGGAGAAGAGGTCCCGGGCGGCCGGCTCGGGCTCCAGGGAGTAGACCACCTCGGCGTTGGAGCCCGCGTCGGCGTCGGTGGCGGCCACCTGGGCCACCAGCTCGCCCGGCACGTTGTTCTCGGGGATGGCCACCTCGGTCAACGCCTGAGCGAACACGGGCGCGTTGTCATTCACGTCCACCACCTGCACCTTGAGTGAGTTGGTGCTGGAGAGCGGCGGGTTCCCCGAGTCCAGGGCCACGATCTCCACCGTGTACTCCTGGGCCGTCTCGTAGTCCAACGGCGTGGTGGTCTGCAGGAAGTACTTCTTCTTACTGTCGCTGCCCGTGTCGCTGGCCTGGCGCAGTTGGAAGGGCACGTCGCCGGCCACCACGCAGGTCACGGCCGCGTTCTCGCCCTCGTCCCGGTCCGACACCTGCACCAGGGCTACGGCCGTCTCCTCGGACACGTCCTCCGAGATGTTGGCCGTCCCATCCTGGTGGGTCACCAGGCCGATGCCCCGGATCTCGATGGTGGGAGCGTTGTCGTTGGTGTCCTTGACCGTGACCACCACCTGCGCCCGGGCGCTCTTGGGGTTGGTGCCCTTGTCCTTGGCCAGCACGGAAAAGCGCAGGGTGCTTACGTCCTCCCGGTCCACGGGGCTCTGGACGGTGATCAGCCCGCTGGACCGGTCCAGTCGCAGCAGCCGCCGCACGACCTCTGGGGCCTGGTGGAAGGTGTAGTCGATCTCCGCGTTGGCTCCCTGGTCCGAGTCATTGGCCTTCACCTGCGGGAGGCGGAGAGACCCGGTGAAGGCGGGAATGAGGCCGGGGGGACCCCGGGGCCGGTCACCCCCTCTGGGTCCCGATTTCCTCCTCTCCGGGGGAGAGGATCCTTGCGAATCAATCACTCTTCCAGTCGTATCTATTGAACGCTCAGCGTGTGTGCGGAGCACCGTACTGAGAGCTTCTGAGAGTACGACACAACAGAGTTGGTAGACGGGTTCCCTGCCCACAGCGACTTTACACTTTAGAGGTTCTCCCTCCCTCTTACACACCGGGAGCCCCGAGGGAGACGGGGACTGCGTCTGACCTGATTATCTTGTCCCCACCCTGGAGCCCGGCGCCTAGGAAGTGCCTGTCAGACACCACGATTATTATTCCGGACTCTAAGCTCATCGTGGGCAAGGAACGTGACTGCCAACTGTGTGGTAGTGTAATCACCCAAGAGCTCAGAGAAGCAGCGCTGTTTAGTGGCAAGAACGTGGGCTTGGGAGCCAGAGGTTGTGGGTGCTAATCCTGGCTCCGCCACTCATCACCTGTGTGACTTTGGGCGAGTCACTTTAAGTTCTCTGTGCCTCAGCGATCTCATCTGTAAAATGTGGATTAAGACCGTGAGCCCCACGTGGGACAACCTGATCACCTACCCCGGCGCTTAGAACAGTGCTCGGCACCTAGGACGCGCTTAACAGATACCATTAGTAGTAGTAGTACAATGCTCCACACCCAGTAAGTGCTCAATAAATACCATTGATTGATCGATTAATTGGCTAATCTTACCGTTGTATTCTCCCAAGCACCCAGTAGAGCCCTCTGGGCCCAGTGGATGTTCCAAGAATACCGGTGATTGACTGATGGTCTCCGGAGGTCAGGGTGTCCACAGAGGAGGGAGGAGGTGAAGGGCGGAGGGACTCTGGGTTTCCAGGTTGAGCCCTGCTCTGTTTCCCATGATGGTGTTTAGTATTAGTACTTACCAAGCACTTAGTACAGTGCTCTGCACACAGTAAGTGCTCGCTAAGTACCGTTGCTTGACGGATTAATTGACTGGCAGGTGGTGAGGAGGGGAAGGGGATAGGCGGGACTGAAGACAAAAGGGGCGGGCAGCCGGGGTCGGGGGAAACCGGCCCCACGGAGATCTGGGACAGGGGAAGCCGGGCAGAGCCGGAGCCGCGGGAACTGGGGGAACCGGTTCCAGCAGCTCCAGGCCGGCTCGGCAACGCGGAGATCTCCCGCCGACCCGGCCGGGCTCCCCGGGGCCGGGAGGGGCTGGCTCAGGGCCCGCAGAGCCGGGGTGCAGCTCCGCCCTGACGGGCCGGCTCCCAACGCCAAACAATGGGCTCCCTGTCCCCACACCTTGGCACACCCTCCCCCGCCAACGCCAACCGCCAGCCCAGCGGCGACCGGCGGGACCGGCGGGACACGCGCAGAGGGATCCCTCCTAACCCAGTCCCCTACAAACTCGCCCCCTGTCCACCGCCGACCCCCCTGCCTCCTACTTGTCTCTCCCTGCTCTCCACCTGTCCCCGCTTCCCCATTCCTGCGTCTCGGCCCGTCTCCCTCGCTGACAGTAATAAAAACTGCGGTATCTGTTCTGCGCTCACTAAATGCCGGGCACTGTGCTAAGTGCTGGCGTAGATCCAAGCTAATCAGGTTGGACCCAGTCCCCGTCCCACATGGGGCTCACAGTCTTAATCCCCATTTTACAGATGAGGTAACCGAGGCACAGAGAGGTCAAGCGACTTGCCCAACGTCACACAGCAGACAAGCGGCAGAGCCGATCTCCCCCGCTACCCAGCCCTGCACCTCTGCCACGTCTCCCCCCGGTTTTTTCCACCTCCGCCATCCCCCTCGCTGCCTCCCCAGCCCTGCATCTCTGCCATTTTGATCTCTCTCTCTCTCCCAAGCCCTACGTCTCTGCCGTCTCCTCTGCTCCCTCTCCATCCCCGAGTTCGTCCGTCTCCCTCGCCGTCTCCCATCCCTCCTCTCCACCCTGTCCCCGTCTCTTGGACTCCCCATTTTGGATGTCTTCTCTCTGGCCAGCCCAGGCCTTCCCCACCCCTCCCACCCTGCCCGGCCCCCGTCTCCCCTAGGTGCCGCCATCCGGTACAGATAACGGACCACGGGACCCGCCGGAGGGGGTGGGGGGAGAGGGCTAATCACAGGGCTGAGTCCTTCTCTTCCTCCGCTCCCCCACTTCAAAGGGAGGGGGAGTCCTAGTCACCGAGAGAATTAGAGAGGAGCCGAGACCGGGTTGGAGCCGGGGCCGAGATGGCAGCGGCTGATACACCCACCCGTCTGGAGAGTCGGCCCGCCAGGCCCCAGTCCCCGTCCTCCCCGCGGACCCCCGGGGCCCGGGACCCGTTCCCACGGAGGGGGGAAGGGGAACCCGGGACCCTCGGGGCCCCAGGGGAGGCGGGAGGGGGGCCTCACCTGCAGCACCGAGTGGCCCACGGGGCTGTTCTCGGACAGCTCGGCCTCGTAGGACGGCCGCTCGAACTTGGGGGCGTTGTCGTTGGCATCCAGCACGGTGACCCGCAGCAGGGCGCTGCTGGCCCGGGCGGGGTTGCCACCGTCCTGCACTCTGATGGTCAGGTCGTACGAGTCCCAGCGCTCCCGGTCCAAGCTGCCCATGACGATGAGCTGAGGCTGCTTCTCCTCCATATCCTCGGCCACCTGCAGGCCAAACAGCTCCTGGGCCTCCGGGCCGGCCAGCAGCTCGTAGGAGGCCACGCCGTTGGGGCCGGTGTCGCGGTCGTTGGCCAGCGGGATGGGGAAGAGCGAGCCCACGTTGGTGTTCTCGGGGATGGTCAGCGTGATGACGGGCGAGGCGAAGTTGGGCGTGTTGTCGTTGATGTCCAGCACCTCGATCTGGCCCTCGAGCAGGCGCGGGCTGCCGTTCGTCGCCAGGTCCGTGATGGACACCTCGAACTCCAGGATGCAGGGTTCGCCGGGCGGCTGCTGCTGGCACTCGCGCAGGCCCTCGCGGTCGATGGACGTCTCGGTGGTGAAGATGTCGCCCGTCTTGCCGTCCACCCGCAGGTAGGGCGCGCCCACCTCCAGCTTGTACAGGTGGCCCTTGTCCGGGTAGCCGTAGTCGGCCGCCAGGCTGCCGATCAGCGTGTTGGGGGGCTGCTCTTCCTGCACTTTGTACAGGATCCTGGTGGCCGAGGCGCCCGGGACAGGCAGGAGCAGCGGGGCCAGCGGCAGCAGCAGCAGCAGCGGAGGTGGTCCCATTGAGGCTGTGGGGCGGGGGGGAGGGAGACGCAGAGACCCGTCAGCCCGCAGCGGGTGGGGAGGGGGTGTTCCCGGAGGCCCCGGGGCTCCCCCGCCCCTCCCTCGGACCCGGAGCCGACGGTCGGAGGGGCCGCGGGCGGATGGCCCCGGAGACGGCGGAGGTGCCCGGCCCGGCGCCCGGTGTCGAGTAAACAGAAGCAACTGACGCGGCTCAGCTCCGCTCCCTCCCAGCTGGCTTCTCCGCCCGCCCTCCCTCCGCCTTAGTCACTGCCGGAGTAATTACTCTGATACCAAGATAGGAGAGGAGAGCCGACGGCGGCCCCCACCCAGCTGCCTGCCTGCCCCGGCGGGGGGGAGGGGGGGGGCCGCCCCCCTGCCGCGACGGGGGGCTGCCCACGGTTCCAAGTCCGGTCGGGGCCGAGGACCCCCACCTCTTCCTCCTGCCGCCCCCATCCCCACTGCCAATCCCAGAGTCTTCTGGCAACCCTGGCTGGGACGGTGGGATGAACGGGGGAGTCTCGGGATGGGCCGGGCGGGGGTGGGCGGAGGCGAGACCCCGACAATCTTCCCTGTCCACTCTTTGGCCTCTGGGAGAGACGAAGGATGGGAAAGGCCCACCCTCTGGCAGCCGGAGGTGGGGTCTGAGGTGACCTGGAGGGGGGTGGCGCTGGTCTCGTGACCTTCGGAGGGGCATTGGGAGGTGGGTCGGGGGGGGGGGCGGCGAGTGAACAGGAACTGGTAGAACTGAGGGACCTCACTGAGCGACTGGAGCATGGGGGAGGGGAGAGGTAGGAGTTGCTTGGACTCCGTCGGGGGGTACCGGTGAACACGAGGGGAGAGGGATTGGGGGTCGTGGTGGACGTGAGGTGGGAGGAAGGAGAGCCGCTCCTGTTGAACGCAGGCTCGATCTCAGTCCCCACATAGCAGGCAAACTGGTCTGACCAGAGCGGAGCTGCTGCCCAGGTCACAAGCTTAGCTCCTCCCTGGCCCAACCCCGGCTAACACAGCCCTGACCCCTCACCCAGCCCTCCGACCTCTCATCAACTACTGTTAACATCCCCCTGATCCCCCTACCCAGTCCCTCATCTCCCAACAGCCCCTACTAACATAACCCTGACCTCCCACCCAGCCCTCCCACCTCTCACCAATGCCTGCTTACATCCCCCGATCCCCCTACCCAGCCCCTCATCTCCCACCAGCCTCCACCAATCTAGCTCTGACGCCTCTACCCAGCCCAGCACCTCCCACCAGCTCCTGCCAACATAACCTGACCACCACCCGGCCCCACGCCCCCTACTAGCCCCTGGTAACATAGCCCTGGCACCCGTCCCCACCCAGCCCTCCTACCTCCCACCAACTCCAGGTGACATACCCCGATACCCCTACCCGGCCCCTCACCTCCCACCAGCCCCCATCAACATAGACTAACCCCCCACCACCACCCAACAGCCTCCACTGATATAGACCTGACACCTCACCCGGCCCCTCACCTCCCACCAGCTATTAACATACCCCCAATCCCTTTACCCAGCTCATTTCCCCACTAGTCCCCTGCTAAATGACACTGATCCCCTACCCAATTCACCACTTCCCACGAGCACCCATTAACATATCCCTGATCCCCCACCCAGTCCCTCATCTCCCACGAGCCCCCACTAGCCTAGCCCTGAGCCCCCAGCCAGCCCAGAACCTCCCTCCAGCTCCCATTAACACATCCTTCATTCCCCCCCACCCAGACCCTCATCTCCCACCAGCTCCCCTATCCAGCCCAGCACCTCCCACCAGCCCCTACCAACAGAGCCTGACCCTCTTACCCAATCCCCTACCTCCCAACAGCCCTTGGTACCAAAGTCTGACAACACATCTCCCATTCCTCCCACTTCTAACATAGCTCTGACCCCCATAACCCCAACCTCTCTCAGCCTCTTACAAAGCTCCGAGGCCCCCCAACCCCGTCCCCCACCCTGCCACTAATAGAGCTCTGACACCCACTCAGCCTTCCACCCCCATCAATGTAGCCCTCATTCCCATCCAGCCCCTCAGCCCTCACCAGCCCCCATTAACATAGCCCTGACCCCCAACACAGCCCCCACTAACACAGCACTGTGCCCTTACCCAACTTATTCATTCATTCATTTGATCGTATTTATTGAGCGCTTACTGTGTGCAAAGCACTGTACTAAGCACTTGGGAGAGTACAACACTCACAATAAGCAGTCATATTCCCTGCCCACAGTGAGCTCACAGCCTGAGGGGGAGATAGACAATATAAAGAAATAAAAAATAAATACAGATATGTACATGTGCTGTAGGGATGGGGGGAATGAATGAAGGGAGCAAGTCAGGTTGATGCAGAAGGGAGTGGGAGAAGAGGAGGACGGCTTAGTCAGGGAAGGCTTCTTGGAGGAGAAGTGCCTTCAATAAGACTCTGAAAGGGAGAGCAATCGTTTGTCTCATATTAGGAAGGGAGGGTGTTCCAGACTGGAGGCAGGATGTGGGCGAGAGGTCAACGGTGAGATGGATGAACTCTACGGTACGGTGAGAAGGTTAGCATTAAAGGAAGGAAGTGTGCCGGCTGGGTTTCGGTAGAAAAGTAATGAGGAGAGATAGGAGGGGATAAGGTGATTGGGTGCTTTAAAGCCAATGGTGAGCAGTTTTTGTTTGATGCAGAGGTGGATGACTAACCACTGGAGTTTCTTGAGGAGTGGGGAAACATAATCTGAACGTGTTTGTAGGAAAAAGATCCGGGCAGCAGAGTGGAGCATGGACTGGAGTAGGGAGAGACAGGAGGCAGGGAGGTCAGCAAGGAGGCTGCTAGAATAATCAGGGTGGGATAGGATAAGTGCTTGCATTAACGTATTAGCAGTTTGGATGGAGGGGAAGGGGTGGATTTTAGCGATGGGGTTTAGCGATTTTAACCCCAATCCCGCACCTCCCACCAGCCTCCAGTATCACAACTCTGATCCTCATACCCCGCCTATACCTCCCACTAGCCCCCGCTAACATAGCTCTCTCTGACCCACTACTTAGCCCTCTTCCCTGACACCAGCACATAGTAAGTGTTTAACAAATACCATAATTATTATTATTATTACCAGCCTCCACAAACATAGCCCTGGTCCCCCTACCCCATCCCACTAAAACATCCCTTACTCCCCTCCCCAGATTCTCACCAGCCCCTCCACACAGTCAGGCCCTAACACGCCCTGGCCTCTTCCTGCTCAGTGCCTTACCCTTTGCTTGTATCTACCCCAGCGCTTAGTACATTGCCCGACACATATTAAGGACTTAACAAATACAATTATTATTATAATTACCCCCTTTCAATACCCCTTCCCATCAGCCTGTCACCCTGCAGCACCTCCCAGATGAGGGGACCACCGAGACCCCAATCCGTTACAAAGACATTTCGCCCCTCCTCCCTGCTGCCCCTTAACGGTTCCTACCCCCAAGGGGTATCTAGGGCCGGTCGGCAGGATTCTGTGCCCGGTGTGAGTCGGCCCGTTCCCCCGGGGCTTACGTCAGAGCCCCTGGCTCCTCACCCAGTTTTCCTTTCCAGTCACAGATGGTTCTCATGCCAGCGGAGGGGAAGGAGGAGGGGGCGGGAGGCAGGCCGCACTCTCCCCTCCCCCGCCCCCGCCACCCCCAACTCTCTTCTCCCCCTCTGCTCCAAATCCCCCTGGTCACCGCAGCATTGGATGGCTCTGAGATCCTGGGTGCTGCCTGGGGGAGGGGGTCGACCGGCGTGGACCCTCAGGGCAGAAAAGCCCCACGTGCTCACCCTCCTATCCCCACCCACTCCCCAGCTCTCCTCTTCCTCACCCCTTAGAAGAACGGTGGCCTAGTGTAAAAGAGGCGGCCGGACAGGGGATTTATCATTTGCTTGCTGTGTAACCACAGGGAAGTTCCTTAACCTCTCTGGGCCTTAACTGTAAAAGGGGAATTCAACGGGAGCCCCGTGTGGGGCAGAGATTGTGTCCGATCCGGTTGTACAGTGCTTGGCACAGAGGAAGCGTTTAACAAATGTTCTAGTTATTACCCTGAAACCCGAGTTCTAATCCTGATTCTTTCTCAGGGAAGTAATTTAACCTCTGGGCCTCCGACTAGCCCGCAGTAGCCCGAGGTGGTCTGAGGCCCACACAGGCCCTAGGTAGGCCGCTACCCGGCCCAGTGTGTGGCAATTTCGAGACTAGCAGACATTTTGTGTGTACTGGGGGGCGGGAGGGGGGCAAACCGGGTCCTGGGAAGGGAGCTTGGAGAGCCCAGCTGCAACCGGGGCTATAGAGAAGCAGCGTGGCTTAGTGGAAAGAGCCCGGACTTGGGAGTCACAGGTCGAGGGTTCTAATCGCAGCCGGGCCACTTATCAGCTGTGTGACTTTGGGCCAGTCACTTAACTTCTCTGTGCCTCGGTTACCTCATCTGTAAAATGGAGATTAAGACTGTGAGCCCCACGTGGGTCAACCTGACTATCTCGTATCTAGCCCAGCGCTGAGAACAGTGCTTGGCACAGAGTAAACGCCGAACAATTATTATTATTATTAGGGGTGGGGCTCGGCTTCTACTCCCGGCGGCGGCCATCGAGGCCCATTCTGGGGAAGGGCAGGGCTCTCCCCTTCTGGACTCTGCCTTTGAAGCGGCTATCCCTTCGCCTCGCTCCGCCCCTTCCAGGCTCTCCCGTCGGGCCCCGGCGGGTTTTTTTTAAAACTGTATTGGTTAACCCCTCAATCTGTGCCAGGCCCCGTTCTAAGCGTTGGGGTAGATACAAGCCAGTCGGGTTGGACCCAATCCATGCCCCACGGGGGGCTCTCAGTCTTAATCCCCATTTTACAGATGAGGGAACCGAGGCCCAGAAACGTGAAGTGACTTGTCCAAGGTCACGCAGCGGAGAAGTGGCGGAGTCGGGATTAGAACCCAGGTGCTTCTGACTCCCAGGGCCGTGCTCCGTCCACTGGGCACGCTGCTTCTCCCGACCCCAGCGGGAAGACCCGGTTCCGCCCCGGACGGTGGGAGCAGGAGGAAGGGGAGACGGGGTTGGGAGCTAATTTTCCGACAGGAAACGGCCCTAGTCTCCCGGGAGCCCAGCAGGCGGGGCAGAGTCCAAGCCCAGTGGCTAAGCAAACACCTGTCCTCCGCGGGCGGGGGAGGGGGGCCCGGCCGCCCTGTCCGGCCCCCCCTGCCCCCATCGCCACCCGGAGGGCTCGGAACTCGCCCCCGACCCCGACCCTCAAATCTGGCGACCCTCCACTGTTCTCCCACCGTGGCGGGCCCCCAGGGGTTCTCTCCCCCTTCCGAGATCACTCCGCACCCCTCCACGCAAACTAAGCTTTCTTCGTCACCTGCAGCCTCAAAAACAGTCCTTTCACCTGCCTCGCCACCCCCGTCACACACACACCCACACAAGCCGCCGAGACCGTGACTCAAATGGAGTTTCTCCCTCCTACAGCGCTCCCCCCTCCCTACACGCTCCTCCTGACCTTTGACTCCTCGCCGCCCTTCCTCCCCAGGCGACTCAGCCGGTCCCTTCTGTTTTCACGCCGGGACCCTTAGGCTCCACACAGCCCAACTCGGTCGCCCTCCCCTCCCCTCCAACCGGCCCGCCCAACATCCAGCCCAGGCCCGCCCCCACCCCCGCAGAAGCCCGCCCCCTCTTCCTTCTCCCCAGGGACCTCCGAGGCTCGCGGTCCGGCCTGAGAATCCCCATTCCGGGCCTGACTCTGCCGGCTGTGGGCCCTCGGGCGAGTCATTTAACCTCTCTGTGACTCCGTTTATTCACCTGTAAAATGGGGAGGCTGGCGACCGCCCCTCCCTCCCACGCTGGGATAGGGGAAGAATACAATGAGCTAACGGCTGGAAGACGCAAAACCAAAGAAATGCGGGGTATTGTTAGCCTTCCGCCGACTCCCGACTCCCCCGGGACGGTTCGGCCCGACGCGGATGGGCCCCGATTACCTTGTCTCTGCCCCTGCGTTCAGTACAGTGCTTGACACCTAGTAAGGCACTTAACAATACCACCAAATACCACCCGAGAAGCAGCGTGGCTCAGCGGAAAGAGCCCGGGCTTGGGAGTCAGAGGTCATGGGTTCTAATCCCTGCTCTGCCGTTTGTCAGCTAGGTTCATTCATTCATTCAATGGTATTTATTGAGCGCTTATTATGTGCAGAGCACTGTACTAAGCGCTCGGAAGGAACAAGTCGGCAACAGATAGAGACAGTCCCTGCCCTTTGACGGGCTTACAGTCTAATCGGAGGAGACAGACAGACAAGAACAATGGTGACTTTGGATAAATCACTTCGCTTCTCTGTGCCTCAGTTCCCTCATCTCTAAAATGAGGATTAAGACTGAGCCCCACGTGGGACAATCTGATCACCTTGCACCGCCCCCCCCCAGCGTTTAGAACAGTGCTTTGCACACAGTAAGTGCTTAACAAATGCCATCATTATTATTATTACCATCAGTATTTTCGGGGAGAAGAGCGTGAGCCCCTCCCTCATGGGAATGAGACGGGTGGGAGGAGGTGCCCGGAGTCCCTTGAGATAAGAGGGACGCGATTCCTGCCAGAGTCATGGGATGGAGATGGTGGGACGGGGGGAGGGTTGGGGGGCTCGGGAAGAGCCCCGCCGCAGGTGACCAGCGAGGGAAGCTGGGAACATTTCGCCGTCCCCGCCCCCAGCCCCAGGCGAGAGGCCTACAGGGGTCCCGTGGTGGGGGCAAGGAAAGGGGTTTAAGTTTACTCCCGGGATAAAACACAATGGGAACGTCCCCCCAGGGTGGGAGGGGCAACGTGCAGGGTCATTCACATGTAATTATCGGGAGGGGGGAGGGAGGGGCGAGGAGCCAGGTCATTCACATGCAATTAGCCGGGGGGAGGGGGAGGGGAGGGGGCAGCGATCTCCTGCTCGCTCCCCGAACACCCCCCCACGGCTCCCCGCCCAAAACGCCCCAGACTCTTCCTTACCCCCCAAATCTTGCTCCCCGGTCCCCCAAATCGGCGCCCTTGACGCCGCAGCGCCTTCGGAGGATCTCGCACCCAGCTCTTCCCGCACGACCCCCACCATCCCCAGCGCCCCTCCCTTTTCCCCCTCTCCTCACCCCACAGCACTTATGTATATATGTATATATCTGTAATTCTAGTTATTTATATTGATGCCTCTTTACTCGTTTCGATGTCTGTCTCCCCCCGTTCTAGACTGTAAGCCCATTGTGGACAGGGATTGTTTCTATTTTTTTGCTGTATTGTACTTTCCGAGCGCATAGTACAGTGCTCTGCACACCTTAAGCGCTCAATAAATCACAATAATGGCATCTGTTAAGCACCTACTATGTGCCAGGCACTGTACTAAGCGCTTGGGTAGATACAAGCGAATCGGGTTGGACACAGTCCCTGACCCTCATGGGGCTCACAGTCTCAATCCCCGTTTTACAGATGAGAAAAGAAAACAAAGATCCCACCGAGATCTGAACTCGGATCGCTGGTTTCGAAGTCCAAAGTGCTAACCATAATAAATACGATTGAATGAATGAATGCAATTCCTCCCTCAATCACGATCTCCCCACCCCCTCCAAGTCCCCTCCGGGCGGAGGCCCTGGGTGGGGGGGGGGGGAGGGGACGGTAGGTTCGTGGGCAGGGTTGGGGGGGAGGGGAGGAAGGACACTGGGAGGGGGGTGAGCTGGGGGGCGAGGGAAGGGGGAGAGGAAGAAACTGCCCAGGCCGAGGGGGTGGGACTGAGGTCGGGGAGGATGGAGCGGGTAGCGCGAACGCGGGAGCCAGTGTGAGTGTGTGTGTGAGTGTGTGCGTGCTTGTGTGGCCCTGGACACCTTTCCCGAAACCCGGGCAGATCCTTCTATCACAAGTGGGCCGCCGCCCAGCTACAATCAGCTCCTCCTCTGGCCCGGACAAGGTCCCCCGGGGCGGCTGTGGGGGCGCCTGAGGGGGCTCGGCCTCTGGGTACCCGTCGGAGGCTTCCTTGGGGGTAACGTGGGGCGCGGTGGGCATGAGCTTGTGACACCCAAGGGTCTGTGAGACCCAGGGTTGTGTGTGTGTGTGTGTCTGGTCCTAATGTGTACGCGTCACCGGGGGAGCATGTGCGGTGACGAAGTGTGCACCCCCAATTTCACCCACTCCCTCCTTCTCTTGCTCATTCCTCAGGGTCCCTCAACCTGGCGGGGAGGCTAGAAACAGGAATCACAAGTCCCAAGGACCCCAGGATTTGGAGTCTTCCATCCCCTGCCCCCCAAGGGGTTGGATCTCGGGTCCCCCGCCAACCGTGGGACTGGGCGGGTTCTGGCTCCCCGAACGTGATGGGATCGGATGGGATTCTGAGCTTCCAGGCGGCTCTCTATCTCTTCCCCGTCTGTGTCTCAGGGTCTCCGTCCACATCCCCGGCGGTTCCGGGAAGCCCGGGAGAGTCGGGAATTGCGAGCCGAGTCACCGCCGACAGGGCGGGGGAGAGCCGAGGCCCAGAGGAACGGGGAGAAGCGAAAAGGGACGAAATGGGGGAAAGCAGGGGGAGGGGAGAGCTGGAAGAAAGAGCTGCGGGGGGAAAATGAGAGGGAGGGAAAGGGTGAGAGGAACGAGGAAGGAGGGGGCGCGCTAAACGGAGGGTGGGGGAGCTGGAGGAAAGAGGCAGAGGGAAAAGAGGCTCGTGGGGGGATGCGAGGCTGAGGCGGGAGGGCGGGGGAGACGGGAAAAAACGGTGCGGAGGGTGAGATTTGGGAATAAAATTGGATTGGAGACACCGAGAGGGTGGAGAGGGCGACGGTGGCCAAAGGTGTGCGTGCCGGGGTCCCCTTCCTTTTAGCCCCGCACAGAAAGGCCCCCCCTCCCTGCCCTCCCGCCCCATGACATTTTTTTTTTTATCATCTGGTCCCCCTCCGGTCCTGGAAGAGCAGAGAGCGGGGGGGGGGGGGTGCGGGGGTGCGGGGGCTGGAGTGGGGAACGGTACCTCTGTGCATTGATGGGGTGTGTCCGTGTGCGTGTCTGTGTGTGTATGTGCTCATGCTGGTGGGTGTAGGGTCTGTGTGTGTTGCTAAATGTGATGCGCTGGGGCGTGTGTGTGTGTGTGTGTGTGTGTCTGTGTGTGTTGGGGGGAGTGGGTCTGTGACTTCAATGGCCGTATCCGTTTGTCCCCGCTGGGAACGGAGAGAGGCGCTCGTTGGCAGTGGAGGTACAACAAGTGTGTGTATGTGTGTGTGTGTGTGTGTGTATGCGTGTGCTTTGTGTGTGTGTGTGTGTGTGGTTAGCGGGCAGCTCGGATCGTTTCCTCTCCTGGAGGATAACCGCCCCCCCCCCCAAACACACACACACAAAACACGCCTAAACGCACGCACACACACACACACCGCCTAAACGCGGGCAGCGCTCCAGCCCCGCACCCCCAATTCTCCATCCCTGTCCCCTAAATGATCCCACCAGGGTTCCAATCCCTTCCGAGCCCGATTTCCCCCCCCCAGTTCATCACACTCTCCCACCTCCCCAATTCCACCCCCCCCACGCCCACCACCCGGTCCCCAGCCCCCGGCAGATCAGTGTCCGCAGTGGCCGGGGCGGGAGTCGGTCGGAGTGGGGCGGGGGGCTCGGGGGCTCTGCACGCACAGCCCGACCCCCTCCCCGCCACCGCCCGCTTCTCCATGGGCTCCGGGGGTCTCCCCTCCCGCGGGCCCCCGCCGGACACGGAGCGTCCACGTCTCCGGCCCTCCGTCTCGGCGGGGTCCGGGGGAGGTGGTCTCGGCGCCCACCGGGAGCAGGTGGAGAAGGCAAGTCCCGCGGACTCCCGCCCCGGCTCGGCCTTGCCCTGCCCCCACCGGACAGCGCCGGCCGTGGCCGCCCCGCCCCGCCCCGCTCCGGGCTCCCGCAGCCTCCCCCCGGGGCCTTGGGACCCTGGACCCTGGACCGGGAGCCAGGACGGCCTCCTCCTTACCGGCCGCGGGGCAGCGCCGGCTCCGCGCCCCGCGCTCCATACCCCGGGTCCGGAGTGGGCACGGGCGCGGGTGGAGAGGGGCTGGGGGGACCCTCCGGCTCCGGCCACCACCGGCCACCGGCCACCGGCTCCCGGCCACCAGCCCCGGGCTGCTCCGAGTCCGCGCCGCGCTCCTGCTCCCCGAGTGTGTGAGACGGCGGCGGCGGAGCGAGGGGAGCGAGCTGAGCGCACAGCCCGGCCCGCCCCCTCCCTCCTTTTCCTCCTCCCTCCTCCTCCCTCCTCCTTCATCCCTCCTCCCTCCTCCCCCCGCCCCCCCGGCCGAGAGCTCTGGCTTCGGCCCTGCGCCCAGAGAGAGCTCCTCCCGCCTCCCCCCTTCCCAAGCCGGACTGCCCCAGGACCCTCCGACCCCACTCCGGACCCTCCTTCCTCTTAATAATAATAATAATAACTCGGTATTCGTGAAGCGCTTACTATGGGCCAAGCACTGTTCCGAGCGCTGGATAGATAAAAGGTAATTAGGTTGTCCCACGTGGGGCTCACAGTCTTAATCCCTTTCAATCCCCCTCCAGTCCTTGCCGCCCCCCAAGGATATATTGAGCGCCCCCTCCTAAGATCCGACACCTGTCAGTCGTCGCCTCCCCCCGCCCCCCGGGCCTGGCTTTTTGCCTCGGGGTCGGTCCTGCAGGGGTTGGATGGACCCCTCGGCGTCCCCCCGGGGGGGGGGGGGCGGGTACAGCCCCCTCCAGGGGAGGCCAGGGAGCGGTCAATCCCCGGGGGCTCAATCAGCCAAGGAAAGGGGTGGGGGTCGCGGGTGGGCGTCGAGAGAGGAAGGCTGCCCGGTGGGGCCTCCTTGGGAAACGGGGGAGGAGGAACGTGGGAACGGGGCCCGGATCCGACTTTAGGGTTTGCCCAAGAACCTTGGGAGAGCACACAACCCCCCTCGAACACACACACATACACACGTAGCCAAGCGGGACAATCGGACCGTCGCGCGTGCACACACGTACACACACCACACACACAAACACACAGAGCAATACACGGCCTCACGCGAGGTCCCCCCCCCCCCCGCCCAGTGTCACCGGGCAACACTTCCTCTCCCCTAGTGTCCCCCTCCCCTAGATGTCACACGCTCTGTCAATATCACACTTGTGTCACACACGGCCACACGTCGCGTCTTTCTCACAATCGCAATCCCCGGGTCCAGATCTCTGGCGCCACCTGAGGGCTACATGCTGCCGTTCTCCCGAAACCGAGAAGAACGACAAGAGGGGGTCGTGGACCGCGGGCGAGGCAATCGGTCGATCGGTGGGATTTATGGAGCGCTTACTGCGTGCCGAGCACTGTACTGAGCGCTTGGGGGAGTACAGTACAAGAGAGGCGGTAGACACGATGCCTGTCCACAAGCAGCTTACAGACGAAAAGAAACGGCAGATGGATCCGTACTTAAGTGCCGTGGGGGGTGGGGGGGTGAATCAAAAGGCTTAGAGGGTATGGAATCAAGTGCATGGGCGACGCAGAAGGGAGGGCAAAGTGGAGAAGTGACGCCGAAAGGGGGGCAAATAGGGGAAGCGAAAGCTTAGTCACAGGACTCCACTCCATCCTCCCTCACTCTACGTAGCCCAGTGGGGGTGGGGAAGTTGGAGGTGGGATCTCTGGGGCTAGAGACCATGGGATGGAGTTGGGGAGGAAAGCCATTTCCGAAAGGTGGATGGGAGGGACCGAAAGGGTCCGGGGTGGATCTGTGGAGGGACAGAGTGAGCAGGTTTTCTAGGTCCTTACAGGCGTGGCGATCTCTTTGCCGGGGGACAGGGACGAGGGACAGAGATGCTCGCAGAGGATTGGCCGTTCAGGACACCCTCTACGCTCCTCCCTTTCTCCCTGTCCCTTCCACCTGCACCCCCATCTTCTCCATCGCCCTTCCTCACTGTCCCGCCCCGCTCTTCTCGCTGGGCCGCGAAGCCTATGCCTCTCTCCCACCGCTTCGTCCGTCTTAACAGGGACCGTGTTTCCTCTGAATCCGGATCTCGGGGGCGGCGGGGAAGGATTTGGGGTGCGAAGATCGTACGGAAATGTTCTCAGCCCAGAGGCCAGCATGTCAGGTGTCTCCCCCTCACCAGGGCTTCTCTGGGTGTGCTGGGCGGGGCGGCGTGGGAGTTGAGGGGTGGGTTCCGTGGGTTCCCGGGTGAAAGACGTTATCGGGTGACCCCAGCATGGGGGAGAAGGGAGGGGTTTCATCTGAGGAGTCTCGGCTCTTCACTGGACTCCTGGCTTCCTTCCAGGACGAGGGTGCATCTCCCCCCAACAGTCCCCAGTCGCCCCCCTTCTTCCTCCTCTTTGCTCGTGGAGAGAGGAGGGCCTGAGCAGCGATGAGGCTCTTTGGAGAGAAGAACCCCCACCCCACCCCGGCCTGGCCCACCCCCCTCCCCGCTTCAGCCACACGCACCAAACCCGGCTCCCGTCTGCTGTGAGCTGTTCAAAGACATCTCTGTTCTCCTCCGCTCGCTCCGGGCTCCGCGGGAGAGACAGTCTTACAGCTTGGCAGGAACTGCCGCTTATCGTCCAGTTGTTATTCCCGTCGCCGATTCCTCACAATTAAACCCAAATCTTCCACCAAGCGAGCGGGCACAGCCAGATCGGGTCTGGCGCTCTCCTCCTCTCTCCCCACCCCTCTGCCAACCCCGCTCCCCGCCCCTGAGGCCCACTGCCTGCACCCCCCCCCAGGTATAAGGCGAGGCAGGAGGCCCAGAGTTAAGCCAGGAGGTAGCTGGGGGAAGTCAGGGGTGTGAGGGAGAGGGCAAGCAGATCATACATTTTAGGACCGGGAAGGCTGTAGCCAAGATGCCGTTGTCTAGCTCTCCGGCTGGGACACTGTGTCCGAGGACCATTCCAGAGACACTGTTGCTGAAATGCTGTTACCTAAGCCTACAGAGAAGCTACTGTTGCTTAGGGCTGTAGCCAGGAAAATTGTTGCCTAGGATGAGCCAAGATACTGTTGTCTAGGGCTGTAGAGGTGGTATTTTTGCCTAGGTCTGAAGCTGGCATAGTGTAGCTTAGAGCTGTAACCAGGATACTGTTGTCTAGGACTCTAGCTGAGATGCTGTTGCTTGGGGGCTGTAGTCCGAATACGCTGTTCCGAGGACCGTTCCTGAGACACTGTTGCTGAGCTTCTGTTGCCTAGGACTGTGGTCGGAGTACTGTTGCCTAGGAGTGTAGTTGAGATGCTGTCTCCTGGGGCTGTAGCCGGAGTACTGTTGCCTAGGACTGTAGATGAGGTACTGTAGGGTGTGTGAGGGTGGTAGGGTGAAACCGTGAGGTTCTGGGGAGCCTGGGGGGGAGGCAGAAAGCTGACGAGATTTAGACTGCCGCTCTGCTGCCTCGGAGGAGCCAGGGAGCCTGTTTTCATTACTGTTTTAACTCTTTTTTTAACCTTGTTTTTCTCTCGGCTGCACTTTCGCTCACTCATTAATTTTGGTATTTTTCTCACGGTGCCTCAGCCCCTGTCACAGTTACCATGGTAACGAGAGGCAGTGTGCACAGCGCCAAAATATCTGATCAAAAAATAACCAAAATAAGCAAACACCATGGCAGTGTGCTGAGGGCCAGGGTGGTGAGGGGGCTGGCCAGGTCGGGGACCACTTTCCCCTTCCTCGGAGGTCCCCCACCCTGCTCAGGGAGGCCCTCTCCACTTGCCCAGACCAAAAATCCTCTGTGCCTAGAAACCCCCCTCCTCAAAAGGGATCCTCCTCTCTCCTCGCTGAGGGGTTTTAGGAGGCTCTAGGACCCCCCGCCCCCAAGGTTCAGCCACCACTCCACGCCACC
Organism: Ornithorhynchus anatinus; assembly: GCF_004115215.2. Lineage (NCBI taxonomy): Eukaryota > Metazoa > Chordata > Mammalia > Monotremata > Ornithorhynchidae > Ornithorhynchus > Ornithorhynchus anatinus. Next base: position 1,536,986 of record NC_041750.1, read on the forward strand.
GCGGTCACCAATCCCCCGGTACCTCCTACCCTCCCCTATAAAGTCTAACTTCCCCCTCTTTGTGGCTTCTGATGCCTTCAGATGACCCTGGACATGGAAGCATAGTTGGTCCGAGGAGAGGCATGCCTGGGCGGGGCTCTGCTGACCCGTTGTCCCATCATCTACTGTCCATTTATCTCCTGTTTCTGTGCGATCCTCACCACTCCATGACACAGTTGGGGAAAGAGGGAGATGGACAGAAAATCTGGGAGATGAAGCTGTACTGGTGTCCTTGTACCCTCATGCTGGATTTTTCAACCCCTCAACTCCCTACATCTATAACCCTCAGAGAGGAGGCAGGGTGGCTTAGTGGAAAGAGCCCAGTCCTTGGAGTCAGAGGATCTGGGTTCTAAGGCGGGTTCTGCCACTTGCCTGCTGTGTGATCTCTGTCAAGCCACCTAACAACTTTATGCCTCAGTTACCTCATCTGTAAAATGGGAAATAAATCCCACTCCCTCCTACTTAGACTGTGAGCCCCAAGTTGGACAGGGACTACGTCCAACCTGATTAGATTTTATTTACCCCAGTGGTTAGTACAGTGCGTAGCTAGGAAGTGCTTGACAAACATCACTGGAGGTGGGGGGGAAAGATTGGCAACTTCATCTTCTGCCACAATCCCGGAATGCCTGCCTCTGGGGCACTTGGGCATAGTTGGTCCCCAAACACACGGGGCAGAATTGGAACAGGGAAGGGCAACATGCAACAGCTTCCAGACAAGGGGAGTCCGGAAGGGTCAGGGCCCTGAAGGTTAAGAGTTGGAATTTCCAGAACTAGGAAGGGAGCGGACAGAGCAGACAGGGAATTGCTGTTCCCCAAATTCACCACTGCAGCTGTGGATCTCCCCTTCTAGACTGGAAGTTCGTTATGGTCAGGGAACGCGTCTGCTAATTTTCTTTTATTGTACTCTCCCAAGAGCTTAATACAGTGCTCATCATGTAGTAAATGCTCAATAAACACCTTTGATTGGTCGATTGCTTGAGGGGGACAGGTTTAGAGCAATCAGCATGAAAAACTTCTTCCGCCAGTGTGAGCTTGAGAACAGGAATCTGCTTCCACAGGGAGCTGTGTAGTCGGCAACACCAGAGGGGGGTCGACAGATCCATGAATATCTGTGTTGGGTCACTGGAGGAGACGCAGGGATGGAAAGGGGAGAGTCAGGAGCGTGGGATAGTCCATACTCGATCACTGGAGTCACTGGGGAGAGTATGGGATGGAAAAGAGAGAGTCAGGGGTGTTGGATGGTCTACGCTGGGTCACCGAGTCAGGGATGGAGAAGGAAGAGTCAGGATTTTGGAGAGTCCATCCCCAGCCAGGAGTTGTGGGTATCCAGGAGGTCAACCAGCACGCTTCAAGCCTCCTGGTGCCCGTGTCAGAGACAGGATCCTGGGCTGGCTGGACACCACCCTGACCAAACATCATCACCGGTATCATTCAGTATTCTCGATGCCAGCTGTGTGCAGAGTTCTATATAGAGTACTGGGGAACAGACCACAGACATGAAATCCCCTTTGTCTTATATGTCTATGCCCCTACTCACCCCACCCTTCATCCCCAGCCCCAGTTCCCTACAAGCTCCATTCCCACCCTTCCCTATCTGGTTACCTCATCCTACTCCTACTCCTGTTACCCCTCCTCTCCTTCTCCCTAAGACCCCTATCCTGCCCTTTCCACTCTCTGAGACCGCCCCCCCCACCTTTCCCCTTAATCCCCCTGAGATACTCACCTTGCCCCTTCCTCCTGCTGAGAACCTCACCCTGCTTCTTCCTCCCCCTGAGACCCTCACCCCGCCCCCTTCCTCCCCCTGAAACACTCACCCTGCCCCTTAATCCCACTGAGACCCTCGCCCTGCCCCCTTCCTCCCCCTGAGACCCTCCCTCTGCCCCTTAATGTCCCTGAGACCCTCCCCCTCCCCCTTCCTCTCCCCAAGGCACCCCCAACCTGCCGGTCTTCATCCCACTCCTCCCTCTCCCCATCACCCCTTCCTTCTTCCCCCCATCACCCTGTCCTCCCTCCATCTCCACGAGACTCCCCCTACCCTGCCCCTTCCCCTTCCCCGGGACCCCCACCCTGCTATTTTCTCCCCCTGGGATCCCTCTGCTCACTGCTATCCCACTCCTTCCTCTCCCATTCACCCCCCCCCTTCATCTCCATGAGCCCCCCCCGCCCCTTCCTCCCTCTGCTGCCCCCCACCCCGCCCCTGCCTGCGGCCCGTCGCCCCTCCTCCCCTCGCCTCCCTCCCCAGCGCCCCCTCCCCCGCTGCAGCGAGTGGTGAGGCCGCGCCTCCTGGCACAGCCTTCCCATCTCCGTTGCCATGGAAACCTGGTCGGCTGCGCAGGACGGGGAGGGGGAAGGGGCCGCGAGGGGGGAGGGGAGGGAACCGGATGGGACTGGGGTGGCCGGGGTGGGAGCAGGAGGGTGTCCAGACCCGGGGAGCTAGGGCCGGCCGGAGGTCTGCAGCTAGGAAGAGAGAAAATGGCCCTCCGGACCCTCCCCCGGTTGGCACAGGCTTTTTGGTGGTCTCAGAGGTGAAGGGTGGTCTCTCGCCCCCTCGGGGTGGAGTGAGGGGCGCAGGCTGGCAGGAGTGAGGGTGGCTAGGGGCGCAGTCCGGAGGGCAGTCCCCAGGGCAGCTCCAGCCCAGCAGGGAGACCCCTCCCTTGGGCCTAGGGCGGCCCGGACCCTGATTTGGGCTTGGAGAGGTACTCCCCACCTCCCACCTCGACCAGTCCCGCCCCTTCCCCCTCCCTCCCATGGGGTCTGTTTCTGGGCGAAGAAGCCCCTCATCCCGAATCTCCAGTGACCCGGCCGGGACCCCGGAGGGTCCCCGAGGGCATGAGGAGGGCAGGGGCCGGGGCCAGCAGCCCTGGAGGACGCCGTGCCCGGCGCTGACCCGTGGCGTGCGGCGCTCAATGCCCCATTGATCTCCGGGGCCTGAAGGCGCCATTGTGCCTGTCGGGGGGTGGGGGGTGATGGGGAGGGGGAGCGGGGGGCGATGTCAAAGGGGAGGAATGTGTCTGGCTGAGTCGCCCCGAGGCGCTGGGCACAGGTTCCCGGCCTGCTCTCTCCCCGCCCCTCCCCGATCCCTTCCCCGGAATCCCCAATGACCCTCTCCTTCCTTCGTTCAATCGTATTTACTGAGCGCTCGCTTTGTGCAGAGCACTGTACTAAGCGTTTGGGAAAGTACAGTACAGCAACACAGAGAGACAATCCCTGCCCACAACGAGCTCACGGTCTAGAGGGGACCCACGTCGCCCCTGGTCCTTGGGGGTCGGGTGCCCACCTCCTCCCCCGCTACATCCTCGGCTCCCAGGGCCCAGCAGCCGGGCAAGCAGAGGGGAAGGGGAGGGGGAGGCTACTGTTTCTCCTCCCTCGAGATCCAGGACCTGGAGGGGCTCGGATCCGGAGCTGGATTCACGGGCAGTCCTGGGGACCGTGCCTGACCCCTGGACTCCAACCCCACTGCCTCCTGCCCCCGTGAACTGTGGAGAGTCCGACGGCCATCTGCACTGTACTGAGCATCGGAAGCGTGCAGAGCGCTGCCCCGAACGCCTGCCGGGTGTCCAGCACTGTGCTGGGCACCTACTAGGTGTAGGGCACTGATCTGGACACCTATTGCGGGCAGGGCACTGAACTGTACAACTACTCCGTGCAGAGCACTGTATTAACCTAGTGTGTGTAATAATAATATTAATAACTGTGATATTCGCTAAGAGCTCCGTACTAGTCACCTACTGTGTGCAGAGTACTGTACTAGTCACCTACCGTTTGCAGAGCGCTGCACTGGCTGCCTACTGGTTGCCCAGTCCCGTTCATGCCACCTGCTGTGTGCAAGACACTGAACCGGGTATCTACTAGATGAGGTCACTGAACTGGGCACTTACTGGATAAAGGGCACAGTACTGGGCATCTACTGTGCGTAGAGCACTGAAACTGGGCACCTACTGGATGCAGGGTGCCATACTGGGCACCTACTTTGTACAGAGCACTGTACTGGGCACTTCTTGTGTGCAGAGCGCAGTCCTGGGAGCCTTCTTTGTCCAGAGGGGCGTCCTGGACACTGGGGTGGGGAGGGTCAGGCAGAAGCCCTCAGGGGAAGACCATCTTTCTTTTTTGCCCCTGTCCTCCTGACCAGAGTGGTTTGGGGGGCGGAGTTGCCCTGGAAGGGAGCTGTCCAGCATCTTCTCCTTTCTCCGGGGAGCCGAACGAGGACGTGGGTGATGGGAGGGACGCCCAGAAGTCCTGCGACAGTTCATTCAATAGTATTTATTCAATAGTATTTATTGAGCGCTTACTATGTGCAGAGCACTGTACTAAGCGCTTGGGATGAACAAGTCGGCAACAGATAGACAGGGGACAGACAGGGGACAGCAGGCCGCCCCCCTCGTTCCCGCCCTGTCCTACTCAGCATTGACCAGGAGCGGGGAAGGCAGAATCGGGGCTGCTCTCCTAGGACGGCAGCCCGCTGCTGTGACGTCAGCCCTGTGACGTCATAGCGGGGGACGGGCCTGAAGCTGAGGGCGGGCAAGAGGAGAGGCCTCGGGGCTTTCCAGTGATCCACAGGCTATCCTTCATTTTGGACTTTCGTGGTGCCCCTCCTTCCTCCCACCGACTTCCTGGACTCTATTTCCTCCCCGAGTCTTCGCCTTTCCTCGCTTCCCCCTTTCCTTCGGTCTCCGTCTTTGTCTCAGTCTCTGTGAAATCTCTGAACGCCTGCACAGCGTGGCCGAGTGGAACGAGCACGGGCTTGGGAGTCGGGGATCGTGGGTTCTAATGGCGGCTCCGGAACTTCTCAGCTGTGTGACTCTGGGCAAGTCACTTCACCTCTCTGTCCCTCAGTTACCTCATCTGTAAAATGGGGATTAAGACTGTGAGCCCCACCTGGAACAACCGGATAACCTTGTATCTCCCCCAGAGCTTAGAACAGTGCTTGGCACATAGTAAGTGCTTAACAAATACCATTATTATTATTATATCTCTTTCCCCTCTCCGTAGCTCTCTCTTGGTTTTCTCCCTGGGTCTCTGAATTTATCGATCCATCAATCAATCAACCAATCATAGCTATTGAGCACTTACTGTGTACAGAGCATTGTACTAATCGCTTAGACACTTATAGACACACTGGTAGACTGTTTCTGTCTCTCGGCATCCTGTTTTCTACATATATCTCTTCTCTGTCTCTTGGTGATCTCACTAAGTCTCTCTCTCTTCCTTCTCCCTAGTAGTATTAGAAATCAATCAATCGATTATATTTATTTAGAGCTAACTATGTGCTGTATTAAGCCCTTGGGAGAGTACAACACAACAGAATTAACAGACATATTCCCTGCCCATAATGAGTTTACAGTCTAGAGTATTAATAATAGAATTTATTAAGCCCTAACTACGTGCAGAGTACTGTCCTAAGTGTTCCGTTCTCTTGGCTCTTGGAGTTTCTGCCTCCCTACCTGTTTCTCTCTGTTTCTTGGGGTCTCTGTCTCTGTGCCTTTATCTCTCTCTCTCTCCATCCCTGTCTCCAAGGGGGTCTCGCTCTGCCTCTATCTCCTTCTCTCAGGGTTTCTGTGTCTCTGCATTGATATCTCTGTCTCTTGGGGTCTCGGTGCTCTCTGCATATCTCTTTCCTATCTATCTCTTGGTGTTTTTTCTAGGACTTTGTCTCTTTGCCTTTCTATCTTCATTTCTTGGCATTTCTAGCTCTCTGTCTTGTATCATCACACTGTCCACCGGGTCTCTGTCTCCCTCCCTGTATCTCTCTCCCGTGGCATCTCTGCCTTACTACCTACATCTCTGCCTCTCGGGCTCTCTGTCTCCCTTCCTGTATCACTCTCTGTCGGGGTCTCTGCTTCACTGCCTGTATTTCTCTGCATCCCACAATCTGCCTGCTTTTATTTCTCTGTGTTTCTGTGCTGTTTGCATATCTCTTTGCTCTGTCTCTGTCTCTCGGGAGAGCTCTCCATACATCTCTGCTCTATGTCCCTCGGGGCTCTCTCAGTTCCTCATCTCTGAGTCTCTCGGGGTCTCTTTCCTCTCCTCCTGTTCCTCCTCCTCCCTCATCCCCCCCGTTCCCCCCACTCCACTTAGCTTCTCCCTGTTCTGTTAATGTACACCCTACTGTGATGAGGGACCATAATTCCAGGAGAAGATTACTTTCAAATTGTTTTTCTCGGTGTTGTTGGAAATGAGACTTTAATGTGATGCCCCTCCCTCCTCCTCTTTCCCCTGCTCCCTGCCCGCCGGGTGAGAGCTCGCCCTGACCCCTAACCCCAGGGTCCAGACCCTCACCCTTCACTCTTCCTTGACCCTCGCGCTCTCCGCGGCCCAGCGGGGTTGGCTAGGTGCCCGGCAAGGCCCCTGCCCTGCTGCTGGACACCTCCCCGGCCCCGCCTCCTCCTTGGACTGGCCTCCGCCAGTCCTGACTCCATGTTGGCGGGCCTGTCAATCACCTGCCTGTCTGTCTGCTTCCACTCTGTGACAGCTCTTCCCCTGAAAAAGGAAGTGATTTAATCCATCAGTGTCTCCAAGTGGTCTCCCTGACTCGGTTCCAACTTCCTCTTAGCAGGCCCCAGGAAGAACAATCTGTTGGGGGTTGAGACGGGCCTGCTGGTTGTTCTTCAGTGAGATGACGGACCTTCTGGTTGCCCCTCAGTGAGAAGATGGGCCTGCTGGTTGCCCCTCCAGGAGAAAGGCAGGGACAGAGACTGGTGAGACATTATGGCATAGTGACAGGAGCACGGGTTTGGGACTCAGGGGTCGTGCGTTCTAATCCCGGCTCTGCCACTCGTCTGCTGTGTGACCCTGGACAAGTCACTTCACTTCTCTGGGACTCGGTTACTTATTCTGTAAAATGGGAATTGAGTCTGTGAAGCCTCACGAGGGACAGGAACTATTTCCAACCACCCCAGCACTTAGTAGCCTGGCACATAGTAAGTGCTTAACAAATACTATTATTATTACTATTCTGAAACAGAGACTGTGTCCCACGGTCTGGGTGATACTGACCAAATCTCCCTTCTCTGGGCCTCAGTTTCTCTGTCTACACTACAGGCAGAGCAGACTCTCTAAGGGGGATGATCAATAATTATGACAATATTAAGCACTTACTTTAGGCCGAGTATTATGCCTATAGATGTCTGTGTCACCTAGAGCTCAATCAATAAATCAGTGGTATTTACTAAGCACTGCACTAAGTGCTTGAGAGAGTACAGTACCAGAGTAAGCACTCAGTAAATACCATTGATTGCCTGAATAGAATCAGTATGCGCAATCCCTGACCGAAAGAAGCTTGCTGTCCAGAGACAGACATTAAAATCATTTATAGATAGGGGAAATGGGAGAGACTAAGGATAGGTCCTTAAGCAGTGTGGCTTAGTGGAAAGAGCAGGGGCTTTGGGAGTCAGAGGACGTGGGTTCTGATCCCAGCTCTACTACTTGTCTGCTGTGTGACCTTGGCCAAGCCACTTCACTTCTCTGTGCCTCATCTGTAAAATGGGGATTAAGAATGAGCCTCACGTGGGACAATCTGATTACCTTGTCTCTATCCCAGTGCTTAGAACAGTGCTCGGCACATGGTAAGCACTTAACAGATACCATAATTATTATAAATGTTGAGGGGCTGGGGTGGGGTGGATATCAAGTGTTAAAGAGGAATAGCTCCTAGTGCATATGTGCCATTCAGAAGGGAGGGCAAAAAGGATAAATGTGGGCTTAGTCAGGGAAGGCCTCTAAGAGGAGATAGATTTTGGAGGGCTCTGAAGGTGAGGAGAGTGGTGGATTGCCAAGTACGAAGGGTGAGGGAGTTCCAAACCAGAGGGAGGATGTGGCAAGGGTTGGCAAAGAGGTAGACAAGATGGAGGTACAGTGAGTATGTTGGCATTAGAGGAGCCAAGTATGTGGGCTGGGTTGTAGTAGGAAATCAGGGACGTGAGGTAGGAAAACTGATTGAGTGCATTAAGGCCATTACGGTACAACAGGCATTTTGAGTAAGGTAGGTAGACTGAGTAAGGTAGGGAATAAGGTAAGGAAAACTGATTGAGTACATTAAGTCCATTAAGGAACAACAGGTATTTTAACCCCATTTTACAGAGTAGGAAACTGAGCCACAGAGAAGTTAGGTGACTTGCCTAAGGGGTCTCACAGCAGGTAAGCGGTGGAGCTGAGGCAAGAAAGAACCTGGTTAATCACACTGTCAATTAATGATATTTATTGGGCACTTACTGTGTGCAGAGCACTGTACTAAGGAGAACTCCGGTTCTTCTGGCTCCCAGTCCCAAGCTCTTTCCATTAGTCCATCAATCAATAAATCTATCAATAGCATTTATTGAGTCACCTACTGGGTATAGAGCATTTACTGGGCTTCTGCTGGCCCATGCTGGGTCACTGGGGAGCGTCAGGAGAGGAGAGGGGAGAGTCATGAATGTTAGATTTTAGAGAAGCAGTGTGGCTCAGTGGAAAGAGCACGGGCTTGGGAGTCAGAGGTCATGGGTTCGAATCCTGACTCTACCACTTGCCATCTGTGTGTCTGTGAGCAGGTCACTTAGCTTATCTGTGCCTCAATTACCTCATCTGTAAAATGGGGATAAAGACCGTGAGCCTCATGTGGGACAACCTGATTACCCTGTATCTACCCCAGCGCTTAGAACAGTGCTCTGCACATAGTGAGCGCTTAACAAATACTCACATTATTATTATTAGGTGGTCTAAGCTGAGTCACTGGGGGAGAATCAGGAGTGCACTGTGTGTGTGACACCGACTGGGACTGTGTATGAATGGTGCTCTGTGTGTGTGTGTTTCTTTGTGTGTCTGACTCTACTACTCATTTGTGAAGCTGCGTATGTAATAATAATAATAAAAAGAATGGTATTTGTTAAGTGCTTACTACGTGCCAAGCACTGTTCTAAATGCTGGTGTAGATACAAGGTAATCAGGTTGTCCTCACGGGGCTCACCGTCTTAATCCCCATTTTACAGATGAGGTAACCGAGGCACAGAGCAGTGAAGGGACTTGCCCGAAGTCACACAGCTGATAAGTAGCGGAGCCGGGATTAGAACCCATGACCTCTGACTCCCAAGCCCTTGTTCTTTCCAATAAGCCACGCTGCTTCTCAACGTATAATCTTCTCAACGTATAATCTTCTCAACATATAATCACGTTGGTACCAGCGCTCACTAGATGCCAAGCACTGTGCTAAATACCGAGTAATGGAGGATGATCAGATCCGACGCAGTCTCTGCTTGGCACAGGACTCACGGTCTAAGAGGGGGGAGAGCTCGTTCTTACCCCCATTTACAGGTGAGGAAATGGAGACCCAGAGAGTTGAAGTGATTGGCTCAAGGTCACAGGGTGTATGTGCCGCTCTTTTTGGGTGGGATGTGTGTGCCCCAAATCACCATGCCTCCAGGCTCTGCCCACCCCCCGGGGATCCCAGTTGGATTGTCCCCCAAATTCAGTCCCAGGGGAGACAAGGCCAGTGGGCGGGTGGACCCCCGGCCTGTCCCTCCCCAGGGAGGGTTTGCCTGGGTCCCCCTCCTCTCTGCTCCATTGCATTGGGGGGCAGTCCAGGCCCGAAAGAGTGTGGGGATTTGGGGTAGGGAAAGGGGGTGGGGGAGGTGGGAATGACTGCGGGCTGGGAACAGGTGTCAGCACACTCCTGACAGCCACTCAAAGCCGTGTGACAACGCCTCGTTTGCGTGCCCATTTGCATGCATTTGCATCTATCTACATCTCCAAATCAATGGAGACGGCCTCAATGGTTCTGCTCTGGGAGGAAATGGAGAGGGGGAAGGGAAATTATCTCTTGGTGTAGGATGGGGGAGGGGAAACCGTGGAAAGGGAGGGGCCCCGGAGCGGAGTTAGGCTGGGAAACGAGGGGGAACCGCAGGGGACGTGGCCCCAGAGGAAGTGTCCAGCCCCCCCCCCCCGCGGGTGAGTGGGGGTACACAGGGAGCCCACCCAAGAGTCCCATCTCTCTGAGTGGCCCTGTATCTCTTTTTGTATGGCATTTGTTAAGCGCTTACTATGTGCCACGCACTCTTCTGAGCACTGGGGGAGATAACACCTAATCAGGTTGGACACAGCCCACGTCCCTCAGGCGGCTGACAGTCTTAATCCCCATTTTACAGATGAGGTAACTGAGGCACAGAAGAGTTAAGTGACTTGCCCAAGGTCAAAGGCCCGAGCTCTCTCTACTAGGCACTCTGCTTCTCTACCTCTCTCTCTGTATCCCTAGCTCTCTGTGTCTCTCTTAAGTAGCTCTGCCTCCCTGCCTCTGTCTCTCTAACTCTCTTCGGCATCTCAGATCTCTGAATGTCTCTGCCTCTCTGGGCATGTCTGCCTCCTCGCTTCTGTCTTTCTGTCTCTGTCTCCCCCAGCTCTCTGTATATCTCTGTCCCTCTTGGTGTCTCTATCTCCCTGTCTCTCTGTCCTATTTCTCCATTTCTCTCTGGTTCTACCTTTCTCTTGGTCTATCTCTCTGGCTCTCTATATTTCTGTCTCTGCGCCACTGACTATCCCTGACTCCATATCTCTGCCTCTCTCTCTGTCTCTGGTTCTGTCTCTGGCTCTCCCTGACTCTCTCTCTTTTTCTCCCTCTCTCTCTCTGGGTCTCTCTGACTTTGTCTCCGCCTGTATCTCCGCCGATCTATCTTGCCGTCTCTGCTTCTGGGTCTCTGGGCCTCTCTCCAGCTCGCTCCGTCTCCTCTCTCGATGCTGTAGCACCATCTAGTCGAGCGGCTGGGTAGAACAGCGGGTCCTGACTCCGGTTTCTCCCTCCTGCTCCTGCACCTCCTCTCCCTCCTACTCTCTTTCCATTGCTCCTTCTTATCCTCCTCTGCCCTCCTTTCCCTCGGGACCCCTTAGGGGAAAGAGGTCGGAATCCGGGGGAGGGGACACTGGAGGCAGAGCAAGAGAGCAGGCCAATCGGAGATGGGAGAGGGCCAGTGAGGAGGATAAAGGCAGCACCTCCTCCCCCCAACCCAGCCCCTCGGACCTCTCTAAGTTTCCTGTTTCCCATTTCCGGCTCCTTGGAGACCCCTCCCCTCCCCCCACAGATTTCTTCTCCGCCCCCACCCACCGGCATCAGCTCTGGCCCAATACAGTCACTCTCCTATCTGGGTCAGGGGAAAGGTAAGTCACTGTAGACAGCACCACCGTCCTCCCTGTCTCACAAGCCCACAACCTTGGCATTACCCTCGACTCATCTCTCTCATTCAACCCAGAGAGATATTCAACCTGTCATCAATTTCTGCCGGTTCAACCTTCACATCGCTAAAATCTGCCCTTTCCTCTCCATCCAAATTGCTACCACGTTATCCGAGCATTTATCCTGTCCCCCCTTGATTACTGCATCAGCCTCTTTGCTGACCTCCCTGCCTCTTGTCTCTTCCCACTTCAGTCCATACTTCACTCTGCTGCCCGGCTCATTTTTCTACAAAACCATGTCCCCCCACTTCTCAAGAACCACCAGTGGTTGCCCATCCACCTCCACATCGAACAGAAACTCCTCACCATCAATCTTTAAAGCACTCAGTCACCTTGCTCTCTCCTACCTCACCTCCCTGATTTCCTACTCCAACCCAGTCCGCACACTCGGCTCCTTTAATGCCAACCTACTCACTGTACCTCGATCTCATCTATCTTGCCAACGACCTCTCACCACGTCCTACCTCTGGTCTGGAACGCCCTCCCTCTTCATATCTGACAGACGATTACTCTCCCCACATTCAAATCTTTATGAAGACACAGCTCTTCTTTTCTTTTAATGGTATTTAAGTGCTTGTTAGGTGCCAGGCACTGTACTAAGCACTGGGATAGATACAAGCTAATCACTTGGGTCACAGCCCCTGTCCCACATGGGGCTCACAGTCTTAATCCCCATTTAAAATTGAGGTAACTGAGACACAGAGAAGTTAACTGAGTTTTCCAAAGTCACACAGCAGATAAGAGGCAGACCCAGGTCCTTCTGACTCCCACTAGGCCATGGAGCCTCCCGAGGAGGCCTTCCCTGACTAAGCCTTCATTTTGAATTTGTATCTTCATTTTGAATTTGTATCCTTTATTCACCCCTCCCTCAGCCCCACAACACTTATTTACATATCCACAATTTATTTATCTTAATGTCTACTGGGGTTGCTGGTCTGACTTCTGATTTTAACTCCCAAAGAAGAGCACAAACTGGGATGGGGGGGGGGGGAACTTTGCAGACCAGGGAAGGCTCCCTAGGAATTGGGGGCATGGGAGGAGCAAGAAAGGAAGTGGATTCAGAACCCACCCCAAAAACTAGGGCTGTCAGCTGGGACCAGTCTGATCCACCAGGACAGTTGGAGGGGGTCTTGGGACCTGAGCCCTGATGGGTGGGGGGTGGGAGAGCTCCAACCAGACCCCAGGGACTGGGGGGCCAGAGAAGGAGGGCAAGAAGGAAAAGTAGCTTTTGATCGTCAGGCAGAGCAGACAAGTCCAAATTTTCTGGGTTAAATACCCCACCTCCACCCCTTCATCCTCTACAGCACCCTGGTTGTGGGTGGTGGGGTGGGGATGAAAACACTTGGGACCTCCCCTCTGTGGGGGCAGGGATGGGGGCAGTTATCAGCAAGGAGTCCTTGGAAGAGGGACTGGGGAAAGGGGAGAGAAGGGCGATGGGAGCAGAGGGAGAGAGCTTGGGGCGGGAGAGAGCTTGGGCAGGAGAGGGGGAATGGGCTTGGGAATAGGTACGCGTATGGGTAGTTTGGGGCAAGAGAAAGGGACTAAAGGTATTGAAGGCCCTGGGGCAGGAGGGTGAGTTTCTGGGGAATTGAGGGGTCTGGAGAAGGAGGGAGAAGTGGCTAGGGTGTTAGGGGCCTGGAGCAGGAGGGAGGGGTTGGCTGGGTTACTGGGGGCTTGGGGCAGGAGGGAGGGGATGGCTGGGGCACTGGTGGCCTGGGGCAGGAGGGAGAGGGTGGCTGGGGCATTGGGATGCCTGGAATGGGGAAGGAAGCGGGTTAGATGTTTTGTGGATAAGCTTTTCCCTCGTCAATAATGCAGCAGCGGAGCAAGAGGATCCGGCACGAGCGATAGGACACCGGGCCCCGGGGCGGGGGGCGGGGGCCGGGGAGGGGCTGGGAGGGAGAGCCGCCCCTCAGACCCGTGCCCAGACCTCTCGGCCCAGCAGCGGAACCCGCTCTCCTCTCCCGGGGTCCTGTAGCCTTCGCGGGGCACAGGGGCGGCCGGGGGCCCGGGGGCCTGAGGAGAGGAGTTCGGCCCTATCTCGTATCGGGGCCGCTGCCTCCCGAAGCCCCCCGCACCGGCCCCCCATGTCCCGGAGAGGGGACGGCGTCTACATCCCCGATGACTCCGATTTCCGCTCGTTCCAGGAGCAGTGTGAGAGCCCCGACGGCTGGCAAAGCCAGTTCAGCCAGGGAGGGGTGACGGTGTGGAGCCAGAGCCCCCAGGACGAGACATGCACCGTACAGAAGATCAAGGTCAGCGTCAAGACGACCCTCCCCCACCGACTTCCCGGGAAGCCCCCAGCTCCCGATTCAACCACCCCTTGGGTCCTGCCCGCCCCTCCCCCCAGGCCTGGGGTAGACGGTGCCTGGCCCTGACCCCCTCCTCATCCTTCTTGTTCCCTAAGGCTGGACCCTCACCCACTGGACCCTAGCCTTCTATTTCAGCTCACTCTTCCACTACCCCTAATCCGTGTAATTCCAAACCCTTGACCTTCCCTGCTCTCCGATCTTCCCTTTATCCCAATCCCCCCATTCTCCAACCCCACACTCTCCAGTCCTCTCATTCTTCTCCAATCCCCCCATTCTCTAATCCCCCATTATCCAACCTCCCCAGTCTCCAATCCCCCCAAATCTCAAATCCCCCCACCTCCAATCCCCCTCGATCTCAAATCCCCCCAGCCTCCAATCTTTCCTTGTTCCCAGTACCCTGGATCTCCAATTCCCACCCCCATCCCAGGACTTTTGGTGCCTCCAGAAACCCCACAAAAGAAGCAGATTGAGTTGCTGGCATCTGCTGGGCGACCGTAGGGGGTGCGGGGGGCGGGGGGGTGGCAGGCAACCGACAGTGACACAATGACGGCCAGTAATTCAACCCCCACCATTGTAGGGGCGGGGGTGGGGGACTGGGGGCTGGGCACCTGATTTAGAATCCCTCAGTGATGCCCCTGGGCCCTCCCGGGGTCATCCCTGCCATGCCTCTGCCTCTGCACAGTCGAGATCTGGCAAGGGATGGGGTCTCTCTTGTTCTCCAGATTCCCAGGGAAGGCACTTCTGTCACTTCCTCAGGGAGCAATCCCATTTCCTCTGACATTCATTCATTCATTCATTCAATCATATTTATTGAACGCTTACTGTGTTCAAAGCACTGTACTAAGCGCTGGGAGCGTACAATATAGCAATAAGCAGACACATTCCCTGCCCACAGCGAGTTTACAGTCTAGAGGGCGGGGCTGAGGGCGGCAGCGTCTGGGAGGCCGTGGGATTTCCCCACGGAAACCCCGCAGAGCCGCTGCTACTGAGCTACTAGACTGTAAGCTCATTGTGGGCAGGGAATATGTCTACCAACTCTGTTAGAGTGCACTCTCCCAAACGCTTAGTGCTCTGCGCACAGTAAGCGCTCAATAAATAGGACGGAATGAGTCGGAAGCGCCTGCGCCCACCCCCAGCCTCAGTTTCCCCATCCTAAGGGGGGACGGCCTGCGGGGAAAGAAAAACAAACCCACGGCGCCCTTCTCCCGCCCCCGCAGATGAGGATCTCGTGCCGGGACGTGGCGGCCGAGACCCTGTACGACATGCTACACGATATCCACTATCGCCCTAAGTGGGATTCGCACATGATCGACACGTTCGACATTGGACGGCTGACGGCCAACGCCGACGTGGGCTACTACTCCTGTGAGCGGGGTCGGGGAGGGGAGAGGCCTGGGGGGCGTGGGGTAGGAGTCCCTGAGGGAGGGAGGGGGCCTTGAGAATAAGAAGGAGGGTGGGAGAAAGTCCTGGAAGCAGCATGGTGTAGTGGATAGAGCATGGACCTGGGAGTCAGAAGGCCCTGGATTCTAATCCCCCCTCCGCCACTTGTCTGCTCTGTGTCCTTGGGCAAGTCATCTCACTTCTCTGTACCTCAGTTACCTCGTCTGTAAAGTGGGTGTTGAGACTGTGAGCCCCACGTGGGATAGGGACCGTGTCCAACCCGATTTGCTTGTATCCACTCCAGCGCTCAGTACAGTACCTGGCCCATAGTAAGCGCTCAGCAAATGCCATTATTATGATTCTTATTATTAGGGTGAGGGGGGTCTCGGTGGGGGAGGGAGAGGTCTCCGTTAAGGCGGGAGGGGCACTGGAAGACGTGAAGAGAGGATAAATCCCTTGGAGAGGGGGTCCTACTCTTGCAGGGAAGCGGTTGTGGAGAAGCAGCATGACTCAGTGGAAAGAGCCGGGCTTGGGAGTCAGAGGTCATGGGTTCGAATCCCGACTCTGCCACTTGTCAGCTGTGTGACTGTGGGCAAGTCACTTTACTTCTCTGTGCCTCAGTGACCTCATCTGTAAAATGCGGATTAACTGTGAGCCTCACGTGGGACAAACTGCTTACCCTGTATCCACCCCAGCGCTTAGAACAGTCCTCTGCACATAGTAAGCGCTTAACAAATACCAACATTATTATTATCATTAGAGAGGGAGGGACCCAGGCCTGACATGGACACCCAATCCTGAGGACAAGGTAGGGGCTGAAGCAGGAGAACAGGGTGCCCCACGGAGCTGGGGTTAGGGGAGGGGAATCAGGGGCATCAGGGGCTTAGGCGGGGTCTTCCCCTCGGGATCCCCCCCCTTTCACCCCTCTACCTCGCCCCCCGCCCCCAGGGCGCTGCCCCAGCCCGCTGAAGAACAGAGACTTCGTGACTCTCCGGTCCTGGCTGCCCTTAGGACAAGACTATATCATCGTCAACTACAGCGTGAAACACCCGGTGAGGTGGGGGCACAGGAGTGGGGGGTCGGGGGGAGGGTCACCAGAAGGGAGGGTGAGAAGGGAGGACCCCCCGTTCGAGGCCAGAGAGGAACCGCCCCCGAAAATCAGAGGGGGAGGCAGTGGGGTGACACCTTTGCCCTCTGGAGCAGGAAGGGGGTGGTGTGTGTGTAGATATTGGGGGGGAGCTGGGGGAGGGGGTGTCTCTAAGTGAGGGAGGGGGGGTTCTGACCCAATCTGGGGGGAACCTCCCCCCTCTGCCCCGCCCCCCGCAGAAACACCCCCCGCGAAAGGACTTCGTGCGGGCGGTGTCCCTGCAGACCGGCTACCTGGTCAAGGCCAGCGGGGGTGGGGGCTGCGTCCTCTACTACCTCAGCCAGGTGGACCCCCGAGGTCAGTTCCCCGAGGGACACGGGAGAGCTCGGACACGCGGGGGAGATGGAGAGGGAGGCGTGAGGAGGGGGCGGCAGTGGTGGGGATGAGAGGAAGGGGGAGGGAGGATCCGAGATCGACGGCAGGGCCTTCCTGTGTTTCAGGGTCGTTGCCCAAGTGGGTGGTCAACAAAGTGTCCCAGCTAATGGCCCCAAAGGTGAGCGGGTCCTGCGGCAGGACCGGCCTCGGCCATGCCGTTCCGGCGGTGTTGAGCTGGTGCCCTCGGTGGGGGGAGGAGAGGGCGCGAAGGGGATAGAAAGACCCCCCCAGTAGAAATTGGACGCCATCTCTCCTCACCTTGCAGCCTCCTTAGTCTCACGCCCCCTCCCTCCTAATCAATCGATGGTATCTACTGAGCACTTACTGCATCCAGAGCACCGTACTAAGCGCTTGGTGCACAGTGCAATAGAGTTGTAGGCTTTCCCTGTCCCTTTCGCTCAGGAAAGCAGCCCGCCTAGAAGTGGGCATGGCCTTGGGGTCACCTGCTGCTAGCCCAGCTCCCACCTTGACCACGGCCAATGGAGGGTTGGGTTTTTTTAAGGTATTTGCTAAGCGTTTACTAAGTGCCAAGCATTGATCTAAGCTTTCGGGGATGGGATGGGGGCTGCAGGAAAGCAGAGATGGTTGGGTCGGGATAATAATAATAATAATGGAATTTTTTAAGCGCTTACTAAGTGTTCTAAGCGCTGAGCACTGTTTTAAGGGAGTCGAGCCCCGGGAATGTGGGGAAGGGGAGAGGGGACAGAGGGCTGGATTGAGCCCCTGCGCCCCCCACCCCCGGATCCGTCCAGGCCCTGAAAAAGATCTACAAGGCGGGCCTGAAGTATCCCGAGTGGAAACGGAAGCACAGCCCAGGCTACAAGCCCTGGCTTTTCCCGGAGCAGAGCACCCTGCCCACCTTGAGCCTCGCCGAGCTGGCTCTGCAGCACGCAGACTCCCTGGAGGCCATCGACGAGAGTGGCGTTGCCGAAGAGCGGGCTCCCCAAAGCGCGGACCCCAAGGAGGAGCCGCGGGAGGCCTGACCGACCCCCTCTCCAGCACCCCCGGACTCTCCCCCAGATGGCTGGGAGCAGAACCCCTCCTCCTGTCCAGAGTGAACCCCACTCCCACTGTCCGATCCTCTCTAGGAGACCCTCCCTTGATCAGCCCCACCCTCTCTGCCCATTTTTTTGAATGGTATTTGTTAAGAGCTTATTAGGTGCCAGGCACTTTCTAAGCGCTGGGTCAGATACAAGCTAATCAGGTTGGTTACAATCCCCGTCCCACATGGGGCTCACAGTCTGGAGCCCCATTTTGCAGGTGAGGTAACTGAGGCCCAGAGAAGTTAAGTGACTTGCCTGATGTCACACAGCAGACAAGTGGAGGAGCCGGGATTAGAACCGAGGTCCTTCGGACTCCCAGGTCCGTGCTCTATCCATTAGGCATTGGGCCCTGCTGGACAAGGGGTGGAGACCTGCTTTTGTCTCCTTCCTGAAGACCCTGGATGGAGTTGGGAAGGCAAGGCGGGGGGAAGGGGGCAGGACCATCAATCTGGAGAGGAGACAAGAAGAACCTTTCCTGCCAGAGGATTCGGGCACTTGATCAATCAATCAATAATATTTATCGAGCTCTGTACTAAGCACTTGGGAGAGTCCAATTAAATAGAGTAGGTAGACACAATTCCCTGCCTAGTAGAATCCTTACCGTTGGGTTTAAAGCAATCTATCAATCAATGGGTTTTACTGAATGCTTATGTGTGCAGAGCACTGTACTAAGCACACTTGGGAGAGGTGGTAGACATCTTCCCTGCCCCCAACGAGCTTACACTCAATCAGTTTGTCCCCTCCTACTTATCCTTGATGATTTCCTACTATAACTCAGCCTGCACACTTCAGTCTTCTAACATCAACTCACTGTTCCTCGATCTGATCTATTTTGCTGCCAACCCCTTGTCCACGTTCTCCCTCCGGCCTGGAACTCCCTCCCCTGTCATATCTGACGGTCCGCCATTCCCTTCACCTTCAAAGTCATCCAAAATCACGTCTCCTCCGAGAAGTCTTCCTGACTAAGCCCTTATCTTCCCTACTACCTCTCCCTTTTGTATCACCCCTGCACTTGAACGTGTCCCCTTTAAGCACTTGACATTCACCCCCCTCTCAGCCCCACAGAACTTCTGTACATATCCTTAAACGTAACCATTTCCTCATTTGTATTCATTTTAATGTCTGTCTCCACCTCTAGACTGTAAGCTCTGCGTGGACAGGGTGCGTCTACCAACTCGTTTGTATTGTGCTCTCCCAAGTGCTTAGGCCAGTGCTCTGCACCCAGTAAGCACTCAGTAAATTCTCTTGATTGAATGGTTGATCAAGGAGTCACAGACTAAAGGGTCCCAAAAAGATGCCTTTCCCTCTCTCTCTCCATCCCCTATATCTAGACAGATTTCCCTGTCCCGTCCATCCACGCCCCTGCCCCACCCCTACCCCCTCCTTGACCCCCATTGCTCTTTCACCCTGGCCCGCACTCTACCCCAGTGGGGAGCAGAAGGGAGGGAAATCAGGGTAGTTGGGGGTAGTGAGGATGAGGTGAAGGACCTCCTGGGGACCCCCTGTTTGACCCCGACCAGCTTGTGCTGCAGCTGACTGCAGTGATGTGATCCTCAGCCCCCAATAAACAAAGCTCTGGGTGTCGATTGGTGTCTGAAAGGGTTGAGGGCTGAGATGAGGGTGTGGGGACGTTGGGGGAAGGACAGAGAAGTCTTAAAGACCAGGATTTGGCCTTTTAGTGGAGTCAGGGCTGTCTGGCCCACATTCTCGCTCCCCTCTGCCCTACGTACTGCCTCCCCACACGCCACTGAAACCCTGGAGAATGGGACCCCTCAAGCGACTCTCCAGTGACTTCTGCTCTCCCCAGTCAACCACGGGCCTGGACCAGCTTCCCCAGCCTCCAACCCCCTGAGTGATGTCCAAATCCCGGGTAAGAGGCCTGGGGTTGGGTCTGAGGGTGGGTCTGGGGGTGAGTTCTACGAGAAAAGGCCTTTGTCGACCGTCTGATAGGGCTCGTGGGAGGAAGTGGAGAC
The DNA here is from genome assembly GCF_004115215.2 of Ornithorhynchus anatinus. Classification (NCBI taxonomy): domain Eukaryota; kingdom Metazoa; phylum Chordata; class Mammalia; order Monotremata; family Ornithorhynchidae; genus Ornithorhynchus; species Ornithorhynchus anatinus. The sequence goes on from NC_041750.1 coordinate 1,556,445, forward strand.
TGGGGTGGCAGGCTGTGGCTGGGGAGACAGGAAACCTGGGTTCCCTCTTTGGGCCGCTGCCCTGCCCCCAAACGGCCACTAGGCCTTCCACGGGGATTAGACCTGCCCTTGCTGCCCCCCACCCAATGCCCCTTGTGCAGCCTCAGTTTCCTCCTCGATGAAACTGGCAGAAGTGCTCATTCATCTCTGCGCTCCCTCTTTCTCTTTGCCCACCAACTGCCCCCTCCTCCCTGTGGTCCTCCTCATACCTCAGGCCCCAGCATAATCCAGCCCAGCCGCACCCTCAGGGCCCCCTCCCCATCCGCCCTCCCCTCCCCTCCACTGTCCTCTCCCTCCACCACCTGCTCCCTCAGGGCAGGATGGAGATCCTGGAAGCCAGACCAGACCTGGGGAAGGAAAGAGCCCACAGAGATGGATGGATAGCCCTCCCTCCCCACCGGCCCACCCCACCAGTGGGACTGTGTCATTTCCACGATGCCCCGCCCTCCGTCCAGGCCCCTCCCTTACCCTCCTCCCCCCACCCCGCCTCCCCCGGTAATGTCCCTTCTCCATCTGTTCCCTTACCCTTTGCGGCCCCACCTGTTTCCCCTGCCTCCTGTTCTAATGTGTCTGTTTATTGTTGTATTGTACTCTCCCAAGCGATTAGTACGGTACTCAGCACCCAGTAAGTGCTCAATAAATGCTCGGATTGGATAGAGCACGGGCCTAGGAGTCAGAAGGTCATGGGTTCTAATCCCGGCTCTGCCGCTTGTCTGCTGTGTGGCCTTGGGGAAGACACTTAACTTCTGGGCCTCAAATGCCTCATTTGTAAAATAGGGATTAAGACTCTGAGCCCCATGAGGGACAGGGACTGTGTCCAACCTGATTTGCGTGTATCCACCCCAGTGCTTAGTACAGTGTCTGGCATATAGTAAGCTCTTAACAAATACCACAATCATAATTATTGCTTCCCACTAATATTAATAATAAATATGACTGAATAAATGAATGACCCCATCTTATCTTCCCCCGCTTCTCTCCTCTGCCCTCTAAACCTCTACTCTACTCTTCTTTGCCCCTTCTCAATGAGCACTGAGGATTGAGCATTCCTCAGTGGGGTGACTCCCTTTGATGCCTCCTCCCTCTTAAATCGGAACTCCCCTCCCCCCACTTGCCAGCAGCATGGCTTATTGGAAAGAACATGGGCTTGGGAGGCAGAGGTCGTGGGTTCTAATCCCGGCTCCACCACTTATCAGCTGTGTGACTTTGGGCAAGTCACTTAACTTCTGTGTGCCTCAGTTACCTCATCTGTAAAATGGGGGTGAAGACTGTGAGCCTCACGTGGGACAACCTGATGACCTAATATCTATCCCAGCGCTTAGAACAGTGCTTAGCACATAGTAAGTAATAATAATGTTGGTATTTGTTAAGCGCTTACTATGTGCCGAGCACTGTTCTAAGCGCTGGGGTAGACATAGGGGAATCAGGTTGTCCCACGTGGGGCTCACAGTCTTAATCCCCATTTTACAGATGAGGGAACTGAGGCACAGAGAAGTTAAGTGACTTGCCCACAGTCACACAGCCGACAAGTGACAGAGCTGGGATTCGAACTCATGAGTCCTGATTCCAGGGCCCGTGCTCTTTCCACTGAGCCACGCTGCTTCTCTAACGAATACCATTATTATTATTATTATTACCACATGAACCCCAACATAAGGAACAGGGCAAAGGGGCAGGGGGAAGGAGGGAGGGTGGAAGGAGCACGGGTCTAAGAGTCTGAGGACCTGGGTTCTAATTCCAGCTCCTCCACTTGATGACTGTATGCCCTTGGGGAAGTCACTTAATTTCTCTGTTCCTCAGTTCCCTCATCTGCAAAATGGGGATTCAATTTCCGTGCTCCCTCCTACTTAGAACGTGAGCTCCTTATGATGAAAATGACAAAAAGAAGAGGGAGGAAGGAATAACAACTGAACAAGCAAACGAGCGGATAGAGCATGTGAATGCTGAGGAAACCGATGGGGTGATGTGACCAGGAATGTGGAGGGTTAACCGGGAAAGGGGGATTCTTGCCAGGAAGGCACTGAAGGAAGGAAAGGATAAGGATTTGAAGGGGGAGAGAGGACCATGCAGGGGAAAGTGGGGTGGGACACAGAAGGGGTGTGAAAGCCTAACAAGTCTTTCCCCCAGCAGCTCCAAAACCCTCCTGAAATTCTACCTCCCCCGGGAGCCTTCCCTGATTCATTTCTAATACCCTTATATCAATCCCAATATCCCTCTCACTTAGGTATATCATCTATCCTTATATCTGTCAGGGATATATAATTGATCTTCATACACTATTCACTTATTCAACCAGTCATCTGTTTCACCCGTCAATCAGTATTTACTGAGCATATACTGTGTGCAGAGAATTTTATTAAGTACTTGGGCAAGTACAGTAGGAGCAAAAGAGTTGTTATTTACCTATAAGGAGTTTGCAGTCTAATGGGAAAACGTACTTACAAAATGCTGTCAAATAATGGGAGCAGTAGAAAAATCATAGAGTTTGGAGAATGAATAAACCAGGATGAAAAATCAGAATAAATAATGGAAGGCGTCACTGAATACACACATTTGTGTGTGTGTGTGTTAAGTGAAAGGGGAGAAGGGGGTTAAATTTATATGACTCAGTGTGTTGTAAGTTAATCAGGGAAGACTTTCAGGGGGAGGAGGAATTTAAGGAAGCTTTAAAAAAGGCCACATAAATCATCATGTATAAACGAGCTGTGAGTGGGCTAGTCTCCCTCCTGTTCCCACTGTGTTCAAATAATTTGTTTCTCCCATGAGACTGTCAGTTCCTTGAGGGCAGAAGCTATTTGCATTCTCATACACAGTGCTCTGCTCACAGAGGAAGCACAATAGTAATAATGTTGGTATTTGTTAAACGCTTACTATGTGCAGAGCACTGTTCTAAGCGCTGGGGGAGATACAGGGTAATCAGGTTGTCCCACGTGAGGCTCACAGTCTTAATCCCCATTTTACAGATGAGGTCACTGAGGCACAGAGAATTTAAATGGCTTGCCCACAGTCACACAGCTGACCAGTGGCAGAGCTGGGATTCGAACCCGTCACCTCTGACTCCCAAGCCCGGGCTCTTTCCACCGAGCCAAGCTGCAGTAAGTATAACTTGATCAACTGATAGAGTTATATTAATGTCTCTTTCCCGTTAGACGGTAAACTCCTTGTGGGCTGGGAATGTGACTACCAACTCTGTTACAGTGTACTCTCAAGCATTTATGCGTACAGAAAGTGCACAATCAATATGATTAATAATAATTGTGATATTTGGTAAGTGCTTGCTATCTTCCAGGCACTGTACTGAACGCCGGGGTAGATACGAGGTGATCGGGTTGGACACGTTACCTGTCCCCCATGGGGCTCACAGTCTCAATCCCCGTTTTCAGATGAGGAATCTGAGGCACAGAGTAATGAAGTGACTTGCCCAAGGTCATTCAGCAGACAAGTGGAGGAGCTGCGATTAGAACCCAGGTCCTCTGCCTCCCAGGCCCGTGCTTTCTCCACAAGGCCACGCCGCTTCTCCTGAGCCTGGGCTTGTCTCTGTCCATGTGGAGGTCGGTGTGTCCGGCCGGGAACTGTGTCCGTCTCTCCGAGAAAGGGAGAGGGTTTGCGATCTGCCCCCCCCCCCCCCCCCCATAACCCTCGATTGCCCAAGGGGCAAGGGCCGAGGAGGGACGGAGGGGGTGGGGCCAGAACGGGTGGGAGGGGGCTGGCCCTGGGCTGGGGGCGGGGCTGCCGGCCGGGCAGCGCCTAGTCCCGTGTGCGACCCGAGGGGAACGAAGCGGATCGGAGAGGAGCGAGGTGAGGACCCTCCGCCCCCACCCCACCCCCACCCAGCTCCTCCCCCCCCGGGGATCTCTAAGCGCTTCCACTGGAGCTCGGCTCCCCCTATGCATACCCCCCCTGCCGTGCCACCCTCACCCCCCAGCCCCCGGCCCCTGTCCGGAGCGACAGTCTGCCCCATCCCCACCCCCATCCCCTGCCCCTCTGCCCCCATCCCCACCCCCCTTTCCCCGGGGAGACGCTCCCCATCTCTGTCCAGTTCCCCCTCGCCCTCCTGCCCTCGCTGACCACCTGCTTTCCAGTCCCGTGGCCGGGAGGGAAAGACGGGATCACGGGAAGAGAGTCTGAGTCAGTGGCCACCGGCCTCGACTCGGGGCGGGAGACGGGACGCCCAAAAGGAGGGGGGGGAGGAGGGTCCAGGGATGGGGGCGGGGAGAGTCCAGGATGGGACAGAGATGGGCGGGGGGCTCACAGGCAGGCAGAGTGCGGGGCAGGGCCGGGGCCGGGACAACTGTCCAGCTTGAAGAGCGGGGGTCCGGAGGGTGACAGCGGCCAGGGTCTCCGGGCCCAGGCTCCTTTGTCCATTCCGGCCCCCCCCCTGCAAGTCCCCCCAGGCCCCCGGCCCGCCCTCCCCCATGACCCGGCCCCGGGCCGGCCGGGGGGAGACAGGATGCGGGGGCGGCCGGCCGGGGCTAGGAAGGAAGTCTGAACGGAGACAATAGGTGGAAGGGGAGGGGAGGGGAAGGGGCCGGACAGCGGGCAGGGAGCCGCTTGTCTCCGCGGGCCCGAGGACCCCTTGCCCCACCCCAAGGCTCGCCCCTTCCTCCCCCTCCTCCCGGTGGCCCACGGCTAGCAGCCTCTGCCCTTCTGCTGACCTCAACTCCTTCCCACCCCTGGAGGTCCAGTGGCCGGGAAATTCCCTCGGCTCTCGGTACCGCTCTGTCTCCGGGACGGTCTCTCTCTGTCTCGCCGTGTCGGGAGTCTCCCTCATTCGCCTTGGCTCTGGAGTTCCCTAAAGAGCACGAGGTGGGAGCGCGATATTCACTGTTGAATGTGAAAGTGAATGTTCCCCTGCCTGGGTCCGTTTCAGGGTCTCTCACCCCGTCTCCCTGGCTCTGTCCCGTCTCCCTGCCTCCGTCTCCCTGTTTCTGGCCCTGTCTTCCTGTCTCTGCCTCTGTCTCACTATCTCTGCCTCTGTCCCCTTGTCTCTCTGCCTCTTGATCTGCATCTACGTACATATTTATTATTGTATTTATTTTATTAATGACGCCCTTGTATCTATAATTCTGTTTATTTATATTGATGCTATTGATGCTTGTCCACTTACTTTGTTTTGTTTTGTTGCTCGTCTCCCCCCTTCTACGCTGTGAGCCCCTTGGGTAGGGTTGTCTCTGTTGCCGAATTGTACTTTCCAAGCGCTTAGTACAGTGCTCTGCACACAGTAAGCACTCAATAAATACCACTGAATTAATGAACGATCCGTCACTGCCTCTTGATCTCTCTGTCTCTATCTCCCTGTCTCCGCCTCCTGTTCTCTCTGCCTCTGTCTCCTTGCCTCTGTCTCCTGCTCTCCTTGTTTCTGTCTCTCTGTCTCTGTCTCCCTGACGTCTTCTCCTTATCTCAAGCAATCAATCGTATTTCTAAAGTGCTTACTTTGCGCAGAGCACTGTATTAAGCACTTGGGAGAGTACAATATAGCAGAGTCGATAAACATGATTTCTCTGTCACTGCCTCTTGATCTCTCTGTTTCTGTCTCCCTTTCTCTGCTCTCTGGTCTCTCTGCCTCCCTGCCTCTGCCTCCTGATTTCTCTGTCACTGCCTCTTGATCTCTCTGTTTCTGTCTCCCTGTCTGCCACTGTCTCACTGTCTCTATCTCCGTGCCTGCCTCCTGGTATCTCTGTCTCTAGGCGCCCACGTCTCTGGATTTCCACGTCCCTATCTCTGTATCTCGGTTTCTGGTCTTTCAGTCACTGGGTCTCCTTGTCTCTGAGTCTACACGGCTGCGTCCTGTCCCAGGTCCTCGGGAGGGATGGTGGACTATGGGGGATGTTTGGGATAGCCCGCCCTCCCCCCACCCCCATCATCGTTCCCGTAGCTTCCAGGAGAAACAGCGGATAGAGCATAGGCCTGGGAGTCAGAAGGTCGTGGGTTCTAGTTCTGGCTCCGCCACTTGTCTGCTGTGTGACCTTGGGCAATTAATTTCACTTCTCTGTGCCTCCGTTCCCTCGTCTGGAAAAGGGGGATTAAGACTGTGAGCCCTATGTGGGACAGGGATCGTGTCCTACCCAGTTATCGTGTGTCGACCGCAGCGCTTAGAACAGTGCCTGGCGCAGAGTAAGTGCTCGACGAATACCGTGATGATTATTTTCTGGATTTTCCTGGCCGGAAGTTGATTCTCTGGCAGGGGGGAAGTGCCTCCTCCCTGAGCCCCTCTGCCCTCCCCCCCGCCCCCCAGGTGATGGCCTGAAGGTCCCCCATGGAGGCTCCGCGGGACCAGGACATCGCTACCTGGCTGGCGGCGGTGCACCTGGAGCGCTACGCCGACGCCTTCCGGCAGAAGGGCTATCACACGGCGGGCGCAGCCCGCGGCCTGGACCACGCCGAACTCCGGGGCATGGGCATCGCCGCCACCGGCCACCGCAAACGCATCCTGCGCCTGCTGCTGCAGGAAACGGGCCCGGCCCCCCCGCGGGACCCCGAGCCGGGGCCGGAGGCCGCCCCGCTGTCCGGGGCGCGGTGCCCAGGGCTGCCCCCTCCCCTCCCCGCCGAGGCCCGGCCCTCCAAGCCGGTGCCCAAGCCCCGGACGGTGTTCGCCTGGCTGAGCGGCTCCGAGCCCAGCCTCTCCTCCTCCTCCGCCTCCCCGACGGAGCCCCCGGCCCCGCTGCCCCTGGGGAGCCAGCCCCCGCCCCCGCCCCCGGCCCGTGGAGGGCTCCCCGGCCTGTCCCCCTCCCAGGGGGGACACAGCGGCGACCTCAGAGGGCCTGGGTTGCCCCAGCACGTAGCGGCCCCTAGGACCGCAGGCCCGGGGTACCCCTCCTCACCAGGCCAGGCCCCTTCCTCCGAGTCATCCCTCGGCCCCCGCTCCCCAACACCCCAGCACCTGCCGGGCTCCCCCGCCAGCCCCCCGTTGCCGCCACTCCCTCCCGAAGCCCCCCAGGGTTCGTCCTGCGGGCCCGGCCAGCTGGACATGATACCCAATGCCATCTACCTCGGACTGGATTCCGGGCCCGGCCCGCTTGGGGTCCCGCGGGAGGCCAAGGATGGGTGAGTAGAGGAGCGGACCGACAGAGAGGGGGAGGTTGGCTTGCCTCCACCTCACCGGTCATCCCGCACTCTACTAAACTCCCTTCTGTCCTCAGAACTCAGGACTCAACCCCGCTGGACACCCAGGCCCCCCCAGCCAGGTTCCCTGCCCACTCAGGTCAGCCGGGGAGAGGGTCAGGGTGGGGGTTTCCAGGGGGAGAGAGTGGAGCGGCTGGAGCAGTCTCCTCCGCCCCTCCCAGGAAACCCTGAGCTGAAGCCCGTGCCCCTTCCCACCTCCCACAGCGACCCCCGGAGACCTTAACGACTTGTACTACGGCGCCCGGCTGGAGGGCCAGTCCACCCAGCGCGAGCAGGTGAGGGGTCGGTGACCCCGGGGGATGGGCGAGGGAGGGAGGGGAGCGGCAGGAGCGGCTAGTCTGACCCCAATCTCCTCCTAGGACCCTGGGGCTTCCGAGGGATGGGGGAGCAGAACCCCAAGCCAGATGGGGTCCGAGTTCGGGTAAGCTTCGGACGAGGGAGTGGTATCCGGGTGGTGGAGGAGGGGTCCTTTCAGGTCTCGCATGTCTCCCGTGTCCCCCCACCCCCTCAGGCAGAGGGGTCGGGAGCAGGCTGGGGGAGGAGGGGCCGACGACGGGGGCTACGCCAGTCTGGAGCTGCCGACCTCAGACTCCCCCCTGCCGCCCCCTGACTTGGACGAGGACGAAGCCTGCGAGGATCTCATCTCCCCCTACGCCAGCTTCACGTCGCTGGCCGAGCCCCCCGCAGCCCTGCTCAGCGGCTGGCTGGACAAGTTATCTCCCCAAGGGTGAGGGACCCTGGGCCGGAGGGAATGGTGGGTGGGCAGGTCTCTGAGAGACTCACCAAGACCCGAGGAGGGAGCGCCCCAGCCCCAATTCCCCTCAAACCCCTGCTTGAGGGTCCGGGATCTGACTCCCAATTCGGCCCCTCCCCATATATTCCCTTCCAGGAACTACGTTTTCCAGAGACGTTTTGTTAGTTTCAATGGAAAGAATCTAATGTACTATGGCAGTGATAAGGTGCGTTTGGGGATGGGGGAGGCTGGAAGGGGTGGGAGTGGGAACGGGAGACACAGCGGGGCTGGTCTGTGAGCTCCTTGGGGACCAGAATCAAATCTACTAACTCTACTGTAATCTCCCAAATGCTCAGTAAGGTGCCCTGCACACAATTCAATTCAATTCAATTCATTCGATTGCATTTATTGAGCGCTTACTGCGTGCAGAGCAATGTACTATGCGCTTGAGAGAGTACGATATAACAGTACTATTCATTCATTCCTTCAGTCGAATTTACTGAGCCCTTACTGGGTGAAGAGCACTGGGAGAGTACAATACAACAATAAACAGTCACATTCCCTGCCCACAACAAGCTTACAGTTTACAGTGGGGGAGACAGACAACAGTACAAATAAATAAAATGATAGATACACAAGTGCTGTGGAGCTGGGCTGGGGGAAGAGCAAAGGGAGCACGTCAGGGCGACGCAGAAGGGAATGGGAGATGAGGAAAAGTGGGGCTTAGTCTGGAAAGGCTTCTTGGAGGAGATGTGCCTTGAAGCTGGGAGAGTAATTGTCGGATTTGAGGAGGGAGGGTGTTCCAGGACAGAGGCAGGACGTGGGCTAGGGGTGGGCAGAGAGGTGAGATCGAGGCACAGTGAGTAGGTTAGCACCAGAGGAGCGAAGTGTGTGGGCTGGGATGTAGAGGGAGAGAAGCGAGGTAAGGTGGTGGAGTGCTTTTAAAGCCAATGATGAGGATTTTTGTTTGATGCGGAGGTGGATGGGCAATCACTGAAGGTTTTTGAGGTGTGGGATGACGTGCCCTGAATGCTTTTGGAGAAAACGGATCCGGGCAGCAGAGTGAAGTATGGACTGGAGTGAGGAGAGACAGGAGGCTGGGAGGTCAGCAAGGAGGCTGAAGGAGTAATCCAGGCGGGTTAGGATGAGTGATTGTATTCACGTGGTAGCATTTTGGATTGGAGAGAAAAGGGCGGATTTTAGCTATGTTGTGAAGGTGAGACCGCCAGGATTTAGTGATAGACTGAATATGTGGGTCGAATGACAGAGAGGAGTCAGGGATGATGCCAAGGTTACCGGCTTGTGAGATAGGAAGGTCGGTGGTGCCGTCTACAGTGATGGGAAAGTCGGGGAGAGGACAGGGTCTGGGTGGGCAGGGAACCTATCAACTCCGTTCTACCGTACTCTCCAAAGCGCTTAGAACAGTGCTCTGCACGCAGTAAGCATTCAATAAACGTGATTGATTGATTGATGCAATGCGATGGCATTAATTTAATATTGTGTAGGAGACAGGGTCCTTTGCCCTCAAAGAGGTTCCAGCCTCACAGGGGAGGCAGATAGGCACAAGCTTTTAGATGGAGAGGGGGCAGGACCGTGTGAAAGGGGAGGTGGGAGCGGCGGGGAGAGTTGGGGGTTTGCACTCTCAGTCCTCTCCCTCCCACTTCCCCAGGACCCCTTCCCCAAGGGTGTGATCCCGCTGGCTGCCATAGAGATGACCCGCTGCAGCAAGGAGAATAAATTCCAGGTCGTAACTAGCCAGAGGGTTTTTGTGTTCCGGGCGGAGAGTGAGGGTGAGAGGGCTTGGCTGTGTGTGTGCGGTGTGTGTCGGGGGAACGTGCAGGGAGGGAACAGGGAGCGGATGCCCCTGGGACTGAAGGATCTGTGCCCCCCTCCCCCGGGATGCCCCCCTCCGGCTCCTCAGCCTCGGGGTCTAAAAGGTAGGGTCTGAGAAGCAGCGTGGCCTAGCGGAAAGAGCCGGGGCCTGGGAGTCGGAGGACCCGGGGTTGAATCCCCGCTCCGCCCTTGCCTGCTGTGTGACCTGGGACAAGTCACTTAACTTCTCTGTTCCCCAGTTTCCTCAACTGCAAATTGGGGATTCAGTACCTGTTTTCCCTCCTATTTAGACTGTGAGCTCCATGTGGGACAGGGACCATGTCCAATCTGACCGGGTCCAGCTCTTAGAACAGTGTCTGACACCTAGTAAGCGTTTAAGAAACACAAGAATAACAAAAATCTACCCCAGCATTTAGTACAGTGCTTGGCACACAGTAAGTGCTAAACAAATACCATAAAAAGAGGCCCCCTACCTCTCCCCGTCCCCCGCCATCTCCCCGGCCATGATTGAACTGGGCCAGCACCCCTGGGTTGGAGGGTGGGGAGGGGAAATCGTGCACTGCGATCCTTATCTCCTGTGCTGCTTCCGTCCTCTGATGCAACGCCTGTCCACTGACCGGGGCTTGGCCCCGTGCCGACGCTGACCACTCTGCGGGGTGTGGGGTGGGGAGCGGTTACAGGACCGGTGAAGACCCCCCCCCAACCCCAGCCCTGAAGTTCACCTCAGCTTCTCCCCCTCGACCCCCGCCCCAGCCCTGAGGGACAAGTGGTGCTTAACCCTGCAAGCCCGGCTGAAGGAGCAGCGGCTGTTGGGGAACCCCCGGCCCCCTCTGCCCCCCAAGCCCCTCCGCACCGGCCCCCTGGACCTGCGGGGCCACAAGGCCAAGATCTTCGCCGTATTGATCCCCGGGGAGCTGGGACTGTACAAGAGCGAGCAGGTATGGGGGGGCGGGGAGGCTGGAGTGGACAAGGGCGGGAGACAAAAAGCCCCTTCCCCCGTCCCCTTCCCTAAGCCCCTCCTCACTCTGCTCCCCGGCCTTTTCCCCTTTCCCAGTCCTTCTCCCAGGGCATCGGGATCTGTTTCATTGAACTGCGCGGCTGCAGCGTCCGAGAGACCAAGAACCGCAGCTTTGACGTCCTGACGCCACAGCGCTGCTTCAGGTGGGGGTCGGGGGAAGGGGGGAAAAGGAGGCAACGTGGGGGAATGGGAGAACTGAGGTCCTGGAAGTCAAACCCGCCTCTGCCACCCATTCCCCGTGTGGCCTTGGGCAAGCCACTTAGCTCCTCCCCGTGCCTCAGTTTCCCCAGTTGTAGATTGGGGATAATAATACCTGAACCCAACCTCATAGGGGTCTTGCAGGGATTAAATAAAATAAATCTAATGCCGGCTCTGCCACTTGTCTGCTGTGTGACCTTGGGCAAGTCACTTCACTTCTCGGTGCCTCAGTTACCTCATCTGTAAAAATGGGGATTTAAAAATGTGAGCCCCACGTGGGACAATCTGATGACCCTGTCTCTACCCCAGCGCTTAGAACAGTGCTCTGCACATAGTAAGCGCTTAACAAATACCACCATTAAATAAAAATAACTAGACTGTGAGCTCGTTGTGGGCAGGGATTGTCTCTATCGTGTGACTTGGAGCCAGTCACTTCACCTCTCTGTGCCTCGGTTACCTCATCTGTAAAATGGGGATTAAGACTGTGAGCCCCACGTGGGACAACCTGATGACCCTGTATCTACCCCAGCGCTCAGAACGGTGCTTGGCGCACATAGTAAGCGCTTAACAAATACGATAATTATTATTACTGTTGCCGTATTGCACTTTCCAAGCGCTAAGTGCTCTGCACACAGCAAGCGCTCAATAAATACGACTGAATGAATTACACTCCAGCAGTCTGAGTGACGCTCCCTGCCCACCAGAAGACTCCCTACTCTATCTCGGGGGAGGGTGGGGGGTTCTGAGGAGTCCACGATGCAGGAAAAGGGCGTGGAGAGTGAAGTCCCTCTCGCAGAGGGGGTGGGGGGGATCCTGGGTGGGGGCAGCTAGGGGTCCCAGGCGCGTTGAGCCGGCCCTCGTCTCCCCCAGCTTCACGGCCGAGTCGGGAGGGGCGAGGCAGGGCTGGGTCACCGCTCTGCAGGAGGCGGTGACCGAAACCCTGTCCGACTACGAAGTGGTGGAGAAAGTCTGGTCCAACCGAGCCAACCGGCGCTGCGCCGACTGCGGCGCCCCTCGGCCCGACTGGGCGGCCGTCAACCTGGGAGTGGTCATCTGCAAACATTGTGCAGGTCGGGCCGGGGACCCAGGAGTCCTGGGGGGCGGGGGACAGAAGAAGAGCAGAAGGGTGGGGGGGTCGGGAACCCAGGGCTGGGGTAAGATAAAGGGGCACCAGAGGTGTAGAGGCGTGGCAAGGTGTCAGGGGGTCACGGCAGGGCTGGACAGCGGAGGAGGAGGGTCGGTGGGAGAGGCCAGAGTTTGGAAATGGGAGGAGAAGGGATGCGGGGGGGTGGGGAGGGCTGTGGAGGGGTGTTGAGGAATTGGGTGGCAGGTGGGGGCGGGCCGGGGCAGGACCCAGTGTCCTCCTCTCCTGCCCCGGCCCTTCCGCCCACCCCTCCCTCAGGCCAGCATCGGGCTCTGGGCTCTGGCATCTCTAAGGTTCAGAGTCTGAAGCTGGACACGAGTGTCTGGACCAACGAGATCGTACAGGTGAGGTGATGGGGTGGGGGGGGGCACAGGGAGGGCCGCGGGACATGGGGGGCGCCAAGGAGTTGCCCCCCACTCCCATTTTGGGACGTGGTTCTAATCCCGGCTCCGCCACTTGTCTGCCGTGTGACCTTGAACAGGTCGCTTAACTTCTCTGTGCCTCCGTTATCTCATCTGTCAAATGGGGATGAAGACTGTGAGCCCCATGTGGGATCACCCGATGACCTTGTATCTACCCCAGCGCTCAGAGCAGTGTTTGGCACGTAGAAGCGCTTAACCAACAGCAGAATAATAATCATTATTTGTTATTATTCCTCCACCCCTGACCTCTCTGCCCTATCAACCCCCTTCCCCACTAGCTGTTTATCATCCTGGGCAATGACCGAGCCAACCGCTTCTGGGCAGGGCATCTGCCCCCCCGGGGGTGGCCTGCAACCCGACGCCGCGCCTGGGCCCCGGGGCGACTTCATCTCCCGCAAATACAGGCTCGGACTCTTCCGGGGACCCCACCCCCAGCACCCCGACCATGCTCAGCTGCTGCAGGTTGGGTGGGACGGGCAGCCGGGGAGCTGGGGAGAGGGGAGGAAAGGGGCTCGGAGGAGCGGTGGGGTCCCGAAGGAGGGAATCCAGTGTGAGTCGGTGGCCCTTTTTTGCGAGGAGGAGAGGGACTTTGAGAGGGAGATGTCTCTGGGTGCAAATGAGTTTGAGGGTGGGTGGTGGGGGGCAGTGCCCGGATCCTCTTGGGACGAGGGGTGATGGTTTTCCTGCCCCAGGCACTGTGCGCGGCTGTGACGGGACCCAACTTGATCAAGACGGTGACCGGAATCTTCTCCGTGGACCCCGGTGGGGAGGGGGAGACCTGGCCTCCCCACTCTGTTGACGGCGGCTCCCTCAGTCTACTCCCTCCTGGTAATGGTAATAATCATCAGTTAATCGTATTTATTGAGCGCTTACTGTGTGCGGAGCACTGTACTAGGTGCTTGGGGGAATAATCAATCGATAGTATTTATTGAGCACTTACTATGTGCGGAACACTGTTCTAAACACTTGGAAGAGTACAGTCCCCCTGGATTAGCCGATATGTTCTCTGTCCATAATGGGTTTACAGTTTAGAGACCATACGACTTTCTAACAGATATATTTCCAGCCCACAAAGAGCGGTTAAAGGTTTGCTCCAAGGAGTTCCTGGGGTGAGCGGGTCGGTATCCCAAGTTATATATTGCGCGAGGTCTCTATTAAGTGCCTACTAGTAATAATTATGGTATTTGTTAAGTGCTTACTTTATGCCAGGTACTGTAATGAGCGCTGGGTGTTTGCCAAGCACTGTTCCAAGCGCTGGGATAGATACCAGATAATGGTATCAGACTCAATCCCCATCCCACATGGGGCTCACTGTCTAAGGCGGAGGGAGAACTTGTACTGAATCTTCATTTTTCAGATGAGGAAACTGAGGCCCAAAGAAGAGTAGTGGGAAGCAATGCGGTCTAGTGGATAGAGAGTCGAGGCACCTGAGTTCTAATCCTGGCTCTGCCACTTGCTTGCCGTATGACCTTGGGCAAGTCTCTTCACTTCTCTGTGCCTCAGTTATCTCGTCTGTAAAACGGGGATTGAGACGGTGAGCCCCATGTGAGACAGGGACTGAATCCAACTCATCTTGCTCGTGTCCACCCCAGGGCTTAGTACAGTGTCTGGCATGTAATAAGCGCTTAACAAATGCTATAATAATTATCATCTGTAAAATGGGGATTAAGACTGTGAGCCCCGTGTGGGAAGTGCATTATGTCCAACCTGACTAGTTTGTATCTACCCCACACTTAGTACAGTGCCTGGCACATAGTAAGTGCTTAACAAATGCCATAATTATTATTATTCCCAACCCAGTCAAGCGATCAATGTTATATTATAAATTATTTATATTAATGGCAGTCTCCTCCTCTAGAATGTAAGCTCATTGTTTACAGGGCACATGTCTGCCAGCTCTGTTGTATTGTACTCTCTTAAGCGCTTAGTACAGTGCTCTGCAATAATAATCATTCAATAAATACCATTGATTGACTGTAAGCTTGTTGTGGGCAGGGAATGGGTCTGTTTATTGTTGTATTGTACTCTCCCAAGTGCTTAGTACAGTGCTCTGCACACAATAAGTGCTCAATAAATACGACTGAATGATTAGGTGGGTAACACCTTCACAACCCAATCAGTGATGTGTATTGATTAGGTGGGTGTCCCCTTTCCCAACCTAATCAATCAATCAATCAGTGGCATTGATTGAGCACTTACTGTGTGTAGAGGATTATACTCAGGACTTGGGAGAGCCCAAGAGACACAATCCTTGTCCTCAAGGAGCTGACAACCTAATGAGGGTAAGCAAACACAAAACAATTTATAGGAATGAGAGGAAAGCAAACGGAAAGGTGGATAACAAAGCAATAGTATTTATCAAGTGTCGACCTTATGCCGAGTACTAATGGATGAGGAAGAAACGGTGTTTAAATAGTAGATCACATATATTGATGAGTATATTTGTGTATGTGTGTGTTATGTGTGTGTTTGTGATGTGTTTGTGAGTGCAAAAATGTCCAGGTGGTGACCTGGGCAGTGAAGGGGGAGGCATATTGTGTGCAGAACTCTGTACTACATGTCTGTTTTGAACAGGGCACTGTAGTAGGCACCCTCTATGTCAAGCAGTGAAGCCAGGAGGGTCTTCTGGGGGAGGTGGGATTCCAAGAGAGCTCTGAAGTTTGGGGAGAGCCCTCCACTGTCCTGCCTCCCTGCTCTCTCGTCACCTTTCCCCTACTCCTTCCGGCAGACCCCACCCCCAGCGTGTACAATGAAGTGGTGGTGCCGGCCACCCAGAGCGGTCACCTGCACTGCAGCCCGGTCAGCAGCAAGCCCGGACCGCCCCCACACCGGGGACGAGACAGTGAGTGAGGGGTGGGGGCCGGCAGTCGGTGGGGAGGGGGCCTGGAACGAGGGAGGGGAAGGCTGGGGTTAGGCAGGGTGATTGTGCGGGATTCCCATGATGGAGCAGGGAGAGGGGGTCAAGTATACGTTCTCCCTCGCCCCAGCCCCGCCACGGTTGTGGTGTATCCTGGGAGCGGCCCTGGAGATGTTCGCCTCTGAGACCAGCTCTGAGAGACTCGGCCTCCTCCGGCCCCAGGATGTGGTGAGCCTGGGGGTGAGCACCCCACCTGTGGACTCCAGCGACCCCGACAGGTAAGGTCCTCAGAGGGGGCCCCTCTGGACCCCACGCTGCCTCCTGGACGGCCCCCACAGCCACTCCTCCTCTCCTCTCTAACTCTCCCTTCCCTCAGGTCCCTTTTCTTCTTTGAGCTGATCCTGGACGGGGGCCGGGTGCAGCATTTCGGAACCGACGATACTGACAGCCTTGAGGCCTGGACCAGCGCCCTGGGTCGGGTGAGTGAAGGTCCTCCTAGCCACCCCATCCCATCTTTTCAGACTCGCCCTCATTTGTGGCGCCCTTATTGCCCTCTGATCCCCAGGCCTTATTTGTGCTGGGTGGATCATAGTCCTGGCACCTCTGATCTGGGAGGCCCATTTATCTGGCATCTCTGAGCTAGGTGGCCCATAGCCCTGGTATCTCTGAGCTGGGCAGTCCACCTAGCCCCCGATCTGCCCAGCCCCCAGTCAGCCCAGCACAGACACCAAGACACCCGGAGGAAGTGCGTGCTGGTTGGCGGGCTGGACAGTCAGACCTGATCCATTTCTCTCTATGTCTCCTATCTCTGCTCATCTCCTTATGTCCTCTCACCCATCCAACCTGCTGCCTCTCCCTATCGCTCCGTGATTTCATCTCCCTGGGTCACCGTCCCTCCCCATCTCTCTCCTCGTCTCTCCCCATTTCCTCCCTGTGTCCCTTTGGCTTTTTTGTCTCTCCACCCACCTCCCTGTCTCTCTGTCCCTCACCATCTCCCCCATCTCCCTGTCCCTCTCCCTTCCTCTCCTGTCCATCCCCCAATCGCCCCCCGACTCTTCCCTTGTCTCCCCATCTCTCTCCTTGACTTTCTTGTCTCTTCCCTGCCACCCTGTCTCTCTCTCCCGGTCCCCCCGATCTCCCCACATTGCCCACACTGCAGTGGTTTTCCCCACTGAGTTGCCACCAGCTCCTGGGCCCGGGGCTGGTGCGTGTGGGGCGGCTGCGGGTGCGCTCGCCCTCTCAGGCTGCACTGTCCCCCGGCCTCTGGCTGTCCGGCTTCGCTGTCCTGCGTGGGGACCACCTCTTCCTGTGTCCAGCCACCGGTCCCGGCCCCCCAATCCCAGAAGACACCATTCACCTCCGCCGGCTGCAGGAGATCAGTGAGCAGGGAGCTGGGGGTGGCTGCCTTTGGGGAGGGGGCTCCCAGTGCAGGACCAGAGGAGGAGGGGGGAGGCCTCTTCCCTTCCACGTCCCTCTCTTCCGCCCCAGGCATCGTCCCCGCTTCGGACACCCCGGACAAGAAGGAGCACCTCGTCCTGGTGGAGATGGGAAGGTGAGTACTAGAGGTAGTGAAAGTATTTATTAAGCGCTTACTGCTGCAGGACACTGCACTGAACACTGCACTAATCCCTCACGGTCCCTTTAGACTGTAAACTCATTGCGAGCAGTGAACGCGTCTACCGACTGTGTTTTATTATACTCTCCCAAGCATTTGGTACAGTGCACTATTGCGCACATTAAGCGCTCAGTAAATACGATAGACCGGGAGAGAATAGACAGGTGGGAATTAGATGAGATCACTGTCCTTGGAGGGCTCACGAGCTAAGAGTACAAGTAGGGGGAAGGGACTGCCAGAGGCACATCAAGAAGGATGAAAAATCAAAACACAACATAAATACACAAAACAAAATCAGCAGGGGGCTGTGGCTACGGGAGCAGAATTTCAGGCTCCTCGGGCTCAGAGTTCAGGGTGCACCCGCAGCCACCAGTCTTTGAGGGTTTCGTGGAGGCCTCATGCTGTGGATATGGACGGGAGCCACTCTATTCCCAATCCGGCCATCCCCGGACAAGCCAGGAACCGGGACCTTCGGTAAAGGGAGGGAAGGCGGCGGTTACCACGCTGCTGGGAGAGAAGCAGCGTGGCTCAGTGGATAGAGCAACGGACCTGGGAGTCAGAAAAGCCCGGGTTCCAATTCCGGCTCTGCCATATGTCTGCTGTGTGAATTCGGGCAAGTCACTTCGCTTCTCTGGGCCTCACTGACCTCATCTGCAAAATGGGGATTAAGAGTGTGATCCCCTTGGGAGAGGGGGACTGTGTCCCACCTGATTAACTCGTATCTACCCCAGTGCTTGGAACGTAGTAAGTGCTTAATAAGTGTCATTTTTATGATCGTTAGGTGAGCTCGTTGTAATAATAATAATTATGGTATTTGTTAAGCGCTTACTCTGTGCAGAGCATTGTTCTGAGCGCTGGGGTAGATACAAGGTAATCAGATTGTCCCATGTCGGGCTCACATTTTTTAATCCTCATTTTTCCAGATGAGGTCACTGAGGCCCAGAGAAGTGAAGTGACTTGCCCAAGTTGTCATAGCAGTTAAGCGGCGGGGTCGGCATTAGAACCCACGACCTTCTGACTCCCAAGCCCGGGTTCTTGCCACTAAGCCGCGTTGTGGACAGAGAGTGTATTTGATGTTCTACTGTACTCTCCCAAGCGTTTAGTACAGTGCTTTGCACAAAGTAAGCGCTCAATAAATACGATTATTATTAATAACTATTTACGGGAGCCGAGCTTTTTTCCCCATCCAACCCCAGCTCTGTGGCCTGGGGGTTGGCGCCCCCTCTTGGCGGTGTGGGGAACCCCCAACTTGCCCTAGTCCCAGTTGACTCAGTGGACCGACTAGGCCTCTGTCCACCCACCCCCCGGACCCCCCGACCCCCAGAGGCTGGCAGTGACCGAGCTTCCCCCACTGGCCCCTAGGACCCTGTACCTGCAGGCGGAAGGGCGGCTGGACTTCGCGGGCTGGAGCGCCGCCATCGAGGGGGCGTCCGGTGGCCGGGGCAACGCGCTCCAGGGGCAGCAGCTGAGCCGGGGGGACATCCCCATCATCGTGGACGCCTGCATCAGCTTCGTCACCCAGCACGGTAAGGGGACTGCCCTGTGGGAAAGGGTGGGGTCGGCCCGCTTCATTCGGTTCGATGTCTGTGTCCCCCCCCTTCTAGGCCGTGAACCCGTTGTGGGCAGGGATCCTCTCTCTTTGTTGCGGAATTGGACTTTCCACTAAATTAGTACAGTGCTCTGCACACAGTAAGCACTCAGTTAATACGACTGAATGAATGAAAGAATGAATTCAATCGTATTTACTGGGTCCTTAAGGTGAGAAGCAGCGTGGCTCAGTGGAAAGAGCCTGGGCTTCGGAGTCAGAGGTCATGGGTTCGACTCCTGGCTCTGCCACTTGGCAGCTGTGTGACTGTGGGCAAGTCACTTCACTTCTCTGGGCCTCAGTTACCTCGTCTGTAAAATGGGGATTAACTGTGAGCCTCACATTCATTCAATAGTATTTATTGAGCGCTTACTATGTGCAGAGCACTGTACTAAGCGCTTGGAATGAACAAGTCGGCAACAGATGGAGACGGTCCCTGCCGTTTGACGGGCTTACAGTCTAATCGGGGATAATCAGCTTCATCTGACACAGTCCCTGTCCCACCGTCTAAGTCAGGAGGAGGAGGAGGATTTAACCCCCATTTTACAGACGAGGTAACAGAGGCACAGAGAGAAGTTAAGTGACTTGCCCACGGTCACACAGCTGACAAGTGGCAGAGCTGGGAGTCGAACCATGACCTCTGACTCCGAAGCCCACGCTCTTTCCACTGAGCCACGCCCTGGATCTACCCAAGCGCTTAGAACAGTGCGCTGCACATAGTAAGCGCTTAACAAATACCAACATTATTATTATTATTATTACTAAGATCTTGGGAGAGTACACATAAACAGACACATTCCCTGCCCACAGCAAATTTACAGTCTAGAGCGGGGGGCAGATATTAATATGAATAAATAAATGACAGATATGGACATAAGTGCTGTGGGACTGGGCTGGGGGCGGAGAGGAGGGGAAATAAATAAAGGGAGCAAATCAGGGCGACGCAGAAGGGAGTGGCTTAGTCAGGGAAGGCCTTAACACTGTGAGCTCGTTGTGGGCAGGGAATGTCTCTGCTTATTGTTATACTGTCCTTTCCCAAAAGTTTAGTACAGTGCCCTGAACACAGTAAGCGCTCAATAAGTACTATACGATTGAATGAATGAAGAGATGTGCCTTCAGGCGGGGCTGGACCGGGAAGCGTAGGTGTGGCTTGGATGGATGGAGTCTGGATGGGTGGACGTGGCTAGGTGGGATGGACATGGCCCGGGGTACCAACCGCATCGCACTGGGACGGGGTAGCCCAGGCGCCCACTGGGCCGTGCCGGGTGGGGTGGGAACGGGTGAGGTCGAACCAGTCAGGGGTGATCCACGGTGCCTGCCGAGCTGCGCCTGGAAGTTGGCAGGGCCTGGAGGGTGAGAGTGCCCTGAACGGGCATGGCCTGTGATGCTGGCAGGGTTGCACCAGGAGGGGTGGGCATGGGCTGGCAGGGGTGCATCTGGAAGATTGGGTGGGCCGGGCTGGACCGGGCAGGGGTGACCCTCGGTGCCTGCAGGGCTGCGCCTGGAGGGGGTGTACCGGAAAAGCGGGGCCCGGGCCCGGAGCCGTCGGCTGCTGGCGGAGTTCCGGCAAGATGCCCGCTCCGTGAAGCTGCGGCCGGGGGAGCACTTCGTCGAGGACGTGACCGACACGCTCAAGCGTTTCTTCCGGGAGCTGGACGACCCCGTGACCTCGGCTCGCATGCTGCCCCGCTGGAGGGAGGCCGCAGGTATCTCCCTGGGATCCCCAGTGCCCCAAGGGCGGGGACCTGGGTGGGGAGGTGTTGAATGGGACCCAAGCCCCGCTGCAGGGGATTTCCGGAATAACCCGAGCCCACTTCATTCACAGAACACCCCCAGAAGGCTCAGAGGCTGGAGCAATACAAAGAGGTGATTGGCAGCCTGCCCAGGGTGAACCGCCGGACTCTTGCCACCCTCATCGGCCACCTCTACAGGTCATTAATGCCCCATGCCCCTTGATGTCACTGCTTGCCCTCCCCTCCACTCCTACAAGACCCCCAGGCCTGTTCATTCAGGGTGTTCAGAGTTCTGGCCTCCCTCCCCGTTCCTCTCATCTTAGTCCTTAGTCTCTGACCCAGATCTCTAGCCTATGTGGGGCTGGGGGCGGGCCATGGGGGATGAGGGGAGGGAGCCCCATTCTCCTCAGGTTGGCCACGCTCTGGGTCCAAGCCAAATGAAGTGCTGTTCCAGGCCCAGCAGGAGGGGTGGAGGTGGGGGCTGGGAGCCCCTCGGCTGAGCTGTCCCCGGCTCCGGCAGCCCTGACGCCGCCCTCCCCGCCCCTCCCTAGGGTGCAGAAGTGCGCGGCCCTGAACCACATGTGCTCCCGGAACCTGGCACTGCTCTTCGCCCCCAGCCTGTTCCAGACCGACGGGCGCGGGGAGCATGAGGTCCACATCTTGCAGGACCTCATCGACAGCTACGCAACTGCTTTTGATGTGAGACCCTCCCAACCCCGCTGACCCTTCGGGACCCTGATGGCCTCCTGTGGCCCCCCACTGACCCCTCCAATCCCCAGTGACCCCCACCAACCTCCACCAGCCCCAAGTGAGCCCTTATGGACTCCAGTCACCCCCACTGACTCCCTGGTGATTCCTATTGACCCCATCTGGCCCCTAGTTACCCCCATCAATCCCCCCTCTGGCCTCTGATGACCACTGCTGACTCCCTCCAACCTTCAATGATACCTACCAATCTCCTCCAACCCTCACCGACACCCTCTAGTCCCCCAGTGACCCCCCTTTCCCTGTTCGACCTCCAATGACCTCCTCCGACCCCCGGTGACTCCCCCGCCTCCAACCTCCTCCGGTCCGCAATAATAGCGAGGGTACCTGTTAAGCACTTACTCTGCATCAGGCACTGTGGGCTCACAGTCTTAATCCCCATTTTACAGATGAGGTAACTGAGGAACAGAGAAGTTAAGTGACTTGCCCAAGGTCACACAGCTGATAAGTGGCGGAGCCGGGATTAGCTGCCATGACCTCTGACTCCCAAGCCTGGCTCCCCTCCCTGCCCCATCTACTGCCAGCCAATGGGCCCACGGCTCTGCTTGCCCACAGGTTGATGCTGACCAGATGGCCCAGATCGATTTGGAGATCAGTCTTATCACCACCTGGAAGGACGTTCAGGTAACTGGACCCTGGTCCCCCGGCCTGATCCCTGTGACCCCTCGCCTTTCGCTTCCCCCTTCACTTCCTCCTTCCCTCTCTTCCCCATCCCCGTGACACCATACTGTTGCTTAGAGCCAGACTGTAAACTCCTCAAGGGCAGGGATCTGGCCTATTCACATTGGGAAGCAGTATGGCCTAGTGGAAAGATCACGGGCCTGGCAGTCAGAGGAACTGGGTTCTAATTCCAGTTCTGCCAAATAATAGTACTTGGCACATAGTAAGCGCTTAACAAATTCCATTATAATAATAATAATAATGGTACTTGTTAAGAATTTATTATATGTCACACACTGTATCCTGCACCGGGATAGATACGAGAAGATCAGGTTGGACACAGTTCCGGCCCAAAATGGGACTCACAGTCTGATTAGGATTTAATCTTCATTTTACAGATCAAGAAACTGAGGCCGAGACAAGTGAAGTGATTTGCCCAAGGTCATACAGCAGACAAGCGGTGGAGTCAGAATTAGAACCCAAGTTCTCTGAACCCCTAAGTCTGTGCTTTTTCCACTAGGCCATGCTCCTTTTGGTCCACCTGCCTATGTGACCCTGGGCAAATCATTTAACTACTCTGTGCCTCAGTTTCCTCATCTATAAAATGGGGATTTGATACCTCTACTCCCTCCTACTTAGGCTGTAATCTGTATGTGGTTCAGGAACTGCCTCTTACTCAATTATCTTGTCTCTACCCCCAGCACTTAGTGCTTGGCACATAGTAAACGCTTAGCATACTGGGAAGCAGTGTGGCCTGACGGAAAGAGCACGGACCTGGAAGTCAGAAGACCTGGGTTCTAATCCCAAGTCTGACACTTGTCTGCTGGGTGATCTCGAGCAAGTCAGTGAACTTTTCTGCACCTCAGTTTCCTCATCTGTAAAATGGAGAATAAATTTTACTCCCTCCAACTTGGACTGCGAGCCCTATGTGAGACAGGGACTGTGTCCAACCTGATTATCTTGTGCTTAGAACAGTGCTTGGCACTTTGTAAGCGCTTAGCAAGTACCGTAAGTATTAACAAATACCACAGTTATTATTGTTACTGCCATTCTTATTATTGAAGAGGCACATGAAAGGCCAGGAGGAACGTGGGGGGAACTTGGGCAGTGCGAGGAAACTGAAGCCGTGAGGGATCTGACCCCAGGGTGCCCCTTCCCTCCTCCCCCCAGCTCTCCCAAGCCGGTGACCTTATCATGGAGGTGTATCTGGAGCAGCGGGGCCCCGATACCTGTGTCACCCTCAAGGTCAGTTCCGGGACAAAGGGGATGAGGAAGGGGGTGGGGGCAGTCACTGGAGTTGGGGGGGCAAGAAGGGCAGGCTGCCACTCAAGTCCTGACCCGACTGCCCCAGGTGTCCCCGACCCTGACCGCCGAGGAGCTAGCCAATCAGGTTCTGGAGATGCGAGGGACGGTGCCAGGTCCTGACTTGTGGCTAACCTTTGAAATCCGGGAGCACGGGGAGCTCGGTGAGGGGGCCGCGTGCCCGGGCGGTAGGGGCTGGGCAGCGGTGAGGGGACTGGAGGTCAGAGAGGGGACCCTGGCCAGCCACCCAGGAGTGAACTGGCACTGCACCCACCCACTTCCACCCTGGGTCCTCCCCACCCCTCCACCCTGGGCCACCAGCTGGGGGGAAGAGGCTCTCCTTTCCAGAGATGTCTCTGGGGAGTGGGAGAGGAGATCTCTGGAGAGGGCCTGGGTGCAGGTTGAGGTTAGTGTGGGGGCCCGGCCTGACCCCACCGCTCCCACCCCCAGAACGGCCCCTGCACCCCAAGGAGCGGGTGTTGGAACAGGCCCTGCAATGGTGCCAGCTGTCAGAGCCCGGCTCAGCTTTTCTACTGCTGCGCAAGGTGCCCGTAGCCCATGCTGGCTGCCTCTTTACTGGTGAGACACTCCCCACCCCCATTCCTGTCCACCCCTGCACTGGGAAGACCCCTCCCCCCCCCCCGCCCAGCGTAGTGCCCACCCCCACACACTGGAGAAGCAGCGTGGCTCAGTGGAAAGAGCGTGGGCTTTGGAGTCAGGGCTCATGAGTTCGAATCCCAGCTCTGCCACTTGTCGGCTGTGTGACTGTGGGCAAGTCGCTTCACTTCTCTGTGCCTCAGTTCCCTCATCTGTAAAATGGGGATGAAGACTGTGAGCCCCACGTGGGACAACCTGATTCCCCTATGTCTACCCCAGCGCTTAGAACAGTGCTCGGCACATAGTAAGCGCTTAACAAATACCAACATTAACATTATCACACACCTGTGACAGTGACTCCCCTATGGGAATACCATAGAGTAAGAAGGCACGATCCCTGCCATCAAGGAGCTTTCAGGCTACTGTGTGCAAAGCACTGTACTAAAAGCTGGAGAGAGTACAGTGCATGGCATAGTGGATAGAGCACAAGTCTGGAGTCAGAAGGTCATGAGTTCTAATCCCAGCTCTGCCACTTGTCTGCTGTGTGACCTCGGGCAACTGACTTCACTTCTCTGGGCCTCGGTTGCCTCATCTGTAAAATGGGGATGGAGATGGAGAGCCACCTATGGGGCAGGAACTGTGTCCGACTCGATTTACTTGTATCCACCCCAGCGCTTAGTACAGTGCCTGGCACATAATAAGAACTTAATAAATGCCATTATTATTATTATTACTTAGTAGACATGATTCCTGCCCTCTAGTGGGGAAGACTAACACAAAACAGTTTACAAATAGAATCAATCGATGGTCTTTATTGAGAGCTTCCTTTTTGCAAGAGTAGTGTACTAAGCGCGTGGGTGAGCTCATTGATAGATAGGATCGCTGCCCTCAAGGAATGTCCACTCCCGACCCCCCCGTGACTGTGCCCATTCCCTGCCCCTCTCCCTGTCTGCCCATTATGGTGACCTCTCCCTCCACTTGGCCCTACCGCCCCGTGACAGTGCTCCCCTCATGCCCATCTGTGTCCAGGAGCCCGACGGGTGAGTCCCCGGGTGGGGCTGCTGCGGTGCCGGGAGGAGCCCCCCCGACTTCTGGGGAACCGGTTCCAAGAGAGATTCTTCCTGCTCAGGGGGCGCTGCCTGCTACTCCTCAAGGAGAAAAGGGTAACCCCTTCCCCCCACCCAACCTCCTCCCCAAACCCTCCTAGACCCCCTTCAGCTTCCTTTCCAGACCCCCAATCTCCACAGAGATGTCCAACCCCTTTCCCAGAGTCCACCCCATAAACCCTCCAAGCTGTTTCCCCTCCTCATGGACCCCCTTTCAGAACCCCCCAGTGGCTCCCAGTGACCCTATAACTAACCTGCTCGGGAGATAAAAGGTCACCTCTCTGCACCCCTGGAACTTACCCCCACCAAAGATCCCCAGAGCCCCTCCCTACCCCCAACCAGCGGGGTGCCTGGGGCAGGAGACCCAGCCGCGGGCCCTGACCCCCATGTCCGCAGAGCAGTAAGCCGGAGCGGGAGTGGTCTCTGGAGGGAGCCAAGGTCTACCAGGGGATCCGCCGGAAGCTGAAACCACCCAGTCCGTAAGTACCCGGGTGCTTTCCATGCTCCCCGCCCCTCCCACTGGGCCCACCTACTTGCCTGCCCTCCTCCCCTAATCAATCAACAGTATTTACTAAGCGCCTTCTGTGTGTTGAGCGCTGGGAGAGTACCATGGAGTTTCTAGGCATGATCCCTGCCCTTAAGGAGCTTTCAGTCTACTGTATGGAGAGCACAACATAGTAGACGTGATTCTTTCCCTCTGGGACTTACAGTCTAGTGGGGGAGACTGCCATAATACAATTTACAAATAGGGAGAATCAGTTACTGATATTTTATTGAGCCCTTCCTTTTGGCAGAGCACAGTACTAAGCACTTGGGAGAGTTCAATAGAGTTGATAGATGCAATTCCTGCCCTTAGTGGGGGTGCCAGACACAAAATAATTTAGAAATAGAAGGAAGAGATGGCAAAGTACGTAAAACGACACGTACGAAAGTAAAACGGGAGATTGTGAACGTAGAAGTGCCGAGGTGATCGTTGTGGGGGAATGTGGGCAGAGATTGGAGGCGGGGAGACCGGCGTGGAGGCTGATGCGATTGTCTAACCCAGATATGACAAGTGCCTGGGCTGGCACGGTAACTGAATGGAGAGGAAGGGGCAGACCTGAGAAATGCTGTGGAGGAAAAACGACTAGATTCAGAGACAGATTGAATGTTAGTGTGGAAAACGGAAAGAAATTGAGGAGCCAAGGATAATAACAAGATTAGAAAAAGGGAAAACGGTGATGTCAACTGCGATGAGAAAGTTAGGCGGAGAAGAGGGCTTGAGAAGGAATAATAATGATAATTGTTAAATACTATGTGCTAAGCATTGGACTAAGCACTGGGGTAAATACAAGATAATCAGGGTGGACATAGTCTCTCTTCCACGAGGCTCATGGACTAAGTAATAAAGCAATCAGTGGTACTTATTGAGTGTTACTGTGTGCAGAACACTGTACTAAACGCTTGGGAGAGTACAGTACAACAAAGTTGGTAGTCCCATTCCCTGCCCAAAACGAGTTTACAGTTCAGGGAGGAGGCAGACATTAATATAAACACATAATTTATAATATATAAGAATGGTATTTGTTAAGCGCTTACTATGTGCCAAACAGTAATTTATAAGAGGAGGGAGAATGGGTATTTCATGGCCAGTTTGCAGATGAGGAAAGCGATGCACAGAGCAGTTAAGTGACTCGACCAAGGTCACAGTAGGCAAGTGGCAGCGCCGGGATTCAGGAAGATGAGGAGGTCGGTTTTGGATATGGTGAGTTTAAGGTGTGGTGGGGAATCATTGTAGAGATGTCCTGGAGGCAGGAGGAGATGTGAGACTGTTGATAGGGATCACCTGAACCCCCGCCTCCCCAACCCGCTTTCTTACTCAATGCTCCTTTCCTAGGTGGGGTTTCACCCTGATCCTGGAGAAACAGCAGCTGTGAGTATCTGTGTCCCCTCATCTCCACCCTAGCTCCCCAGTTCCACGCACAGTTCTCTCTGCCTCTCCCTGCCGCTGCTTCAACTTTCTATAATGATAGCAATGATCGTATTTGCTAAGCACCTACCAGGTGCCCAACACTTTACAAAGCACTGGGATACCTCCAAGATAAGCAGATCAGAAGCCTATATGGGGCTCATAGTCTAAGGGGGAAGGGAGAACAGGTATTTAACGGAGAAGATAAGCGACTTGTCCCAAGTCACATAACGGAGAAGCGGCGGAGCCGGGATTAGAACCCAGGGCCTCTGGCTCTGAGGCCTGGGTTCTCTCCATTAGATCACACTGCTTCCGTTCTCTCGCTTACCTCTCCCCTCTGCCCCCCTTAAGCTAGGATTGGAGAACCCCCTCACCCCCTTTGTCATCCTCTCCCAGTGTGGGTGACCCCCTCCCTTGCCTGCTCTTCTCCCCGCAGCTACCTGGCCTGCACAGACCAGGAGGAGATGTGGGACTGGACCACCAGCATCCTCAAAGCACAGGTGAGCCAATGTCCACGGCCCCATCCCGGCCTCCTCCAATGTCCAGCCAGGCTGACTCCAATGCCACCTGAGGGCCCGATGCCCAGGCATCCTGCCCACCCCTCGGTGCCCGTCCCACACCCCCACCCTGGGCCCAGGGGGGTCTGCCCTGAGGCCACCCGTGGGTACTCACCGCCAGCCCTCCCTCGCAGCACGATGACCTGCAGCCCGTGGTCCTGCGTCGCCGCTCCTCGTCCGACTTGGCCAAGCAGAAGTTCGGGACGATGCCCCTGCTGCCCATCCGCGGGGACGACAGCGGTGCCAGTCTGCTGTCTGCCAACCAGACCCTGGTATGAGCTCCGGCCCAGCCCCACCCTCGCTTGCCGGTCCCTACCTCTGAGCTGGGGGTGGAGGATGGAGGGAAGGTGTGGGGTCCCTTCTTCCCTGGCATGTCTGCCCCTTCCCTCTGCCCTCTCTGCGCTCCTGTGCTCTGGACCCCCCGTGCCCCACACTCATTGTGTCTCTCCCGTCTGCTGCACCCAGCGTCGTTTACACAAGCGGAGGACTCTGTCCATGTTCTTTGTGAGTACTACTATGTCCGCTCCCTGCCCTCTGAGCGTCCCCCTTCGGCCCCCAAGGGGCCCAGTCTGTGACGGCCCCGTCCTTGTCCTGTGCTCGTACTTTGCTCGTCCTGCGCTCGTCCCTCCCGCCTGGCATCCTGTGCCACCGTGTGGAGGCAGGGGGCCTGTCTCACACGTTCTGTTGGAGGAGAGGGGTGGGGCACCTTCTGGAAGTGGCAAGGGGCATCTGGGGTGGAGGGGAGAAGCCCGTCCCCCTTGATGTTGACACCTCTCTCCCCCCCAAGCCTCTGAAGCTGTCCCAGGACTCTGTGGAAGAGCAAGGAGAGGAGGGGGAAGAAGAGGAAGAGGAGGAGGAGGAAGAAGAGGAAGAGGAGCCTGTCTATGAGGAAGTGGGGGCTTTCCCCGAGCTGAGCGGGACCCCCCCGCCACCACCAGACAGGAGCTCCAGGGCAGAGGTGCCCTCCACCCCCACAAGCCTCCCCACCGGGCAGTCCCAATCCCTGGAGCGGGGTCAGGGGCTCTGGGGGGAGCGTCCCCCGCTCAGCAAGACGGGCTCCCTGGGGCAGGATTTGGAAAACCCCGAAACCCCGTCTGCCTCGCCGCTCAGGAAGAGCCTCCCCGTGCCCTCTTGCCTCGAAGAGCAGCTTCTCCAGGAGCTGAGCACGACTCTGAACCTCCGGAAGGGGGAGGCCCAGGCCCCGGGCCCCTCCAGCCCCCCGACCCAGCCCCCGGGGTCTCCCAGCTCCCCCCCCAGGTCCCTGGTCCCACCACTCCCCCCTCCGCCTACCGGCCCGTCCCCTGAGTCCACGCCTAGCGGCCCAAGGGGGGTGGTCAGCCCCTTGGGCCTCTCCTGGGAGATGAGAGCCAACGGACACAGGCCCAGACACAGCCCCAGCTGGGAAACTTCGGACAGAGACAGGGATACCTGATCCTACCCAACTTCCCTTCCTCCTTTCCTTTCTCCCCAGACCCTGAATCACTGCTCACAGCCCTTTTACCCAGTAGAGGGTGAATGAAAGAGGTGAAAAAGCTAATAAACTCTTGAATCAAAAGGCTGTAGGCTCTATCTCTTAAAAGGAATAGTAATAATAATGGTGCCAGGCATCGTCCTTAGCGCTGGGTTAGATACAAGCTAATTGGACACAGTTCCTGTCCCAGATACGGTTCACAGTCTCAAACCCCATTTTACAGATGAGGTAACGGAGGCGTAGAAAAGTTAAGTGATTTGCCCAAGGTCACACAGCAGAGAAGCGGCAGAGCCAGGATTGGAACCCAGGTCCTTCTGACTCCCAAGCCTGTGTTCTATGCACTAGACCATGCTGAGGAATAATAATAATAATAATAATGTTGGTATTTGTTAAGCGCTTACTATGTGCCGAGCACTGTTCTAAGCGCTGGGGTAGACACAGGGGAATCAGGATGTCCCACGTGGGGCTCACAGTTTTCATCCCCATTTTACAGATGAGGGAACTGAGGCCCAGAGAAGTGAAGTGACTTGCCCACAGTCACACAGCTGACAAGTGGCAGAGCTGGGATTCGAACTCATGAGCCCTGACTCCAAAGCCCGTGCTCTTTCCACTGAGCCACGCTGAAGAGGATCAAGGACTGGGGAGGGAGGAAAGCAAGACCGGCAGCAGGAGAATGGAGGGGCGTCAAGGTCAGGGGAGGGATGGGGCCGACTGAAGGGGAGATGGACATATACAGGTATCGATCAATTCATCAATCATATTTATTGAGAGCTTACTGTGTTCGGAGGCCTGTATTAAATGCTTGGGAGAATACAGGAGTTGGTAAACACAGTCCCTGCCCTAAGTATAATAATAAGCATGGTAGTTGTTAAGCACTTACTAAGTGCCAGGCACCGCACTAAGCACTGGGGTAGATCCAAGCTAATCGCGTTGGACACAGTCCATGTCCCGCGTGGGGTTCACGGTCTTAATCCCCCTTTTACAGCTGAGGAAACGGAGGCACAGAAAACTTAAGGAATTTGCCCAGGGTCACACAGCAGATAAGTGTTGGAACCGGAATTCGAACCCAGCTCCTCTGACTCCCAGGCCTGGGCTCTTTCCACGCTGCTTCTCCAGCCCGCTACCCGTCGGGGCCCATCTCTCTGCCTCTGTCTCTCTGTCTCTGAGTTTCGGGCTTTTCCTCTGTCTCAATAGCGGTCGCTCCGGCTTTTCTGGCCCAACCGGAATTTGGGAAGAAATAAAGTTGCCCCATCCCCAGCCCCACCCCCGAACCCCCTTAGCCGGTTAGCTCATGCAAATGAGTTTATTACATTCCAATCGCTCAGTAATGTGCTCTGCACATAGTAAGCGCTCAGTAAATACTATTGAATTCATTCAATAGTATTTACTGAGCGCTTACTATGTGCAGAGCACTGTACTAAGCGCTTGGAATGAATTCAATAGTATTTATTGAGCGTTTATTATGTGCAGAGCACTGTACTAAGCGCTTGGAATGAATTCAGTAGCATTTATTGAGCGCTTACGATGTGCAGAGCACCGTACTAAGCGCTTGGAATGAATTCAATAGCATTTATTGAGCGCTTACTATGTGCAGAGCACCGTACTAAGCGCTTGGAATGAATTCAGTAGTACTTATTGAGCGCTTACTATGTGCAGAGCACCATACTAAGAGCTTGGAATGAATTCAGTAGCTTTTATCGAGCGCTTACTATGTGCAGAGCACCGTGCTAAGAGCTTGGAATGAATTCAGTAGCATTTATCGAGCGCTTACTATGTGCAGAGCACCGTGCTAAGAGCTTGGAATGAATTCAGTAGCATTTATCGAGCCCTTACTATGTGCAGAGCACCGTGCTAAGAGCTTGGAATGAATTCAGTAGCTTTTATCGAGCGCTTACTATGTGCAGAGCACCGTACTAAGCGCTTGGAATGAATTCAGTAGCATTTACTGAGCCCTTACTATGCGCAGAGCACCGTACTAAGCGCTTGGAATGAATTCAGTAGCATTGAGCCCTTCCTATGTGCAGAGCACTGTACTGAGCGCTTAGAATGTACAATACCTTGTCCAAGAGCAAGCTTAGGGCTACTGGAATTAATTATAGGTGGCCCACGGCGACCGGACAGCGAACCCAGGCGTCCAGACTCCCGGCACCACGCGGCGTCCAGCCCGGGGCTCTGCCAGAGCCTCGATCTTGGGGGGAGGAGCGACCCCGGAGGGGGCGGACCTGGAGGAGGGGAGGGGCGGGACCGGATTTTGGGGAGGGGGCGGGGAGAGGAGGTGGGGCCTCCCCCAGTTCCGGACTCGCAGTCGCAACCTCCTCCGGGCCCGGAGCTGGAGATGCAGCCGCCGCCCCGAAAAGTGAGTGGCGGGTGGAGGGGGGCAGGGCCGGAGGGAGGGTTGGGGTCGGAAGCCAAGGTGGAGGGGGCCCGGCCCCGCCCAGGCGACCCCGCCCACCCCCGGCCCCTTCCACGTGGGGTCCGCCCCCTCCCCTCCGGCCCTGCCGCCCCCCCACCCCCTGTCCGGGAGGAGAGGGGCTCCGGCCACGGGGAGCCCGCGGGATCGGGGGTCTCCGTCTTTGGTAGCCCCTCCTCGCCCTGCCCCTCCCCAGGTGAAGCCGGCCCAGGAAGTGAAGCTGCGGTTCTTGGAGCAGCTGACCACCCTACAGAATCGGCAGCAGCGGGAGGCCGATTTGCTAGAAGACATCAGGTGCTGCCCTGGCTCCTCGGTCCCAGAGGACCCCCTCTCTCCCAAGAGGACACCCTCGCCCTTCTCTAATTAGGATCCATTCGGGGTCCCCCCCCACCGTGCCCAAGCCCCCCGTTCCAAGCGCTTCCCACCAGAACATCCCCTCGGTCTGCCCTCCCTGGCTTTCTCAGACCCGGTCCCTGCGCCCTTCCACAATTTCTGCAGGTCCTACAGTAAACAGCGAGCAGCCATCGAACGAGATTACGGACAGGTGAAGTGAGGGAGGGTGGGCCCCGAGGGGCTTCTCCCCTTCTCTGGCGAACACCCCCGTCCAGCCACACGGCTCCTCCCCTCCCCGCATCTGGGAAGCTGAGATCCTCCACCTACCCCCTGGGTCCCTGACTGGGTGAGAGGAGTGGGCTCTGCTTTTTCCCAGGGAGAGGGTCCCCGGGGGTGGGGGTGACAGGCTTGGCCCCTCCAGGCGCTGCAGAAGTTGGCCGCACCCTTCCTGAGGAGAGATGGCCACAGGGGCCAGGAGACCGAGGGCAGGTGGGGGACCGGACACCCCGCGTCGGGGGTGGGTGGGGGGAGCCGGGGAGGTGAGGCGTGCTGTGGCTGACACAGCAGCTTGGGGTGAACCGACCCGGCAAGGGCACGGACGGGTGGGAGGGGGCGTTCCCTGCAGCTGCGCTAATGGGCTAATGGATCGATGGGTCTGCGGGGAGCAGGGCACGGAGGGGAGAGGGGGACCTGGGGCTGGAGGCTCGGGGCCCACCCGCCCCAACTCTGATGCCCGCGGCCGGCGTGGGTGGGGACAGGATGGCGTTCGGGGCCTGGCGGTCCCTGCTGGAGGGCACCGTGGCCGGGGGCCAGTCCCGGCTCCTCGTCGCCGACCGCTATCGTGACCTGGCCGGCGAAGCGGGGCGCGGTGCCAAGGAGCAGATGCTCAGAAAGGTGCGGGGGTCTGGGGGGCATCCCCGGTCAGCCCCTACTGACCCCTCCCCAAGCTGTGGCGCGGTGGGGGGCTGGGTATTGCCGGCTATGGCTTGGGCCTGGGAAGGAGGGCAGGGTTGGGGTGCTGAGCAGCCCCTGAGGGGACCGTGCCCGCCGTGAGTGGGGGCTGGGGATGACCGGGGTGCCCTTCGCACCAGGGTGCGGAACGCCTCCAGCGGGCCCAGGCGGAGGTGCTGGAGTCCGTGCGGGAGCTGAGCCGCAGCTGGAAGCTCTATGGACAGCGGGAGCGGCTGTGCAGCCTGGCGCGGGAGAAGGCAGCTGACACCCAGGCCAGGTGATGGGCCCCACTGGGCAAGTGGAATTGGGCCTAGGGTCTGAGCGAGCGTGGGGGAGTGTAAACTCACCGTGGGTAGGGAATGTACCTCTTTATTGTTGTTCTCTCCCAAGTGCTTAGTACAGTACTCCGCACCCAGTAAGCGCTCAATAGATAGGATTGAATGATTAAACCTCGCTCACTCTCCCTTCCTGCCACCACCAGGCTGAAGCGCAGCGAGCACGGTCTGTTCCACAACCGAGCCGGCCTCCAGAAACTCAGCTTAAAGGTCAGGGCTCGGGTGTGGGGAGAGGGACCCTGGAGGCTTTATCCTTGAGCAAAGGGAGGTGGAGTGGTGGTCCCGTAGAAGGAACTGGATTCTCAACCCACCTCTGCCCTGGCCTGCCGGGTGACCTTGGGCAAGTAATCCGCCCTGCCCAGGCTGCCATTTCCTACTCTGTGAAATGGGGAGAGTTGTCCCTGTTGCTCTCCTGCCCCGCTGAGGGACTGGTGGTTCACGACCCCGGCCGGCCCCCGTGACGCCCCCAGACCCTCCCCAGCTCTCCACCCAGCTGGCCCAGTATTCCCAGCAGCTGAGCAGTGCCCGCAATGACTACCTGTTGTGCCTGGCGGCCACGAATGCACATCTTGGGCATTACCACCGGGAGGAACTGCCCGCTCTCATGAAGGTACCACCCCTCCCCTGGCCGTGCCACACCTCTCCTGGTGGGTGCTGGGAGCCCAGGGAAGGCTCTTGGGGAGGAGCGGCTCTTCAGGTCTCTGTGCTCGGGCCCCTCCTCATCCAGGTCCTGGTCGGAGATCTGTCGGGGCGGCTGAATGACCACGTGGCCCTCCTGGGCCGTCTGGAGCTGGAGCTGGCTCAGCTGGGCTTGCAGCAGGCTCAGCGCAGGGAGCAAGCTTCTGCCCAGGTGAGCCACTCGGTCCCTGGCCTTGCCCCTTACTATTCCCTGCCCTGGGCTGCTGGCCTCTGGCAGACCCTCCCCACCAACACACAAACCGTTTTTTATGGTATTTGTTGAGCACTTACCGTGTGTCAACCATTCTTCTTTCAGGTGAGCTGGGAGCAGGAATTGCTGCTTTTCCTCCAGCAACCGGGCACCTTCTCTCCTGCCCCTCCACAGAAGTTCCAGCCCGCTGGGGCCGACCGGGTGAGGATCCGGGGTCTTCTACCTCCTCCATTGGTTATTTACTGAATCGATGGTTTGAGTGCTTACCGTGGGCAGAGTGCTGTACTAAGGACTTGGGAGAATACAACAGAATTAGTAGAGGTGATCCCTCCCTTCAAGGAGCTTATGATGTAGCAGAAGACCATACCATTTACATGTCTACCGATTACTCTCCCAAGCCTTTAATGATGATGATTTGTGGTATTTAAGTGCTTAGTATGTGCCAGGCACCGTACTAAGCCCCGGGGTAGATTCAAGGTAATTGGGTTGGACACGGTCCCTGTTCCACCCAGTGCTCGATCCCCATTGTACAGATGAGGTAACTGAGGCGAGAGAAGCAAAGTGACTTGCCCAAGGTCACACTGCAGACAAGTGGCAGAACTGGAATTAGAATCAGGTCCTTCTGACGCCCAGTCCTGTGCTCTATCCACTAGGCCGTGCTGCCTCACTTTACGGCTTTACGCCCAGGAGGTGTTCAGGGCCCAGCATTGAGTGAGTGACCGAGGGCAGGGACATCGGCAGGAGAGGGGTCAGACCTGTAACTGTTCTCCCCTCCCAGGTGTGCACCCTGGAGACCAGCGGGGACAAGGCCAGTGGAGTGAGCGGGCTGGAGAAGGAGGTGCAGCGCTGGGCGAGCCGGGCCGCCCGCGATTACAAGATCCTGGGCCACGGGCAGCGGGTAAGTGGGGTGGGAGGGGGCAACTGGAGCTAGGAGGCAGCTGGGAATGGGCCCCTCCAGCGCTTGCTGCTTTCTCCCACTTGTCTGGGACAGGTGCTCCGGAGGCTGGAGCAGAGGAGGCAGCAGGTGCCCGAGCGGGAAGCCCCGGGTATGGATCTTCGGATACAGGAAGTGAGGGAGAGCGTGCGCCGGGCACAGGTACTGGCCAGGATGGTGGCTGAGCTGGAGCCAGGGGGTGGGCACCGCTGAAGGTGGGACGGGAGCCGAGCCGTCGGCCGTGCCTTATTGTGTCCAGGTGAGCCAGGTGAAGGGGGCTGCCCGGCTGGCCTTGCTGCGCCAGGCGGGGCTGGATGTGGAGTGCTGGCTGCAGCCGGCCCTAGCCCAGGCCCAGGAGGAGCTGGAACAGGAGAGGAGGCTCAGCGAAGCCAGACTGTCCCAGAGGGACCTCTCTCCCACGGTGAGACCTCCCCCCCCACCCCCACTGGCGCCCTCCGCCCCGCCGGGGAAAATCTTCTCACCCTGGAGAGGACCCCTCCACTTCCCGTCTTCCCGGCCACTCTCCTCTACGGGGCCAAACGGACCAGGCACAGAGTTGCTCCTGCCCTGTCTCTCCTGCCCTGTCTTCCCCGGGCCCCCTTCGGCAACTCTGGCTTGGATGTGGGCACTGGACATAGACAGTATCTCTGCCAGGCCGAAGACCTGGAGCTGTCGGACTTTGAGGACTGTGAAGAGACCGGGGACCTGTTTGAGGAGCCGGCCCCTGAGCCCCCTCCCACCCTCCTCTTCCCCTGCTCTGGTCAGGTTGTCTTTGGGTACCAGGTACATCTTGTGTGACGGCAGGAGGTGGGGAGAAGGGGGTAAAATTTCGTTGGGGTCATTGAATCACTCCAAATGCCCCCTCTGGAGGCCTTCCCTGCCCCAAGGGCGAGAAGGTACCAACTCCTGATAGTTGGGATGGCTATGGTGCACAGCAGACTCGGCCTGATCTTGTCAGCCTGTCTCCAGCATCCTTGCAGTTGCCCCCCTTAAGAGTCCCAGCAGCCCCCAGGGACAATCTCCTTTCCACAGGCCTCACCTAATTGCCACCAGACCTTGGGCTGGGTCGGGGGGCTATGTTCTGGGACTCAGACCCCAGGATTTCAAACCTGAGTGGGTTTCAGTGCCTGAGCCCCTGCCCTTTTGTGGTCCAGGCAGAGCAAGAAGATGAGCTCACCATCACGGAAGGGGAGTGGCTGGAAGTAACGGAAGATGGGGACTCCGAGGAGTGGGTCAAGGTGGGGGACGGGGAAGGGGTCAAAGGTGACTGGGGGGATGAGCCCCTGGAGGGGAAGGGGCCAAGAAACTGAAGGGATGAGGGTGTTGGAGAGGGGTCATGTATGGGCTGGGAGGATGATAGCTCTAGTGCTCACTCCCTCCTAACCTGGGGGAGGGTTGGGCGCCCGATTTGATCTCCTCCCCGCTTCCACTCTTCCCCGGCCGTGAGCAGGCCCGGAACCAGAGGGGTCAGGTGGGCTTCGTGCCAGAGAGATACCTGGTGTTCTCAGCGCTGGTTCCGCACACGGGGACCCCCGAGAATGAGGGTGAGGGCTCTTCGCTGGGCGGTGCCCAGCCCGATCCTGCAGGTACTGGGGGTCCTCAAGGGCCGGGGTGGGGTCACTTGGGGCGGGGGGTGGTGCTCCGGTGCTGCGCCTCATTCCCGCCCCCCCCCCCCCCCGTGTTCCCTGGTCCCCAGAGAGCCTGGCCCAGGCCCTGTACAGCTACACGGCGCAGAGCGCGGAGGAGCTGAGCTTTCCAGAGGGGGCACTGATCAGGCTGCTGCCAAGGGGCCGGGGCGGCGTGGACGACGGCTTCTGGCGGGGAGAGTTTGGGGGCCGCGTCGGCGTATTCCCCTCTCTGCTGGTGGAGGAGCTGCCCGGCGGCCCCGGCCCCCCTGATGGCCCAGACTGGACCCAGGTCGGTCGGGGCCCTGCCCCCTGCTTGGCCCCACTGGGGAAGGGAGGCAGGCCCCTGTACCCTTCCCTCGGCGCGGGGTCCGCACTGGGATGGTGCCGGTGTCTGCCCTGGGCCGGCTGGGGTCCCTCCGGACTTGCCCGTCCAGCTCCGGTTGCTGGACTGTTGCATCTGCGTGCCGGCAACAGCCGACCCACCTTCCTGATTCTCCCCGCCCTCCCCATGTTGCAGCCGCTGCCGTCCCCCTCTCCGCCGAGCTTCTCTCCGCCGGCCCCTACCCCGGCCTTGGTTCTGGAGCTGCCTGCAGCAGGGCCCCAAGCCGAGGGTACGTGAGTGGGTACCGGGGCCGAGAGCGGGTGAGGGCGGAGGGCGGGTGGCAGGGGATGGGGGGAAGTGTCACCACTCCACTCAGTTGGTTTCTTGCTCCCCAGCCCCCCTGGATCTAACTCCTCCACGACTCCGACCGGTGAGTTTCCCACTTCGGAATGAGAGGAGGCTATTGGGGAAGGGGATGTGGGGAGGCGGGTGGGGGGTTGCCCGCGGGACGGCAAGGAGGGCAGGTGGGAACAGAGGCTTTTTAGCACACTCCGGGTAAGGGAGTCTCTGTCTCTGTTGCCACAGGTGCGCCCACCACCCCCACCACCCACCAAGGCAGCCGAGCCCCCAGGCCCACTCACCTGAGCCTCCACGGACCCCCACCCCTCACCCCCTTCGAAGTCCCGGGGCTGCCACGAGTCAAGGCTGTGATGGGCGTCCTCCCCCGCCCCTGGTCGGGCACGGGCACTCGGGCCCACTCAGGCCGCATCCGCAGCAGGTCCAGCGGATGTGGTTGCACCGGAGGCCGGCCCTCTCCCCGCCCCAGGACTATGGGCATCACTGCCTGCCCCCCACCCCCAGGCGGGGAAGGGGAGCACCGGAAGGAGCAGGAGCCGGGCAGGGGGCGCTTCTCGACTGGAGCTGATTTATTGAAAATGCAATAAAGGCCGGAGGCCGAGGGGAATCCGGGCCTGCGTGTGGTGGTGGAGGCAGGGGTATTGCTTCAGAGGCCTGGCCTCAGGCCTCGCTCCCAGGCTTGCGGTGGAGGGCGAGGGGGGGCCCGGGCCGGGAGCGTCGAGCTGCAATTTGTGCTCTGGTGGCTGGCGGGGAGGGGCAGGAGGGGCCGCTCTCCGCCTGCGGGGAGGAGGTCGGGGGCAATGCCATCCTGGAGGGGGTGGATGAGGGGTGGCTCGATTCTCTCCTCTCCCCCTCCCCTCCCAGCATTACAGGGGCTCCAGCTGGGTCTGTGCTGCTCCTGGAAATGGGATGATGGAGGTACTGGGGCGAAAGAAGGGTGGGGTGGGGAGCCGCTCTAGCTGCCAGTCTGCCCTTCCTCTCCCTCCGTCTTGTGCCCAACTGCCAGGCGAGTGAGACCCCCCCCTTCCAGGAGAGATTCGTGGGGTGTCGGCCCTCGGATGGAAGGGGTCCCCAGGAATCAGTCCTAGAGGCCGGGGGGCCCCCTGGAGAAGGCGCCCTGCCCCCAACGGAGAGGACCGTGACTCACCTCACACCCCCGCTGAGTCCCCACCTCCTGGCTGATTCTGAGAGGAGGAGAGAATGGCGTCAAGAAGGGGGAGGCAGAGGGATCTCCCCGCTTTCTCCAGCTCCTGGCCCAGGGATTTTGCCCCCGTCCCCAAAACATGCAGTGAATTTACCCAGCTAGGGGCTACCTTGTGCCCTTGGGAGGACAGGATGTAGGGCTTTGGGGTAACTTAGCACCCCCCTCCTCCCTCTCCTCCACCTCCTACCTGGTGCTTAGTGGTCTCCGGCCCGGCTGGCTGCCCACCGGTCTCCCTGCTGGTCAGCTCCGGCCTGAGACCCTCCTTCTCCTCCTCCTCCGCGGTCGCCAAGTCTGTCTTCTCCGCGGCTCTGGGGACCCCCTCGGTAGGTGGCGGAGGGAGGGTCCCGCTGCCCTTGAGCCCCCCGTTCTGCAGCTCCTTCCCCTCGGCTCCGGCCCGCGGACGCTCAGGGGGTGGGGTGGGGTGGGTGGGGGTCCCCTGCCCGCCCCCGGAGTCCTGCCCGACGCTGAGCGTCCGGCTCCCGTGCAGACACTCGTTCCGCTGATCCTGCAGCCCTGATCGCTTCTCGATGTGTGTCACCCGAAACCTGGGGGAGCAGACAGAGGGAGGTGGTGAGACCCCCACCCCCGCTTCCATGAGTTGATGGGGTGTAGGGCAGAAACTCCTCATTAGGGAACTCGTGTATCTGCACCCTGTGATTATAATAATGGAGGAATCCAAGTGCTTACTGGGTGCTAGGCACTGGGATAGAATCAGATCAGACACAATCCCTGTCCCGCACCGGACTTGCTCTCTAAGGGAGAGGGAGATCCGTTATTGAATCCCCATTTTACAGATGAGGAAACTGAGGCACAGAGAAGCGACTTGCCCCGGGCCACAGAGCAGGCAAGGGGCTGAGGCAGGATTAGAATCCGGGTTTCTTGACTCCTTGTCCTGTGCTCTTCTTATGAGTCCAATCCCCACCCCAGCCACCAGAGTCCTAGGCCCAACTATGTGCCGAGCACTGCTCTAAGCACTGGGGTAGGTACAAGGTAATCAGGTTGTCCCACGTGAGGCTCACAGTCTTAATCTCCATTTTACAGATGGGGTAACCGAGGCACAGAGAGGTTAAGTGACTTGCCTAAAGTCACACAGCTGACAAGTGGCGGAGCGGCCACGAGGACCCACGACCTCTGACTCCCAAGCCCCGGGCTCTTTCCGCCGAGCCACGCTGCTTCGCAGATTAGAGGCAGCTAGGGTCAGTGTCCTGGTCTCAGCTCCGTAGCCTCCCCCGCCCCCACTTACCTGCCCACAGAGAACACAGTGGTCTCGCCAGGCCGGGTCCGGGTCTTGCCCTCTTTGGAGCGGCCCTGGCGCACCAGGGGGGGTCTCTTGGGGAGTCTGCAGTGGATGCATGGGGCAGATGACCCCAAGTGCACAGTGTGGTGGTGGGACGGGCCCCCGGGGCTCCCATCCTGGTCAGTTGGCTGCGTGTCCAGGCTGTAGGCATCCAGGGTAGAGAGGAGGTGCGGGTCAGCGGCAGCTCTCCCGCCAAACCCTCCCCATCCCGGTCCCCCCGGCCCCTCAGCGAAGCTCAGCGGAGGATCCCAGGGTGGAAGCTAGGCCCGCCGGGACCGGGGTCTTGTCTACGAATTCTAATGCATTCTCCTGAGCGATTAGTACGGCGCGCTGCCCACTGTTCAGCACCTAGTGAATTCTATTGGTTGAGCCCCTGTAAACCCCGTGAGGCCAGGGATGGTGGCTCCTGCCTCCACGGTACTTGCCCAAGCTTTCAGGACAGTGTTCTGCACGCCGCGGGTGCTCAACACATCTCACAGATTCCCGGAAGTCAGTCTGGGCGTCCCTCCTGGGCACGGCCCCTGACCCCCACCACTGATGCCCATAGGAGCACCCCGGTCTGCAGGGGAGTGGGGAGCACCCAGGCTCTCGGGTGGCTGGGGGGGTGGTCCCTGAGTCTGCAGCTCCTCCCTCACCTGGAGAGCGGCAGGGTCCCCTCGCCTTCACTGTCCCCCAGCATCTCCTTCAGCGCCTCGGCGTTGGCTGCCGGGAAGAGAAGCGGGAAAGGGGGGCGTGGGATCATGGGGCCGGGAGGGGCCAGGGACCAGGGGGGAAGGGAGGCCTGGAGTCTGCCCACACCCACCTTCATTCTGGATGATACACAGCACGATACGCTCGACCGTGTCCTGGTCCATGTCGTCGTCCTCGGCTGCGGGGCGGCGGGGAGGGCGGGGTCGGATAGAGAGGGCAGTGGGTTGGGGTTAATAATACCGATAATAATACCTTGCTTTCGGTATAGCGCTTTCACACCGGTGATCTCACTGTATCCTCCCAACATCCCCAAGGTAGGGAGACATAGGTATTATTATCTCCATTTTACGGAGGAGGAAACTGAGGCCCAGAGAGGGCCAGTGCTCTCTCAGCAGGCTGGTGGCAGAGCTAGGGCTGGAGTCTGTATGGCATAAAGGAAAGAGCACAGGCCTAGGAGTCAGACGAATTTGGGTTCTAATCCCAGCTCTGCTACTTGTCTGTTGAGTGACCTTGGCGAGTCACTTCACTTCTCGGTGCCTCAGTTACCTCAGCTGTAAAATGGGGATCAAGCCCGTGAGCCCCATGGAGGACATGGATTGTGTCAAACCTGACTGGCTTGTGTCTCTTAATTATGTTGGTACTCGTTAAGCGCTTCCCATGTGCCGAGCACTGTTCTAAGCTCTGGGGGAGGTACGGGGTCATCAGATCGTCCTACGTGAGGCTCACAGTTAATCCCCATTTTACAGATGAGGTAACTGAGGCACAGAGAAGTTAAGTGACTTGCCCACGGTCACGCAGCTGACGGGTGGTAGAGCCGGGATTCGAACCCATGACCTCTGGCTCCCAAGCCCAGGCTCTTTCCACTGAGTCACGCTGCTTCTCTGCAGCGCTTAGTACAGTTCCTGGTACACGGTAAGCGCTTAATAAATACCATTACAAAAACAAACAAAAAAAACCCAACTGGGTCTCCAGACTCTTTCTACTAGACCGAGTTGTCTCGTTGAGTACCTGGTGGGCAGGGACTGGGTCTTCTACTTCTCTATTTCCCCGCGTGCTTAATTCAGAACTCTGCTCACAGTAATGTACAATAAACAATAATTATTATGGTATTTATTAAGTGCTCACCATGTGCCACGCACTCTACTAAGTGCTTGCGTAAACATGGTGATCCGATCAAGCACAGTCCCTATCCCAAAGCCTAAAAGGAAGAGGGAACAGGTATCCCCATTTTACAGATGAGGACACCGAGGCCCAGAGAGGGTTAGTGACTTCCCCAAGTTCACATGACGGTCCAGGCCTAGAACCCTGGTCTCCTGACGCCCAATCCCACGCTCTTTCCCTTGGGCCGGGCTGTTCTCTATGTTATTGATTGTTTGATGGACTCGGGGGGATGGGGCGGGATGACTCAGCCAGGGTAGGGGGTGAGCCATGTCAAGCCGAGATGGGGCGAGGAATGAGCAGACACCATCCTGGAAGCCCAGGAGGGTCAGTGGGTGTGGAAGTTGGGGGTGGGACCGAGGGATGGCAGACGTAAGGGCAACTCCAAGCTCCTCTCCCGGTGTACCCACCCCTTGCCCTGGGGAGCCCGGCTCAACTCTCCTTTGGCCGGGGACACCCGGCCCAGCTTCCCCTCGGCCTGGGGAGCCCGGCCCGGCTCCCCTTTGGCAGGGGAAGCCCAGCCCGGCTCCCCTTTGGCCGGGGAAGCCCAGCCCAGCTTCCCCTTGACCTGGAGAGCCCGGCTCAGTTCCTCCCCGGCTTGGGGAACCCCAGCTCAGGTGCCCCTTGGCCGAGGAAGCCCGGCTCGGCTTCCCCGTGGCCGGGGGGAGCCCGGCTCGGCTTCCCCTTGCTCGGGATGGGGGGAGAGGGGACCTGGCTCAACTCCTCCTTCCCTGCAAGGACGCTTCTCCCCTCCTCTTAGGCCAGGGGAGCCCGACTCGGCTCCCCCTTCCCGAGGGGCAGCCTGGCTCAGCTCCCCCTTCCCCACCCAGCAGCGGGGCCCCGTGGGGGCGAAGCGAGTCTTCGGGGCAACGGCTCACTAGGAGGGTGGGGATGGAGGGGTGTCCGGCCGCCCCTCGCCGTCCGCCCCCGGCCCGCCGCTCACCTGACGGGGCCTGGGCGGTGGGTTCGGGGCCCCGCGAGGCGCGGCAGCGGTAGCCCTTCTTCTTGAGCACGTGGCAGATCATGAAGCCCACCAGGCCCATGAGGAAAAAGACGAGCACCAGCAGAAAGAGCATGTGCAGCCCATGCTGCGGCTCCAGCTCGGCGTGCGGCTCCGACATGCGGCCCTGGAGCGGGAGGCGGGGGGACGTGGTGGTCAGCGGCGAGGCCGCCGGGGAGGGGGTCCGGCTTCGTCACGGCGAGGCGGCCGCGTCCCTACTCCCGGGACCCCGAGAGGCGGCGGGCCCACCTCCGGGCCCCTGGGAGGTGGGAGAGGGGACCCCCTCGGAGCCAGTGCATCCTACCCCGGGTGTCCCCCTCCCCCCCCCCCCCCCCCCCCAGATCCTCTCCGCCCCTGCCAAGGACACTGCAGCCGGGGCCTGCGGCCTCCGGCGTGCTGGGCCGGGCCACCGACGGGTCCCTGGGGCATGTCACCCCCTCCTCAGTTTCCCCAGCCCCCGGGTACAGACCCCTCCCCCGATCTAGGCCCCTCCCCACCCCTTCCTCGTCCCCTTCAGCCCCGACTTGGTCCCCCCCCAGGCCCGACCCCCAACGTGGGAGCCCGGCCGGGCTAACCTGGCGCTCCATCCCCTCCCCCGCCCCGTCCTTGCCTCCGGCCTCCCGGTTACCGAGTGCGTGTCCGGCTCCGGTCCCGGCTGCGTCCTGGTCCAGCTCAGCGGGCCCCGAGCGACCCCCCGGAGGGCATCCTCGCCCTCCCACCCGTGTCCGGACTCCGGTGTCCGGGGCTGCCGGTGCAGCGGCCGGGAGGAGGGATGCAGGCGCGGAGCCTCTCCCCTCCCGCAGCGCCTCCCGCAGCGGGCCGGGCGGGGCGGAGCGGCAGGTGTGTGCGGGGCGGAGAGGCTTTGGGGACGCGTGTGCGTCTGTGTGTGTACACGCTTGCGCCCGTGTGCATGTCCCGCTTTCCCTCCCCGGCTCTCCCTTCGCTTCCCACGCTCCAGACGCCGGTCCCCTTGGGGACCCTGTCTGCGGGGTCACCTTGGGAGAGTCGCTCAACCTCTCTGGGCCTCGGCTCCCTCATCGGGAAAGGGGGATTGAAACCTCAGGCAGCGTGGCTCGGTGGCAGGAGCCCGGGCTTGGGAGTCAGAGGGCCTGGGTTCGAATCCCGCCTCTGCCCCTCGGGCAAGTCACTTCACTTCTCTGGGCCGCATCGGGAAAAATGGGGATTCAAAAATGTCAGCCCCACGCGGCTGGTAATAATAATGTTGGTATTTGTTAAGCGCTTACTCTGTGCACAGCACTGTTCTGAGCGCTGGGGGAAACGAGGTGATCAGGTGGTCCCACCTGGGGCTCCCAGTCTCCATCCCCATTTTCCAGATGAGGTCACTGAGGCACAGAGAAGCGAAGTGACTTGCCCACAGTCACACAGCTGACAAGGGGCAGAGCCGCGATTCGAACCCGTGACCTCTGACTCCCAAGCCCATGCTCTTTGCTCTGAGCCACGCTGCTTCTCTACCCCAGCGCTTAGAACAGTGTTCTGCATAGAGTGAGCGCTTAACGAATACCATAATAATAATAATAACTTCACTTCGCTGGGCCTCAGTGACCTCATCTGGGAAAGGGGGATGAAGACTGTGAGCCTCACGTGGGACGACCTGATGACCCTGGATCTCCCCCAGCGCTTAGAACAGTGCTCCGCACATAGGAAGCGCTTAACAAATACCAACGTTATTATTAGAACAGTGCTCTGCACATAGTAAGCGCTTAACAAATACCAACATTATTATTATCATTATATCTGTGAAGGGCTCGCCATGGGCAGGGCGCCGTACTAAACGCTTGGGAAAGCACGGTACAACCATATCCGTAATTATTTATGTGTCTTAATGTCTCTGTCCCCCTCTAGACCGTGAGCTCATTGCGAGCGGGGAACGTGTCTGTTGTTACAATAGTAATGTTGGTCTTTGTTAAGCGCTTACTATGTGCAGAGCACTGTTCTCAGCGCTGGGGTAGATACAGGGTCATCAGGTTGTCCTACGTGAGGCTCACAGTTAATCCCCATTTTACAGATGAGGTCACTGAGGGACAGAGAAGTTAATTGACTTGCCCACAGTCACACAGCTGTCAAGGGGCAGAGGTGGGACTCGAACCCATGACCTCTGACTCCCAAGCCCGGGCTCTTTCCACTGAGTCACGCTGCTTCATGTGGGACCCGCCTGATCAGCTGGTGTCTTCCCTAGCGCTTAGTTACAATACCTGGCACATAGGAAGCGCTGAACATATCCCGTAAATATTAGCAAGTGCTTAAAAAATATCACGCAAAATAAATAATAATAAGATGGCATCCCTCTCTGGCAAGAAGGCTTCAGGGATGTTGATGATGATGATGATGATGGTATTTTCTATGCCCTTACTATGTACCAGGCACTGGGGTGGACACGAGCAAACCATGTTTGGACACAGTCCCTGTCCCTTGTGGGGCTCACAGTCTCAATCCCCATTTTACAGATGAGATATCTGAGGCCCAGGTAATTCATTCAATAGTATTTACTGAGCACTTACTATGTGCAGAGCACTGTACTAAGCGCTTGGAATGTACAAATCGGTAACAGTTAGAGCCGGTCCCT
Organism: Ornithorhynchus anatinus; assembly: GCF_004115215.2. Classification (NCBI taxonomy): domain Eukaryota; kingdom Metazoa; phylum Chordata; class Mammalia; order Monotremata; family Ornithorhynchidae; genus Ornithorhynchus; species Ornithorhynchus anatinus. The sequence continues at coordinate 1,601,242 of NC_041750.1, forward strand.
GCCCGTGAAGATGTAGATCAATGTCATTCAAAGCCCTACTGAGAGCTCACCTCCTCCAGGAGGCCTTCCCGGACTGAGCCCTCCCTTTCCCTCTGCTCCTCCTCCCCTCTCCATCGTCCCTCCTCCCTCTGTTCTATCCCCCTATACTGGTGTATATTTGTATATATAATTTATTACTCTGTTTTATTAATGATGTGCATATATCTATGATTCTATTTATCGATTTTGAGGGTACTGATGCCTGTCTACTTATTTTGTTTTGCTGTCTCCCCCTTTTAGACTGGGAACCCGTTGTCGGGCAGGGAGGGTCTCTATCCGTCGTCGAACTGTACATTCCAAGTGCTTAATACAGTGCTCCGCACACAGTAAGCGCTCAATAAATACGATTGAATGAATGAATGAACTAAGCCATGCTGCTTCTCGAATACGATTGAATGAATGAACTCTGTTGCATTGTCCTCTGTCCTCTGATTACCCTGTATAATAATGTTGGTATTTGTTAAGCGCTTACTATGTGCAGAGCACTGTTGTAAATGCTGGGGAAGATACAGGGTCATCAGGTTGTCCCACGTGAGGCTCACAGTTAATCCCCCTTTTACAGATGAGGTCACTGAGGCCCAGAGAAGTGAAGTGACCTGGCCACAGTCACACAGCTGCCAAGTGGCAGAGCCGGGAGTCGAACTAGTGACCTCTGACTCCGAAGCGCAGGCTCTTAACACTGAGCCACGCTGCTTTCCCAGCGCTTAGAACGGTGCTCTGCACAGAGTAAGCGCTTAACAAATACCAACATTAAAATGGGGATTCATCTGTAAAATGGGAATTAACTGTGATCCTCACGTGGGACAACCTGATTCCCCTGTGTCTCCCCCAGCGCTTAGAACGGTGCTCTGCACAGAGTAAGTGCTTAATAATAATAATAATAATACTAGTGTTGGTATTTGTTAAGTGCTTACTATGTGCCAAGCATTGTTCTAAGTGCTGGGGGAGACACAGGGGAATCAGGTTGTCCCACGGGGGGCTCACAGTCTTAATCCCCATTTTCCAGATGAGGTAACTGAGGCACCGAGAAGTGAAGTGACTTGCCCCAAGTCACACAGCTGACAAGTGGCAGAGCCGGGGGTCGAACCCATGACCTCTGACTCCAAAGGCCGCGCTCTTTCCAGTGAACCACGCGGCTTACTAAATACCAACATTAAAATGGGGATTCATCTGTAAAATGGGGATTAACTGTGATCCTCACGTGGGACAACCTGATTCCCCTGTGTCTCCCCCAGCGCTTAGAACAGTGCCCGGCACAGAGTAAACGCTTAACAAATACCAACATTATTCTGATGATGAATGAATGATGAATGAATGATGAATGAATGATTGAATGAATGAGCGGGGCCTCTGGCTCCCCCTGGCGGGTGCGCGGCGAGCCGCAGCGGTGGGTGGGGGCGACGCGGTGACGTCACGCGTCGGGGGGCGGGGCCGACGTCGGAGGCGCGGGGCCTGGTCCCCCCGGCGGCGCCTCACCATGGCCAAGACGGTGGCCTATTTCTATGACCCGGATGTGGGCAACTTCCACTACGGTGAGGGCTGGGGCCGCGCGGGGGATCCCGGGAAAGGGGTGGGGGCCCTGGATTAGAATCTTGCTCCTCTCTGCCTCCCTCATCCCCCCAGCCTGCCCTCATCCCCCCACCCTGCCCTCATCCCCCCCAGCCTGCCCTCATCCCCCCCAACCCTGCCCTCATCCCCCCCAACCCTGCCCTCATCCCCCCCAACCCTGCCCTCATCCCCCCCAACCCTGCCCTCATCCCCCCCAGCCTGCCCTCATCCCCCCCAACCCTGCCCTCATCCCCCCCAACCCTGCCCTCATCCCCCCCAACCCTGCCCTCATCCCCCCCAACCCTGCCCTCATCCCCCCCAACCCTGCCCTCATCCCCCCCAACCCTGCCCTCATCCCCCCCAACCCTGCCCTCATCCCCCCCAGCCTGCCCTCATCCCCCCCAGCCTGCCCTCATCCCCCCCCAACCCTGCCCTCATCCCCCACAACCCTGCCCTCATCCCCCCCACCCTGCCCTCATCCCCCCCACCCTGCCCTCATCCCCCCCAGCCTGCCCTCATCCCCCCCAGCCTGCCCTCATCCCCCCAGCCTGCCCTCATCCCCCCCAACCCTGCCCGCATCCCCCCCAACCCTGCCCTCACCCCCCCCACCCTGCCCTCATCCCCCCCACCCTGCCCTCATCCCCCCCAACCCTGCCCTCATCCCCCCCAACCCTGCCCTCATCCCCCCAACCCTGCCCTCATCCCCCCAACCCTGCCCTCATCCCCCCCACCCTGCCCTCATCCCCCCCAGCCTGCCCTCATCCCCCCCCAGCCTGCCCTCATCCCCCCCAACCCTGCCCTCATCCCCCACAACCCTGCCCTCATCCCCCCCACCCTGCCCTCATCCCCCCCACCCTGCCCTCATCCCCCCACCCTGCCCTCATCCCCCCCAGCCTGCCCTCATCCCCCCCAGCCTGCCCTCATCCCCCCCAACCCTGCCCGCATCCCCCCCAACCCTGCCCTCATCCCCCCCAACCCTGCCCTCATCCCCCCCACCCTGCCCGCATCCCCCCAGCCCGCCCGCATCCCCCCAGCCCGCCCTCATCCCCCCCAGCCCGCCCTCATCCCCCCCAGCCCGCCCTCATCCCCCCCAGCCCGCCCTCATCCCCCCCAGCCCGCCCTCATCCCCCCCAGCCTGCCCTCATCCCCCCCAGCCTGCCCTCATCCCCCCCAGCCTGCCCTCATCCCCCCCAGCCTGCCCTCATCCCCCCCAGCCTGTTCTCATCCCCCCCACCCTGTCCTCATCCCCCCCACCCTGTCCTCATCCCCCCCACCCTGTTCTCATCCCCCCCGCCCTCATCCCCCCCCCCCATCCTCCTTCTTCTTCCCACCCCTCTCTGGCTCTGAGTTGTGCTTCCCAAGCGCTTAGTGCAGTGCTCTGCACACTTGTCAGCTCTGGGGCTGCGGGCAAGTCACTTCGCTGGGCCTCATCTGGAAAATGGGGATGAACTGGGAGCCTCCCCTGATGACCCTGGATCGCCCCCAGCGCTTAGGACAGTGCTCTGCACATAGTAAGCGTTTAACAAATGCCCACATTATTATTCACTTCGCTGGGCCTCATCTGGAAAATGGGGATGAACTGGCAGGCTAACCTGATGACCCTGGATCTCCCCAGCGCTTAGGACAGTGTTCTGCACAGAGTAAGCGCTTAACAAATACCAATATTATTATTATTCTTAAATACGATGGAATGAATGAATGAATCCACCGCCCTCTGCCTCCCCCATCCTCCTACCCCTCTCCCCACCATCCCTCTAATAGTGATGATGGCATTTGTCCCCCCCCATCCCTCTAATAATAATAATAATGATGATGGTATTCGTTAAGCTGTTACGAGAAGCAGCGTGCCTCGGTGGCAAGAGCCCGGGCTTGGGAGTCAGAGGTCATGGGTTCGAATCCCGGCTCTGCCACTTGTCAGGTAGGTGACTGTGGGCAAGTCACTTCTCTGGGCCTCAGTTCCCTCATCTTTAAAATGAGGATGAAGACTGTGACCCTCACCTGGGGCAACCCGATGACCCTGTATCTACCCCAGCGCTTAGAACAGTGCTCTGCACATAGTAAGTGCTTAACAAATCCCAACATTATTATTATTAAGCGCTTACTAAGTGCCCAGCCCTGATCTAAACGCTGGGGTTGATGTAGATTGTAAGCTTGTCATGGGCAGGGAACACGTTTACCAACTCTGTTACCTTGTAATAGTAATAATAGCGTTGGTATTTGTTAAGCACTTACTATGTGCAGAGCACTGTTCTCAGCGCTGGGGTAGATACAGGGTCATCAGGTTGCCCCACGTGAGGCTCACAGTTAATCCCCATTCTCCAGATGAGGTAACTGAGGCACTGAGGAGTGAAGTGACTTGCCCCAGGTCACCCAGCTGACAAGTGGCAGAGCCGGGATTCGAACCCATGACCCCTGACTCCCAAGCCCGGGCTCTTTCCACTGAGCCACGCTGCTTCTCACTCTTCCGGGCGCTGAGTACGGTGCTCTGCACACAGTAAAGCACTCAGTAAATAAGATGCTGGATTTTCATTCGTTCAGTAATATTTATTGAGCGCTTACTAAGTGCGGAGCACCGTACTAAGCGCTTGGAATGGACAGTTCGGCAACAGCTAGGGACGATCCCTGCCCAGTGACGGGCTTACAGTCTAATCATAAGATGGATCTGTCTTCCACACTCCGCCCGCCTGCCCCCATCCTACCCCTGTCTGTTCCCCTCTTCCCCCAACCCTCTAGACGGTAAGCTTCTTGTGGGCAGGGAACAGATTTACCAACTTGATTACGTTGTTGTGTTGTGCTCTTCCAAGTGCTTAGTATGGTTCTCTTCACACAGCAAGCGCTCAATAAGCGCCCCCATCTCTCGCGCTCGTCCTGCGTGCCCTCCATTTACTCACCCCTCCTTCCCCGTCTATCTCCTACACTCCCCGTCTGTATCTGCTGCCCGCCCCCACCCACCTACCCCCTTCTCGTTCCCCCCACCGTCCAGTCCCTCTTCCACAGTCTCCTGTGAGTCCCCCCGGGCCTCCTCCCTGCCCCGTAACCTGCCTCCCACACTCTCCCTGTCCGTCCTGATCCCCCTCCCCGCTTAGCTCGTTGCCTCCTCCGACCCCTGCCCGCCCACCCGCCTCTACTTCACCTTTCCTCCAGCCCTCTGCCTGCTTCCAATCCCCTGTCCATTTCCCCCGTCGCTTCCTCCGACCTCTGCCTCCCTGCCCCATCTGCCCCTGTGTTTCCACCTCTACCCCCCAGCCTCTGCCCACCCCTCTGCCCCTCCTTGCCCCCTCTACGGCCACCCACTAGCCCCTTCCTGTACTTATCCTACGGGCCTTCCGCTGGCCCCCGTATGCCCTCCTCCGGGCCCCCACTGACTCTTGCCTATCCCCTCATGTTTCCCCCTCTGTCTCCTCCTTGCGTCCCCTCCCAAGCCCCCATTCATCCCCCTCGTCCACCAGCCCTGCCCTTCTTCCCTCTCCCTGCCCCCATCCCTTCTCCATCTCCCCTCTGCCTAATTTTCCCCTGTCCGCTATTCCCCAGGGGCCGGTCATCCCATGAAACCCCACCGCCTGGCATTGACCCACAGCCTAGTGCTACACTATGGCCTCTACAAGAAGATGATCGTGAGTCTCTTCCCCTCCCTCCCACTCACCCGCTCCCGGGCAAGGAGCCTGGTGGTCTCTGCCTCCCACCTCCCCTGGGGTTGGGGCCTGATTCGGAAAGGGCAGGAGGAGGCGGTCTCTCCTAGCTGCCAGCCCTGCATCAGGGACTTCCCAGCTCTCTTCACCTCGGGGAAGGTCCCGGGTCCCTCTGGGTCCTGTTGCGGTGTCAGCGTCATTAGCACCGTGCCGCAGAAGCTTAGGTGGAAACGGGTTTCGTACGTAAAAGTCTCGGTTGCGCTTGGCATTGTACTTAACTGCTGGCTTGCTCGCGGTGGGCCATTCCTCGGCGGGAACGCGACGGGCAGGGCTGAGAGCCACTGGCACTGGAATCGACTCCTCCCCAGAGGCTCTCGGTCCCGACGCCTTCATTACCGGGCCGAGGCTCGTCTGCCGTTTACGACGGGAGACGCCATCCGCGCTGACCCAGGGTTCACTTTGGGAGGGTGCGTTTGCCCTCGGGTTACTGGGTGCTGTAGTCCCGGCAGCCCGCGAGCGAGGACGCGGGTGCCAGACTCCGGCTCATTCACACAAGGCCAGCCTGGCCACAGAATTCCTACTGTGGGGGTGGGATTTGCTCGTAAGGGAGTTTGTGTGAACCACTTGGCTAAACTTCACCCACGTGGGCGGACTCCAAGCATTTTACCCATAGGACTTTCATCGCGGAGCATCTGCTCGTAAAGAGCCGCTCCTGCCTGTGTCCACAGTGCTCCGTGCCGGTCTGACTGTGGCCGTGGGCTTCCGGTTTTCAGCTGAGCTGCTGCATCGTCTGAATTTGCACTTTACTGTGCCTTGAGGGTTTCCTCTGCCCCCTCCCGTCCTCCCCCTTGCTCCCCGGTGCCTCGTTCCAGCTCAACATTCGGTAACCGGGTGGGTACCCTGCTGTCGTCCATTCTCCTCCCGTGTTTCCCGCCGCCACCCCAGCTCAGCTCTGTTGAGGTCAGCGTCCCTTCAGTGCTAGGAGGATGAAGGATGGTGTGGGGCGCTAATGGAACTGCGGAAAGAACCGGCTGTGGCAGGGGGTGGGAGTCCCACCCTCCCAGCTGGAGAGAAGGTGGGCATCTCTGGAGGCTTTCAGGTCTAGAGCTTGATACCACATTGTTGTCACGCTTCTGTTTGACTACCTCCAGGAGGATCTCTTGGCCTCCTCGAGATTTGGCTCCTTGCCTCTCGTTGCATCGGCGGCCAGGGAGCTGCCTAGGTAGCAGAATTCCGTGACCGCCGGAAGCTGTGTTGCCGATGAATGTGGTTGCGTGTAGGGATTCCCGGGTGCAGGTCATCGCGTGACTTTGATCTTCAGACTCATAGGCAGCCCGTAGCATCTGACTTACCCTTCTGTGTAAGTCCCAGGTGGTTCTTAGGGGCCTAGGAAGCACTTATTCATTTAATAGTATTTATTGAGCGCTGACTATGTGCAGAGCACTGTACTGAGCGCTTGGAATGTACAGTTCGGCAACGGATAGAGATAATCCCTGCCCATTGACGGGCTCACACTTATTTGCACCCAACAGATGTTGAATGTTTGGCTTTAAGCGTCTGGATAATCCTAGTAGCTTTTGGAGTCAGAAGAGTTTCCCAGAGGATCAGAAGCATATTTTAACACCTGGCTCTGTAGGATAAATTGCCTACGACCAGGTCCATTGTACATCCCTGCCCCGTTGTTGACAGGGAATGGATTGAACTGGACAACCAGCCAGAGTCTTAGTAAACTCGTTAGGGCAGCCAGATTCACTAAGGACTTCTCAAAGCTCGAATCTGTTGTCGAGTACTTTTGTGAGAAGCAGTGTGGCTTAGTGGTAAGAGCGCAGGACTGGGAGTCAGGAGATGGGGGTTCTAATTGCGGCCCTTGTCGCTCGCCTGCTGCGTGACCTTGGGCAAGTCCTTTGGCTTCTCTCTGTCTCATCTGTAAAATGGGGATTAAATACCTGTCCTCTCCCTTGGGCTGTGAGCCCCTTATGGGTCAGGGTCTGTGTCTCATCTGTTTGTGTCTAACCCAGTGTTTAGTTCAGTAAGTAAGTGCCATGATGATTATTGCCGTTATTATTACTATTATTATTGTTTCCCATGGTCCAAGCTGACCCTTTATGGAGGCACTGCCAGGCCCCCGGATCTCAATATTTGGGTCCTTTGCCTTCCTGTTTGGGGGTCGTAGTCTGAGAAATTCTGCAGGGCTCCTGCTTGGCTTGACCCTCTCGGCAGGGTCACTGGCTTGCTTGCATTAATAAAAACCGGGACACTGACCAGTTCTGATCAGGGTGCCAAAGTGGCGGGGCAAGGGTTGACTCAGGAGCCCGTTATGGGGCAGCAGACACCCACTGGGCACCGGGCAGCTGTCCCTTCTGGAACTACACTGACCCTGGACGTGTCCCCACTGGTGTTGGACATCGGGATGGGTGGGGCAGAGATGCAGGGCGACCACCAGTCTCCTCTCTTCCGCGAACTGGGACCCTGGGGCCGCCATCCCCCGGACGCTCCCCAGGCCTGGGGGGGTTGCGAAGGCCGGGAGGGTCGCCCCGGGCTTTCGGGGGGGCCGCACCAGCCGGTCACTCCCCCATCTGCACCAAGGTCTTCAAGCCATACCAGGCCTCCCAGCACGATATGTGCCGCTTCCATTCGGAGGATTACATTGACTTCCTGCAGCGCGTCAGTCCCAATAACATGCAGGGCTTCACCAAGAGCCTCAACGCCTTCAACGTCGGGGACGACTGGTGAGCCGGCCCGCGGGGGACGGCGGGCGGGGGGCACCGGCTGGGGTCGACGCGGCTGGGCTCAGGCCCGGGTCCTCTCTCCCCCAGCCCCGTGTTCCCCGGCCTCTTCGAGTTCTGTTCCCGTTACACCGGGGCTTCTCTCCAGGGAGCGACCCAGCTGAACAACAAGGTATCACCCCGTCCCCCAAGTGGTCTCTTCCCACGCCCCGTCCCCCGTGCCCCCGTGGGGTCCCGGGGTGGGGAGTGGGCCCCGTCGAAGGGAGCGGGCGCTGACGGTTGACCGGGGGTCCGTCCCCCAGATCTGTGACATCGCCATCAACTGGGCCGGCGGGCTGCACCACGCGAAGAAGTTTGAGGTGAGGGCGGCCGGGTCGGGTGTGGGGATTTGCTTCAGGAGAAGGGGGATTTGTTGGGGCGGATGGAGGTGGGAGTTTGCCCCATCTGCCCTCTCCCCGCAGGCCTCGGGCTTCTGCTATGTCAACGACATTGTGATTGGCATCCTGGAACTGCTGAAGTAAGAGCGGATGTGGAGGGGCCTGATGTGGGGAGGGTGCCCAGCCCAGCTCTCCGTAGCTTCCCAGCCCGACTCGCCCTAGCCCCCCGGGGAACCGGGGGCCTGGGCGGCTTCAGCAGGGCCAGGGGCCACTGACCCCTCTCCCCTTCCACGGGGCAGGTACCACCCGCGGGTCCTGTACATCGACATCGACATCCACCACGGCGACGGCGTGCAGGAGGCCTTCTACTTGACGGACCGCGTCATGACCGTCTCCTTCCACAAGTACGGGAACTACTTCTTCCCCGGCACGGGTAAGAGGATCCGGCGGGGCGGCGCGAGGGGCCGGGAGAGGGGCAGCGGGGCCGAAGGGAGGGGGCGGGGAGAGGAGGAGGAGCCACCCGGCTCACGGAGGCCTCTTTTCCGCAGGCGACATGTACGAGGTCGGGGCGGAAAGCGGTCGCTACTACTGTCTCAATGTGCCCCTGAGGGACGGCATTGACGACCAGAGTAAGTCAATCCATCGAGCAGTGGTATTTATTGAGTGCTTACTGTGTGCGGAGCACTGTACTCGGTGCTTGGGAGAGCACAACGGAGTCGGTAGCTGGTTTCCAGTTTAGAGGGGCCCCGTGCCACTGACCAGTCCCGCTTTCTCCCTCTGCCCACCACGCTTCGCCTGCCCCCCAGGTTACAAGCACCTGTTCCAGCCTGTCATCAACCAAGTGGTGGATTTCTACCAGCCGACGTGCATCGTGCTGCAGGTAGGGGTCCGGTGCCGGGCCGGGGGAGGCCGTGTCCGCCGCGTGCCCAGTCGTCTGCCGGTTGCCTGCCTAGTGACGCCGGCTGCCCCTGGGGTCTGTCTTGCAGTGTGGAGCCGACTCCCTGGGATGTGACCGGCTGGGCTGCTTCAACCTCAGCATCCGTGGGCACGGGTGAGGCGGGGAGAGCGGCGGTGGGGTGGGAGGACAGGTCACCGGGAGGGGCTGGGGGAGTGACTGGCTACCAGCTGACCCTCAGCCCCGAGGGTTAGGGCATAGTGGGTCTCCTGTGGGGCAGGGGGTAGGGAACGATCACGGGAGATGGTGATCCCGTCTCCTTTGCACGACGACCGCCGATGCCTTCTGTCTGCCGTCGATACTACCGATGCCATCTCCCCCGCCCTCCGCCCGCCGCCGATGCCGTCTCCTCTGCCCGCCGCCGCCGTCTCCTCTGCCCGCCGCCGTCTCCTCTGCCCCCGTCCTCTGCTGCCGGGTGGGGCCGCAGGGAGTGCGTGGAATACGTCAAGAGCTTCAACATCCCCCTGCTGGTGCTGGGGGGAGGGGGCTACACCGTCCGCAATGTCGCCCGCTGCTGGTGAGCTCGCCCCCGCCCCCACCCCTCCGCTTTCTCCCCGGCCCCAGACCCTGGGGACTTCCCTTGGGCGAACCTTGTGGGCCTCACCCTCTCTCAGGACTTATGAGACGTCCCTGCTTGTGGAGGAGCCCATCAGCGAGGAGCTGCCTTACAGTGGTGAGTGGCCCCCGCCCCCATCCGCCCGCTCCCCCGTCTCATTTCCTACCCCCCGATTCTGGCCAGGGCCACGGGGGGCTCAGAGAGGGTCGACCGGAGGCCGATCCCTCCCCGGGGGAGGGAAGGTGATGAGACTTCTCTCTGTCCCTGCCCACTTGGCCTCTTGCTTCCTGTCCCGGGGGCGCGGGTGCTGCCGGATAGCCTGGGGAGGCCGGGCCGGCGTGGGAAGGAGACGCAGCGGGGGGCCCTTTCTGGCCCCCGTCCTGACCTCCCCACCCACCCAGGGTCCCTGAGCCCCCTCCTCGCCTTCCCTCCCAGAGTACTTCGAGTATTTCGCCCCCGACTTCACGCTCCACCCGGATGTCAGCACCCGCATCGAGAACCAGAACTCACGCCAGGTGAGCGGCCCGGGGTGGAGGCGACCCCGGAGGGAAGGGGAGGGCGGGAGGGAGGCTGACGGGCTGGGCCCCTCTGTGCCCGGGCAGTACCTCGACCAGATCCGCCAGACCATCTTCGAGAACCTGAAGATGCTGAACCACGCGCCCAGCGTCCAGATCCATGACGTGCCCTCCGACCTGCTGAGCTTCGACCGGACGGACGAGCCGGACCCCGAAGAGCGGGGCCCCGAGGAGAACTACAGCAGGTGACGGCAGTGGGGAGGTCTGCCCCGTTCCCAGCCCGGTACCCTGGGGCACCTGCCGGCTTCGCCTGCCCCCTCCTGTGGCATTTTGTGAGCGTTTACTATGTCCCCGGCTCCGTACTAAGCGCTGGGATGGCTATAGGTAATCGGATTGGACAAAATCCCTGCCCCACAAGGGGCTCACGGTCTCAATCCCCATTTTACAGATGAAGTGACAGAGGCACAGAGAAGTAAAGTGACTCGCCCCCGGTCACACGGCAGACGTTTTAGGAGCCAGTATGAGAACCCAAGTTCTTCTGATTCCCAGGCCCATGCTCCATCCACCGGGCCAAGCTGTTTCAGTTGTATTGATCACGCCAGTGCCTGCAGCCACCTCCCCACACATGTAATAATAATAATAATAATGATAATTAATTGTGACGTGAAGCACTTATTCTATGCCAAGCGCTGAACTAAGTGCTGGGGTAGATAAAACATCGTCGGGTCCCACGGGGGGCTCACAGTCGAAGTAAGGAGAACAGGTATTAAACCCCCAATTGCAGATGAGGGAACTGAGGCACAGAGAAGCAAAGTGACCTGCCCCAGGTCACACAGCAGACAGGGGGCAGGGCTGGGATTAGAATCCAGGTCCTCTCACTCCCAGCCTCGCGCTCTTTCCACCAGGCCTTGCTGCTTCACTTGTTTGTACTTTCCCGAGTGCTTAGTATAGTGCTCTTCACACAGTGAGTGCTCAATAAATACCATTGATCGAGTGCAGAGCGATGTACTCAGGAGAGTATAATCGAGTTAATAGACATGATCCCTGTCCTCAAGGAGTTTCCAGTCTAGCAGGGGAGAAAATCAGACAAACAGTAATAATAATAATAATGGCATCTGTTAAGCGCTTACTATGTGCAAGCACCGTTCTAAGCGGCGGGGGAGATACAAGGTAATCGGGTTAACGGTCTTAACCCCCATTTTACGGATGAGGTAACTGAGGCACAGAGAAGGTAAGTGACTTGCCCAGAGTCACACAGCTGACAAGGTGCCGGAGCGGGGATGAGAACCCAGGACCTCAGACCCCCAAGTCCGGGCTCTTTCCACCGAGCCACGCTGCTTCTCTCAGTAGTGTCGATGGAGCGTCGACCGCGTGCAGAGCACTGTGTTAAGTTTTAAGAGGGCAACAGATGAAGGAGCCCCGATCGCCGTACTGCCCCTTTTGAGCAGGGAACATATCTGCCAACTCCGTTATTCGGTGCTCTCCCAAGTGCTTAGTACAGTGCTCTGCACACAGTAAACGTGCAGTAAGTTTGAAGGTTTGGAGACGTTTTCGGTCGGACTGTCCCTGGTTCCTTCTGCATTCCCCACCGTCCCCGGCTGCTCTCTCTCTGGCCCAACTCGAGCTCTTTATCCTCCCGTAGGCCAGAGGCTTCCAACGAGTTCTACGACGGAGATCACGACAACGACAAAGAGAGCGACGTGGAGATCTGAGGGGCTGGCGGGCGGGCTAGCAGCCGGACCCCCGGTCCCCCAAGGCCTTGGAGCCAGGCTTGGGGAACCGTCTGGCCCTTGGCCGGGAGGCAGGGAGGGGGACGCGGGGTGGTTCCCTGACCTTCTGCACCCCCTCCCGCCTCTCCCTGACCCACCGTCTCCTTGAGGTGGAGGTCAAGGAACGCGGCAGCGGTCGACCTCGCCTCCCTTCCCTCCCACCTCCCAGGTCCTCCGAGTCCAGGGTCTGGGCAGGCTCCGAGGCCCTGGTTTTGACCTGGGCAGGCCCAGGCCCCTCTCCCAGAGCCGCAGGGGCTCAGCTGCGGGCAGAAGTGGGGCAGGTCGGTCGTGGGGGGAGCCCCGGGGTCCTGGCTCTGGCCTCGGTGGGCCGGGGGGAGCGGGCGGAGAGGTTCCCGAAGGCGACCGAGGTCCGGTGGGACCCTGGGGTTCCTTTTGGCTCCTTGGTCCCCCACACCCCTTTCCGGCTTGAGGAGAAGCGGACTCCTTGGGGATGGGGAGAGGGGGCGGGTGGGGCTGAGTCTGTCCTCTCCCCTTCAACTTCCCCGCCACCTCCCTGCAGCTACAGACCCCTCGGCCTGACGTTCCCCTCTCCCTGCCCCTCTCTCCCTCCACCCCCTTTCCTGCAGGCCTGGGTTTCCTCCGCCCCTGGGTGGGGTCAGGCGGCCCTTGGTTGGGGGGAGGGATGGGGGGGTGACCCCCTTCCCCTCTGGGTTAATGTCCATTTCACCACTTTTTATCCAATAAAGCGAGTCGGTATTTTTCTTACGCACTGCCTTTGCTGCCTTTTTATTTATTTATTTTTTTAATTCCTGCTGCTGCCTTCTCTTCCCGGGGAAGTGCTGCCCACGCCCGCGGGGGGGGGGGGGGGAGTAAAGGTGGGTGGAAGAGTGGGTTGAGCTTAATCAGCCCCAAGCGGCAGGAGCCAAGTCATTCATCGCTGTCCTCTTCAGTAGTCCGGCCCCCCTCTGCCCATGGATTGGTGGGGTGCACGCGTCGGGAAGAACCAGGAGCCCAGCGTCCGGATTGCTCCCTGACCTCTTCCCTTTGATCCCGACCCCAGTCCTGGGAGCCCCGACAGGCTGAAGTTGGGCCTGGCCTCCTCCCTATTCCCTCCTGCCCCCCGATGGGATGGAGCCCAGCTTGAGAGGGGGTCTGGATATCCAATATCCCCGCTTCCTTGGCCCTGGCTGTTGCCCTAGCCAAGGTGGCCGCCTGGCCCGTTGGGATCCTGGTAGTGAACCCCACTCCTTGCACGAGACTGACCTCCCACGCTCCCCCCGATCGGCGAATCCACAGTAGTCGCTGAGGGCGGCATCGATCTCGGCTGCCCAGGGTTGCCCTTTTCACTCATTCATCCCTTCAATCGTATTTACTGGGTGCGTACTGCGTGTGGAGCACTAGACTAAGCGCTTGGAATGTACAAGTGGCACGTACTTAGTGGAAAGAGCCCGGGCTTGGGAGTCAAAGGTCGCGAGTTCTAATCCCGGCTCCGCCACTTATCAGCCGTGTGACTTCGGGCCAATCACTTAACTTCTCTGGGCCTCAGTTACGTCACCTGGAAGATGGGGATGACTGTGAGCCTCACGTGGGACAATCTGATCACCTTGGATCTCCCCCAGCGCTTGGCACATAGTAAGTGCTTAAATATCAACGTTATTATTATCGCAATTTGGCCACAGATAGAGACAATCCCCGCCCGACAATGGGCTCACAGTCTAAAAAGGGGGGTGACAGGCGGCAAAACAAAACAGGTAGGCATCAATACTATCAAAATAGATAAATAGAATAATAATGTTGGTATTTGTTAAGCGCTTACTATGTGCAGAGCACTGTTCTAAGTGCTGGGGGAGATACAGGGTCATCAGGTTGTCCCACGTGAGGCCCCCAGTCTTCGTCCCCATTTTCCGGATGAGGTCACTGAGGCCCAGAGAAGTGAAGTGACTCACCCACAGTCACACAGCTGACAAGCGGCAGAGGGGGGATTCGAACCCGTGCCCTCTGACTCCCAAGCCCGGGCTCTTTCCACTGAGCCACGCTGCTTCTCTCTGCACACCCTAAGCACTCAATAAATAGCATTAATTTTATGCTTGCCGGTGGAAGGCTGGGAGCCTCACGTGGGACCACCTGATGACCCCGTATCTCCCCCAGCGCTTAGAACAGTGCTCTGCACAGAGTAAACGCTTAACAGATACCCACGTTATTGTCGTCATTATGAAAATAAAGTAAGAAGGAATATTTACAGACCTACGGCCCCGCAGCGGAGAGGGGAAGGTTCGCACGTGTATCCCGGGCCTGGGGCGGGGCCGTGCCGCGAGCCCGCTCCCGGCAGGGGGCGCCGTTCCCCGCGGCCGCCTTGGAGGATTCCGTCGTCCCCCCCCCGGCGCTGCCCCCGAATGGTTGGGTCCGCCCGGGCAGGTAGAGGGAGCCGGCCGACTTCCCCCTTCCCCGCGGCCGCCGCCCCCCCGGCCGCGCGCTATTGGTTGGGGCCGAGCGTTCGCGGGGCTCGAGGGCGGAAGTGGGGCAGGTCGAGGCGCTGCATATTCATGAGGCGCGCGCAGGCCCGCCTGTTAATGAGGGCAGGGCGGGCGGGCTGAGGCGGGCGCGCGGGCGGGCGGGAGGGAGGGAGGAGGCGCGCGCGCGTGGGCGCGGGGCGGAGGGGCCGCAGCCATGGAGCCGCCCGCCGCGGGGTCGGGGCCGGGGTCGGGGCCGGGGTCGGGGCCGGTCCCGGGCCGCGGAGGCCGGGACAAGAAGAAGGGCCGGAACCCGGAGGAGCCGCCCGCCGCGGGGGGCGGGGGCGACGGCAGCAAGTCCAAGAAATTCGTGAGTCTTCCCACTCCCCAACCGTCTCGCCTGCCCGCCCGTCCTTCCTCCCTCCCACCTCTTCTGCCATCCCAGGCCCTCATCTTCCCCTCCACCCGCCACCTTTCTTTATCTCCCTCCCCATCTTCCCCTCTTCAACCCTGGCAGCCCCCTTTCTCCATCTCCTCCTTCCTAAGTCCTTCCCATCTTTTCCTCTTCAACCCTGGCAGCCCCCTTTCTCCATCTCCTCCTTCCTAAGTCCTTCCCATCTTTTCCTCTTCAACCCTGGCAGCCCCCTTTCTCCATCTCCTCCTTCCTAAGATCTTCCCATTTTTTCCTCTTCAACCCTGGCAGCCCCCTTTCTTCATCTCCTCCTTCCCAAGTCCTCCCCTACCTCCCCCTCTTCAACCTGGCAGCCCCCTTTCTTCATCTCCTCCTTCCTAAGTCCTTGCCATCTTTTCCTCTTCAACCTGGCAGCCCCCTTTCTTCATTTCCTCCTTCCTAAGTCCTCCCCATCTTCCCCTCTTCAACCCTGAACGCCCCCTTTCTTCATCTCCTTCCCAAGTCCTCCCCTACCTTCCCCTCTTCAACCTGGCAGCCCCCTTTCTTCATCTCCTCCTTCCTAAATCCTCCCCAATCCTCCCCTCTTCAACCTGGCACCCCCCCTTTCTTCATCTCCTTCCCAAGTCCTCCTCCATCCTCCCCTCTTCAACCTGGCACCCCCTTTCTTCATCTTCTCCTTCCTAAATCCTCCCCCATCCTCCCCTTTTCAACCCTGGAACCCCCCCTTTCTTCATCTCCTTCCTAAGTCCTCCCCCATCCTTCCCTCTTCAACCTGGAGCCCCCCCTTTCTTCATCTCCTCCTTCCTTAGAACCTGGAACCCCCCCCTTTCTTCATCTCCTCCTTCCTAAGACCCCCGTCTTCCCCTCTTCAACCTGGAACCCCCCTTTTTTCATCTCCTCCTTCCTAAGGCCCTTCCATCTCCCCCTCTTCAACCCTGAAACCCCCCCTACATCTCCTTCCAAGACCCCCCATCTTCCCCTCTTCACCCCTGGCACCCCAGCTTTCTTCATCTCTCACCTTTCCCCCCCTTCCCCAACGTTTTCCCCTCTTCAACCCTGGAAACTCCCCTTTATCTCTCTCCTGTCCTGTTAGCCCCCTCATCTTCCCCTCTTCAGCTCTGGAGACCCCTCTTTATCTCTGTCCTCCTCCCTTAGCCCCCCACCGTCTGCTCATCAGCCCTGGAACCTCCCTCTTTTCTTCATCTCTCGCCCCCTCCTTCCTGCCCAACCCCAATCCCCGTTCCCTAATTCGTGCCCCTTTACTGACCTTCTTCCATATGGCTTCTCCGGCAGCCTCTTTCATCCTCCCCAACGTCCTTTCTTCTCCATCACCTGCTTCAGACTCCTTCCCCCGACCCACCCCTTTGGGGACCTTCCTTCCCACCACACCCCCTTCGCCCCCCACCCCAATTTCCTTCCTTCCTTCTTTCGGTCTCCTCTTCACCCGCTAGCCTTGCTTAAAATCTGCCCCGCCGCGCCCTCCGCCCGTTGTCACCCCATAATCTTTCCCCTCGGGAATATTTCCTGACTTGTTGACGACTCCCGCACCCCACCTGGTTTAAATATCCCGCCTCCCTACTCTTGGAAATAATGTTCCCCTGCTCCCCCCGAGTCTGCCGTTCGTCTGCAGGAATAATTTCCAGGACCAACCCCTGAGACGTTGCTCATTTACCTGTGGTTATTTTCTCTCTAAGAGCCTCTCCCCTTTGTCCCTAGAAGACGGTAGAAGCAGGGGTAAACCCCACTCATAATATCCCCTTCTCCCCTAGGGAAGATAGTATTCCCCCTCCCTCCCCAATGTGGGGAGGGATGACCCAAGTCCAAGAAATTCGTGAGTAATCTTATTACTTCTTATACATTTCCCGTGATAACCGTGTTGTCAGTTTTCCACTAGCCCCTCCTTTCCCCCCCCCCGCCTCCCTCCTCCCCAGTCATTCCATATGCCACTAATAAATCCCCCGATCTAGCCCCTCACCATCTTCCCTAACCCCAGCCCCCCGCCCCTCTTTACTGTGATGGGAAACTAAACTGTTTCTATTGGAGAATCTGGGCAAGGCCCCCTTGCCCCTAAAGAGTGATCTCCATGTAATCTTTGACCTGATCCATTTTCGTGTTCATAACTCCCCTCTCCCACTAAACCACCCCCCACCGCCACATCCCAACCAACTCTTCTGTCCTGGGGACTGTTCAGTTTGGAAAGACTCGGAGCCCTCTGGCCCCCGTGACAGAAGAAGGGCGAGGGGTAAAGCCAAGTTCCTCCTGGAGTACCCGTTTTGTGCAAGTTGTGACTGTTTCAAAGGGCCTTCTCCCTGACCTTTGCCTTCTCCCCCTCCCTGTCCCACAGTTGGTTTTTTTGGTAACTTTTTCCTCCTCCTCCCTGATTCTTGCTCCCCCTCCTTCCCACTTTCCACTCTGTCCTCCCCCTACGTGCGTGAGAAGAGAGAGAAGGTGATAGGACGTTGACGTGGGGTGTTGCGGGGTGGCTTGGACATGAGCAGAGCGGTGGCCCAGTGAATCTGTCCTCCCTCCAGCAAGGCCCAGGGTCCTGATGGTTGCTTTTTTTCGCCGCGAACTGATTTATTTCGTTTCCCACGTTTGCCTCTCTTGCTGTTGACCGGCCCCGTATGGGTTGTGCGGGCTGGTGACCCCCATCTCTCTCCGGGCCCCGACTCCTCCACCCCCCGACCGGTTCCGTGGTGGGGCCGGTCCGCGATGCCGGGCGGCGTGGGCCGGACGGGCCGATGGAATAGGACCTCCCGCCCTCCCTTTGCAGAGACTGTAACATTCCCGGCCCCCCCATGTGAATTTCTTCGGTCCCTCCAGGTCTCCACCCTCCTCAGATTCCTTTGGTCCTCGCAGAACTCCAGCTTCTTGCTCGGCACGGGGGCCCACTAAGGTCACCCCTGCCCTTTCCACCGAGTCCGGCCCTGGCCCGTCGCCACTGCTTTCACCTGTGTAGGGCGAGGCGCCTCTGATATTCCAGTCGGCTCCGTCCCACCTGAATGTGGAATGTGGACGGGGGACTGAGTTTCTCCTCCACCTTCGTAGAGTGGATTTGGCAGGAGTTGTTTGCGTTTGTTTAGAGGCCGGGTGGGGGGAGGTGAACTTGCCCTTTCTGGAGTTGTGGGGCTTAACCCTTCTCTCCCTGGAGTTTTGGGTCCGGTCTTACCACCCGGGGGGTTGGGGTTTGTCCAACAAGAAGCGCCGTTTGTTGAACCTTTTCATTTATGACAAAACAGGTAGACGACTGTAGTCGCCTTCAGAGAGCGACTGTGGGAACACAAGAGGAAGGAGGACTCAGGAACCTCTGAAGTTCCTTTTTCCCCGCCAGAATGGGTTTGGGGGAGAACGAGACTTCTGGCACGCTGGCTCTGCCTCAGCCTCAGAAGGAGATTTTGGGGTTCTCAGCCGGGAGGTACAGAATCCTCAGGAGACAGCTCGGCTCTGTTCCCTAGATGCCGGATCACCGACCAAGTTCCTGTCCCAGAGGGCCAGGCAGTGTCTCTTTTGAAGCTCCCTGCAGCGTGCTGATCGAGGGCCTCTGAGTATTTCCGTCCCCGGCCCCGAGCATCACTGATGCCGTGAGGAGGTGCCGGGGCGGCTTCTGACACCCGCTCTTGGCGGGTCCCCGTGTTCGCCGGGGGTGGGAGAGGAGGGAGGAGCTGCTGGGTGAAGAGGCAGCTGTGGCTTCCCAACCAGCAGAGGAAGTGGACGGGAGTGGGGTCTCGTCAGGCAACTTGAGTGCCGGCGGGAGTTGGGGAGAGGTGAGCATGACATGCCATGCCTTCCTTTTCCTCCTCCAGCTCCTCCCACTTTTCCCCTCCTCTTGCCCTCCTTGCCCTCCCAGTTAATGGCCCATTGGCAAGCACGTTGCACGTTGCACATGCACACAAACACACACACACACATACACAGTCCCTCCCACCTCCTCAGCCCAGAGCAGCCATTTGGGCTGGCTCAGGGAGGAGGGTTTGGGACCCCCAGCTCCAATCCCCCTATCTGGCCCAGCCCGATGGCTGAAGAGGTGGACCAGGCAGGGCATAGCGTCAAGCTGTGCCTCCTCACCTCTCGGCCCCCCGTGAAGCCCCTCGGGTCTGCCCTTGCCCTTCTATTTGCACCCTAAATGTTTCCCCTGGTGGCACTGTAAACACTTCACTAATAGCGGTGGTCTTTCAAGCCTCACTATGTGCCACGCACCACACTAAGCACTGGGGTTTATACAGTATAAGCAGATTGGACACAGTCCCTGTCCCATACGGGGCTCACAGTCTAAGCAGGAGGGAGGACCATTTTACGGATAAGGAAACAGAGATCCAGAGAAATTCAGTGACTTGCCGAAGGCCAGGCAGCAGGCAAGTGGCAGAGCTGGGATTAGAACCCAGATCCCCGATGCCTGGGCTCTTCCCAGTAAGCTATTGGCTGGCAGCTCTTAAGGAGCAGCGTGGCCTAGTGGAAAGCGCGTGGGCCTGGAAGTCAGAGAACCTTAGTTCTAATCCCGGCTCACCAATTCATTCAGTAGTATTTATTGAGCGCTTACTATGTGCAGAGCACTGGACTAAGCGCTTGGAATGCGCAATTGCTTTCAGTGTGACCCTGGGTAAGTCACTTCACTTCTCTGTGCCTCAATTTCCTCAGTAGGAAAGTGGGGATTAAATACCTGGTCTCCCTCCCACTTCAACTGTGAACCCCATGCGGGACAGGAACTGTGTCCAGCCTAATTAACTTGACTCCAAAAGACAAGACCCCAGTGCTTTGAACAGTATTTGACACATAGAAAGTGCTTACAACCACCATTAAAAAAAACCCAAAAAACAACCTTTTCCCCAATCCGAATGACTGCTTAGTACAGTGCTCTGCACACAAGAAGTGCTCAGTAAATACAGTTGATTGAAGGACCCATTCTGTCTCAACGCTTGATTGGCCTGGAAGGAAACCCAGGGGCCCCTTTGTGGGAGGCAGAGTTGGGGAGTGACAGGGTGGAGTGATAATGATGCTATTAGGAGTTTACTATACTGACCCATGTGCTAAAGCAATGTTTGGGAGTGGGAGTGTGCAGATCCTGAGTGCTGATAGCCTCCGCTTGTCTGTTTTTTGCCCTCTTCCCCTCCTTTCCTTTGACCCTCCCTTGCCCTCTCATTACCCCCTCCCACCCCCATCTCTCTCCTCTCTTCAACCAGTAGTATCTATTGAGCGCCTCCTGGAATTAGAGCACTGTTCGAAGCACTTGGAAGAATCCAGTATAATCAGACGCAATCCTTGCCCTCAAGGAGCTCACGGCCTAGCCGGGGAATCAGACACTAAATTGCTTTTCCTTCCCTTTCCCATTTACTCCCTCGTCCCCCCTCCCACCTCAGCTTCACCCTCTCTTGTCCCCATTCCATAGCAGTCACGTTGCCTGGCAGAAAGAGCCTGGGAGTCAGAGGACGTGAGTTTTAGTGTGGTCTCCACCACTTGCCCTGCTGTGGACAATGGGCAAGTCACTTGACTTCTCAGAGCCTCCGTTTTCCTCGTCGGAAAAGCGGGGATTCAGACCCTGTCCTCCCTCCTTCGTAGACCGTGAGCTCCAGGTCGGGCAGGGGCCGTGTCCGACCTGATCACGTTGTCTCTACCCTAGTGCTTGGCAACTAGTAAGTGCTAAACAAATCCCACTGTTATTATTAGGAAGGTGGGGGAGGAGGAGGGACAGGGCCCCCTCTTTCCTCAGTCCTTCTGACTCAGGCGTAGCTGGATTTTTGGTTTTTCGCTCTTGGTCCACGGGCTGGCTTCGTGGGCCGATTTGGGCCCCCGCCGCTCATCCGCTCCTCCCACCCCCTCTGGAAGAAAGCCTTCCTGCTGCTTCCCCGCTTCCCTAATGTCATCGGGTTATCCGGGACTCTGGGAGCAAGTCAGCCTTTAGTCTTTAGCCTTCAGTGGGAGGCCCTCGGGGGAAAAGATGGGTGTGAAAGGGAGAAAGAGAACTGGGGCCAGAGACTGATGGGAAACCAGGCCGCGATCCCTGTCTGGATCCATTTCCTCTGGAGGAAGACCGAGACTAAAGCTCCCTTAAGCAGCGAGAAGCATCGTGGCCTAGTGTAAAGACCTGGGTTCAGAAGGACCTGGGTTCTAATTCCGGCTCCGCCACTTGTCTGCTGTGTGACCCTGGCCAAGTCACTTCCCTTCTCTGTGCCTCAGTTGCCGCATCTGTAAAATGGGGATTACGGTTCTGCGCCCCATGTGGGACAGGGACTGTGTCCAATCTGATTATCTTGTATCTACTTCAGTGCTTAGCACAGTGTTGGGCACATAGCAAGCGCTTAACAAATACCACGATTATTATCATTAAAGGGTAGGCTTCTTAGGCATGTGTGTGTATGTGTGGGTGTTTGTACACGTGTGTGTGTCTGTGTATCATGTCGGGAGGAAGATCGGGGGAAGCAGTGAGGCCTAGTGGAAAGAACCCAGGGCTGGGAGTCAGGCAAACTGGGTTCCAGTCCCTGCTCCGCCAGTTTCTTGCAAGGTGACCTTGAATAAGTCACTCTATTTGTCTTTTTGCCTTAGTTTCTGCATCTGCATAAATGGGGACGAAATATCCGTTCTCTCTCCCCCGTGAACCGTGAGGCCCGTGAGGTACAGGGAGTGCGTTCGATCCGCTTATCTTGTATCTAGCCCAGTGCTTGGCATTATTTTTAGGCAACCGTGATTCTCACCTTGATTACTGGAGAGCCAAAACCCCCTTCCCGAGCTCCGTACCGGCCTTCTGGCCTCTAGACGAACACGGTCCCGGGCCAAGCCGTGGGCCGAGGAGGCCTGGGCTGCCCTTCCCCTCTCCCCTCCACACTCCCAGAGCCCTTCCCTCCTAGGCAGTGGGCGAGGTACTGGCCTGACACTAAAGGGGCCACCAGTTTGCCCCAGTTCAGTGCTCAGAGGCTGAGAGGCGTGGCGGTCCCTGGAATCACAGCTCGGCGTGCTCTCCCCCGCCGGCCGTGTCAGCCGACCGAGAGAGCTGGGGATCGTCCCCACTGGCCGGGGACAAGTCCCCTCTCTCCTCCAGCCCGTGGGACGTCCTGCCGCTGGAGGCTGGGGTGGGCTACGAGGGGGATCTCGCCAGCAGTACCTCAGTCTTGGTTGTGGCCGCAGTCGAAGCGGGAAGGCAGGCGGAGTCCCCTTCGCTGAGCTCTGTCCACACCGGGAGTCCCCAGGAGCCGCACGGTTGAGCAAGCGTGACCTGTAATGAGGAGAAACAGAGGTGCCATTGTAGTCCACGGCCTGGGGCCTTGGTTCTAGGCTCTAGGCGGAGGGTCCACCCGCAGGAGCTCTGGACACGTCCGCCATGGCGATCAGCCTGCTGGGCCACCTCTGGAACCAGAACTGGGAGTGTTAAGGGGTGGGGAGACCTGCTGCGTGACCTTGGGTGGGTCCCTCGACTTCTCCGCGTCTGTTACCTCATCTGGAAAATGGGGATTAGGACTGTGAGCCCCACAACACAGCTCTTAGTACAGCGCTTGGGACTTAGTAAGCACTTAACTAGCATAAAAGTTGTAAAAAAAAGAGATATAGAGCATCAACAGATCAGAAAAGCCCATTTCAGGGAATGGAAAATCAGAGCGGGTCCAGGGAAATGAGGGATAAATACTGGGATTATTTGTTCTGAGGCGGGGCAGAGCCTGGAAGGACATGATTTTGTCAATCAATAGTATTTATTGAGCGTTTAATCTGTGCAGAGCACCGAACTGAGCCCTTGGGTGAGGGCCATAGAGTTAGGTGACAATCCTTGGCATCGAGGAGCTTACAGTCGACCGTGTGCAGAGCACTGTACTGAGCATTTGAGAGTTGGTTAGGCACGTTTCCTGCCCACAATGAGCTTACAGCCTAGAGGAAACCAGCCCCGTAGCTCGGGGGATCTTCTTCCTTCTGGCACTGGGGATTAATGACGCGCTGCCGTCCCGAGGGATCCCAGGGCACTTGACGAACAGATGGGCATCTCGCCTCCAGCCGAACCCGACAGCCGGTTAGCAGCCTTGGAGGGACGGCAGACATCGGAGGCGCCCGCAAGTCCCCAGGGCCTGGGCTGGGGGACCCCGGAGAGACCCTGCAACAGAACGGCCGGCAGTGGCGAAACATGTTTCATTAGCTGTCTGGCCGCGTGGTGTGTGAAGACGTAATAATAATGTTGGTATTTGTTAAGCGCTTACTTTGTGCCGAGCACCGTTCTAAGCGCTGGGGTAGATACAGGGTAATCGGGTTGTCCCACGTGGGGCTCACAGTTAATCCCCATTTTGCAGATGAGGGAACTGAGGCACAGAGAAGTGAAGTGACTCGCCTACAGTCACACAGCTGACAAGCGGCAGAGCCGGGATTCGAACTCATGACCTCTGACTCCCAAGCCCGGGCTCTTTCCACTGAGCCACGCTGCTTCTCTGCCATCCCCATCCATTCTTTCTTTGGAAATTAATCTCCTTTGGTAAAAGTGCAGCTGTCAGAGGCGGTTATAATAATTATTATTATCACTACTAACGATAATGGTTTTTATTATTAAGAGAAGCAGCATGGCCTACGGGGCGTCGGGACCTGGGGTCTGATCCCACTTGGGCCGGTTGCTTGCTGTGGGACCTTGGGCAAGTTACTTAACTTCTCTGTGCCTCTTTGAACTCCTCCTCCTTCCAGCTGAGACTCCGAGCCCCACGTGGGCCAGGGACCGTGTCCATCCTGATAAAGCTTGTACTCACCCCAGTGCTTAGAACAGTGCTTGACATGTGAGTCAATTAATTGTATTTATCGAAGGCTCGCTCCGCGCAGGGCACTGTACTAAGCAATTGGGAGAGTTCAGCGTAACAAAATAACAGACACATTCCCTGCTCACAGCGAGCTTATGCTTTTAAAAAAAATAGTGATGATAATAGTGGAAAGAGCCCGGGCTTGGGAGTCAGAGGTCATGGATTCGAATCCCAGCTCTGCCACTTGTCAGCTCTGTGACTGTGGGCAAGTCACTTCTCTGGGCCTCAGTGACCTCATCTGGAAAATGGGGATTCACTGTGAGCCTCACGTGGGACAACCTGATGACCCTGTATCTACCTCAGCGCTCAGAACAGTGCCCTGCACATAGTAAGGGCTTAACAAATGCCAACATTATTATCATCATATGAGTCAGTTGTATTTATCGAAGGCTCGCTGTGTGCAGGGCACTGTACTGAGCAATTGGGAGAGTACAACACAACAAAATAACAGACACATTCCCTGCTCACAATATGAGCTTATACTGTTAAAAAAAATAGTGACGATAATAGTGGGAGTCGTTAAGACCTTATTGTGTGCTAAACACTGGGTGGGGCAGATTCCGTACAATCAGATCAGGCACAGTCTCCATCCCACTGTGGGCTGGGGGGAGGGAGAACACATATTTCACCCCCATTTTACAAATGAGGCAACTGAAGCCCAGAGCAGTTAGGCAATTTGCCCAAGGTCCCCCATTAACCTCTGTGAAGGAGGGGTGGAAAAGCACGGGCTTGGGATCCCAAGCAGAGGGGAATCTGGGGAAGCAGGAAGCTCCAGTCGTTTCCACGGTACCTGGCCCGTAATTTAGAGCCCGGGCTTGGGAGCCGGAGCTCATGGGTTCGAATCCCCGCTCTGCCGCTTGTCAGCTGTGTGACGGTGGGCAAGTCACTTCTCAGTGACCTCATCTGTAAAATGGGGATGCAGACTGTGAGCCTCACGTGGACAACTGATGGCCCCGTATCTCCCCCCGCGCTTAGAACAGTGCTCTGCACAGAGTAAGCGCTTGACGAATACCAACATTATTATTATTATTAGGATCGGGGATGCCGACCGGGAATGTTCCGAGAGAAACCAAGGCCGCAAGCCCCCCAGAAGTCAGGGTCCGGCCTCCCGTCCGGGGTGCTTGCCCCGGGTAGACCCGGCCTAGACAGAGCCCATCAGCCCTTGTTTCCATCTCGCTTGGTGGTGAGACCCCGGTTAAAAGGCTTGAGGTCGCCTCCCTCCCCGTCCCCTTTCCTCCTCTCCCTCTTCTCGCCTCTCCCCTCCCCGCTCGGTCCTGAGGTCTTGGCGGGTTTTCTGGCCTATGTTGCCGGGCATTTCTGGAAGAGGATCGGGATTTGGTTGGTCCGGTCCTCTGTGTAGTCGGCCACCGCCCCCCCCCAGCCGCTGGTTCAAATTCGGTGTAGGAGGAAACTGAAGAAGAACAGCAACAACCGGGAGACCTGAGGGAGTGGCCGAGGAGAGATTAAAAGAAGCAATCCGTATCGCTTGTGAAGCGGCAGTTAAGGAGCGGCGTGCTGTCCTTTGAGCGTCCGTCTGAGGTTCTCGGCACTGAGGAGAGGAAAGGAGGGGAACTGGCGAAAGCAGCGTGGAGTGAGCTCAGGCCTGATCGTCGGGAGACCCGGGTTTAAATCCCAGCTCCGCTGGTGGCCTGCTGATTGAGCTGCTGAACCTCTCCGGGCCGCAGCTTCCTCGCCTGTGAAATGGGAATAAACGAGTCCCCACCCTTCCTGCCACCGAGAACGTGGGGTTCGCGGCGGGGTTGTCACACTCGCGTACCTTGGATCTCCCCCAGCACAACGCCTGGCACCCTAGAAGGGCTTCGTAAACCCCTAACAGTCCTTATATTTTTAACATGGTGTTCTTTGAGAGCGTACTGTGTGCCAGGCACTGTGCTAAGTGTTGGGGTAGACAGTCCCTCCCCCACATGGGGCTCACAGTCTTAATCCCCATTTTACAGATGAGGTAACCGCAGCCCAGAGAAGTTAAGTAACTTGCCCCAGGTCCCACAGCAGACAAGTGGCAGAGCCAAGATGAGAACCCAGGTCCTTCTGACTTGCAGGCCCGTGCTCCATCCACTGGGCCGCAGCAAGCAGGGAAGCGGTGTCGGTGCGACTGAAGGAGGGGGCATCCGTTGGGTAGCATGGATTAAGAGGGCAGAAGTAGGGGAGCCAAAAAGTACAATTAAGTAGTTGGGCACTGTTCTGGGCTGGCAGTGGGTGGAGTGGATGACATAATGGTTTTATTTTTTCCCCATCTCTGATTCTGTGACTAACTTCCTGCCCCGTGACCCAGCTCCGTCCGAGGGTAGGGCCGGGCTCCCACGTGAAACTCGACTCCTTGGCCCAGCCAGGAAAGCTCCTGACCCACCTTGGGCGCTCCGCCTCAGTCCTCCCCGGCCCTGGTCGGCCTCTTCCCCCACCACCCCCACCCCTGTCCGTCCAGGCCGAACTGAGCGATGGGGCCCCCGTCCTTCCTCCTGTGCCCTGTGGGAATTTAGATTTGCCCTTGGATTCTCATGTTAGGAGGCTGGTTGTCTTCCAGGAGAACAGAAAAAAAGGATGTGACTTTTCCAGCTCTGCACCTCGTGCTTCTTCCTTCACCTGAGCGTAACAGGTGGCTGTTTCTCCACATCCAAAGCCGGGGGTTGGGGACAAAGGTCGTTTTTCCGAACTGCGGTGGATTTGTTTTCTGGGGCCAGAGGCCAGGGATGGCTCTCCCATTCCGTGAGGGAGAAGGAGAGTGGATCCCGAGCCAGCCTCCGAGAAACCGACGGAGGTCCTGGGTTCCCGGGGGAAAGACGGGGCTCTTATCTGCCCGGCCCAGCTCTCCTCGTGGCCCCGGGCAGGGCCGGTCCTGGATCCCAGCCACCCCGAGGTGGGGAGGAGTGGAGTTCTCCCCGCCCCCGTCCGTAGACGCCATTCCGGGTCCTGCGGGAGAGCTCACGCAGCCTGCCCCTACCCGGGTTCATGGGTCGGGGAGGGAGGGATTGGCCTCGTGGCCTCTGAAGGCGGAGCCCGCTCCGTGACAGCGTCACCTAGCAAGAATTTCAGCTCCGCGGCCCAGCAGCCAGGGGGAAGGGCGGCCTCATCTTCCCTCCTGCCCCAGAGGTCTCATCTCGCTGACTCTTGGGGGCCCGGGGCGGTGCTGCTGCTGGGGCAAGGATGGGCTGGGACTGGGTAGCCCCTTCCTCTCCTTTGAGTCAATTCTGAGTCTGGCTGGGGGGAGCTGAAGTGTTATGTGACTGTTAACTCGTAGTTAATTATTAAAGGCGGTCGCCGGGGGAGAGAATCAGGGTTTCAGTCTGGGGGCAGAGAGGGGAAAGGAGGGGGCAGTTGAGAGTTGGCCAGCCTGGCATCGCCCTCCCCCTCCCCTTGGGCTCCCTCCGCCTTCAGATCCCAGGTCCCTGGGCCCAGGGTCATTCCCCACAGCCCTTGCAGAGAGCGAGGAAATGATCCTGGCAAGGCTGACGTGCTCTGGTGCTTTTTTTTTTATGGCATTTATTAAGCCTTTACTGTATGCCAAGCGATGTACCTAACGCTGGGGTGATGATGATAATTTTGGTATTTAAGTGCGTACTATATGCCGGACACTGTACTGAACACTGGGGTGGATACTAGTAAAACGGGTTGGACCCAGTCTCTATCCCCATTTTACAGATGAGGGAACCGAGGCCCAGAGAAGTGAAACTGAACAGGTTGGGCACAGTCCACGTCCCACATGAGGTTCACAGTCTTTAATAGGTGACGTAACTGAGGCACAGAGGAGTGAAACGACTTGCCCGAGATCGCACAGCCGGCAAGCGGAGGAGCCAGGATTCGATCCCAGGTCCTTCTGACTCCCAGGCCCGTATCCAAGGCCTAACCCCGTGGCGAGGGTTTGGATGCGAGGGGGAGTCGGGAGCCCCGTTGGAAGACCCCGAGCCAAGAAGCGCATCTGGGGAGAAAAGAACCACCACTCGGCCTCTGCCTTCAGAGCGCTGGACTCTGAGCTCTCAGTTCAAATCAGGGCAGGACCTTCGGAGCCAAGGGGGCAAGAGCAGGTGGAGAAAGCCAATGGGGAGCTGGACCTACCAAGGAGGGGAGCGAGAGGCAAACGTAAAGCCCGCTCTGGATGCCCCCCGCAGCCCCATTCGGCGTGAGAGTTAGAAATGGGGCTGCCGAACGGGAGACCGGGGCCGGCAGGATCGGGAAGGAACTTCCGTCGGGTTCAAGAGTCAGTCGGAAGGGGCAGCGCGCCGCTCTCGTCCAGAGAGACCGAGGCCAAGAGGGGAAGTGGAGGAAATCTGTAAGCACGGACGGGGCTAACGCAGGCTTGTGTTTGGCCAGGTCCACTGGCCCCAGGGGGCCACCGGTCTGTGTTTACGGTGGTGTGGTGGTGGTTGTTGGAAAGAGGAACTACGGTAGCCGCTTTTCTCCAAGCAGTCAGTAAGCCAGTGACTTTGGCTTCTGTGAAGTCGACAGGGAGCAGCCGTCGGGGGAGGTGAATTCGTATTGCCACCGCCTCCCCTCTGGGGATCGCACGTGCCGTTCTGCAGAAATCTGGCCAAGGCCACTTTGGGTGCGTTTTTACAGGCGGACCCCTCACCCTCAATTTGCTCCAGAGCCGTCGTGTTCGTCTCCCGGGTCCCGGGTTCAGAGCCGCAGATTTGACGGGGTTGGGGGGCTTGGCACTGACGAAAACAGAAAGGTGCCCCGTCCCGAAACTGGACCGGACAGGGCACCGACCGGCTGCGAGCCAGTGGTAGGAAACTGGCCAAACTAGGCCCCACCTAATTATTTAACAGAAACATTCGGGGCGTTGAAAGGTTGGTCAGGATAGATTAATGAATCCAGATTGATCTGCGAGGGGTTTGGTGATGGGGAAAAGTCTTGGAAAAGTTAGGTGCACCCCTTCCCGTGAGAGAGGAGGTGAAGTTAATCCTCCTACTTCCTCAAGAGTGGAAAGAGCACAGGCCTGGGAGGCAGGCGATTTGGGTTCTAATCCTGGCTCCATTTCTGGCCCGCTGGTTGACCTTGGGCAGATTACTTAACTTCTCTGGGCTTGTTTCTCATCTGTAAGATGGGGATTAAATACCGGTTCCCCCTCACCCCCACCAGCGGGACTTTGACCACCATGTAGGATGGGAACGCTGTCCAGTCTGATTATCCTGCGTCCACTCAACACAGTGCTTGGCGTATTGTAAAGGCTAACCGTGTGTTATTGTTATTTTATTGTTATTTTTAAATAGGGATGAGAGAGGCCTTTAATTCTCTCTTCTAGCATCCCCGAAGGCCTCGCGCCAGGCCTCCGGGTTTGAATAATTGTGTTACGCTTAAGCGCTTACTGTGTCAAGCACTGTACTGAGCGCCGGTGCCGATACAAGATCGTCAGGTCCCACTTGGGGCTCACGGGCTAAGTACAAAGGAGAACAGGTATTGAATCCCCGTTTTCCACATAGGGAAACTGAGGCCCAGTGAAGTGGCTTGCCCGAGGCCACACAGGAGGCAAGAAGCAGAGCTGGGATTTGAAGCCAGGTCCCGACTCCCAGACCCGTGACTTTTTCCACTAGGCCACGCAGCCATAACGTCTTTGAAGTGATGGCAACTGAGCCCGCCCCCCCGGGACCCCTCCAGAGTGGCCCCCAAAGCCATGTCTCTGGAGCCACCAAGCAGCAGGGAGTCCCCAGGCCCCGGGGGGCCCCTGGGACTGGCTCAGCTCGTTGGGCGCCGGGGGAGCTGCCTCGTTGGCCGCTCTCTGCATCCGCCTCAGCCTGTGCCGTTACTCCGAGGTTCATCGCCGGTGACGTCCATTTCCTGCGTTGGAAACCGCAAGGAAGAAGTGGTAAAAAAAAAAAAAAGAAGCCTCAGTTGGGCCCATCCTATCAGGCAGGCAGCAGCCGCCACCCCCCACGGGCAGCGGCCAGCCCAAGAGGCCGGCTTCGAGTTGGACTTCTCCCCGAACCCAGCCCGCCGCCGTCACCTTGGGCTGGGATCGGGGTGTCACCCAGTTCTCGGGACTCAGTATGGCACCCAGATCGAGGGACTCAGTACCCCGCTTCCCCTTCTCCCCGGGAGTTGCCCTCCCGCACTCCTGGGTTTGAGGGGGAGCGGGAGATGTCGGAGGACTGGGTGGTCTGTAGGGTCGGGCTGCCCCTCAGACCTCACATCTGGGCTTCGGCCGAGCCGCCGTCGAGCGGAAGCGTGAGCCGATAGTTCCCTCCCTTGGCTCGTCTCCGCACTGTCTCTCGGTGCGCTGGAGCTAGCTGGATTTCCGTGAATCGGCACTGTCACGCCCACGAGTCGGGAGGGCCCAAGAAGGGAAGGAAGCCGGGCTGTGGACCACCCCCCACCAGCCCAACCCCCCCGGCGCTGCCCCCGGGCCGCGGGCTAAGGTGGGGAGGGGTGTGGGGTGTCCAACGGGGGGTTGAGATCAGCAAGGAGGGGCCGGTGATGGCTCAGAGACGGGGTGGAAAAGGGCCGAAGAGGCGCCGGGCCGGTTCTGGAGCGGCGGTCTGTGTCCGCCCAGGTTTGGGGAAGCCCAGGCCTTCCCGGTGGGGCGCGGAAGCCACGGCGGCTGAAGAAAGTTCCCGTCGGCCGGGCCCCGGGTGTTTCTGCGGCCCACGTGCCCCTCGGCCGGAAGTGAAACCACCCCTGTTGCTGACGGTCGGCCCGGGAGGAGAGGGGCGTTGCCACGGAGATCTGTAAACAACGTTTGAGTCACCCGGACGGGCCGGTGTTTCCAAATGAGTGGAGCCCCAGCCCTCTCCCCAAGGAGGAGTCATAGCCAAAAATCAGAACTCGGGCGGGGGGGAGTGAGCGAAGCCTCCAGCCCAGGGAAGGGGCAGATGAGGCCTGTGACATCCGCGGCCGTCTCCCAGCTCCTGGTGGGCGGGGGGTGGTGGGGAACGTCCGAGCCCCTCCTTCCCGAGCCCCACCGGTCCCGGGCCACGAGGATCCGGCAACGCGCGCTGATGGGCTTGCGAACCGCGTGCAGCGTTTCCGGCCTGACTCCCACCTGTTCCCTAGGCCGGGGCGGGGGTGGGGTGTGAAATCTGAGTGGGCCTCCTTCCCTGGGTGCCCTCTGCTTGCTCACTGGGGCGCAGGCCTGTCCAGCCCCCGCCCCCTACCACCGGACTCCCCGGAGTCTTGCTCTCTCGGCTCCCATGTGACCGGCTTATTTTTAGGCCGGCCGGCGAGAGGTCCCGAACCCTGATGTTACCATCAGACCTCCCTCCCCGAATTACTATTTTGGAGGGCTGGCGCTCCTCGTCCGTCCCTCTGGCGCCCGCCTTGGAGGAAACTCACCGATTGGCACTGGGGATTGGGCCAGAACTGCCCAGCCGGTCTTTATCGGGCATCGCTGCCGAGGACGGTCCCGGGGAGGCTGCAGGGATCCTGATCGTCTCAAGTGACAGGAAGCAGCCTGGCCTCGTGGATAAAACCCGGGTCTCGGAGTCGGAGGACCTGGGTTCTAATACTGGCTCCGCCGCTTCTTTGCTTTGTGACTTTGGGCTAGTCACTTGACTTCTCTGGGTCTCAGCTTCCTCCTCTGTAAACCGGGTATTAAGACTGTGAGCCCTGTTTGGGATGGGGACTGTGTCCAAGCTGATTATCGGATATCTATCCCAGTGCGTAGCACAGTGTCTGGCATGTAGTAAGTGCTTAAGAGATACTATTGAAAAAACCCAAAAAAACTGAAACAGGACCAAAGACCTACGGTGGCACTAGGAGAAAGGCTGACAGAGATCGGAGTTGGGGACTTCCCATGTATTGCCTCTGGGAGGAAGAGGAAAAAGAGTGACAATTTTTTGAGCTCATGCTCTGTGCTGAGCAGTGTCCCGAGCGCAGGGGTGCATAGAAAATCTCCAAATTCAGACCCGAATCCTGCTCCCAAGGGTCTCGGAGTGCAGGAGAGAGAAATTCTGGGTGAGCCGCGGTCAACAGGGAGCACTTAAGTCACAAGAATCGAGAGAAGAGGGAGGAGAGGGCTTCAAAAACAGTCTGTGTTCTTCCCCAGGAAGCAAAGCGCCTTAACCTCCCCGATATTCCGGGGCTCGCTCGGATCCAGCCGGGTGTCTGCCATCCCCGGCCTCTGACTCCAGAGGGGAAGAAGAGAAGTCCTGGGGTTTGAAGACAAGTTCCCCACACTGGCTTCCCCTCCCCTGCTCTCGTCTATCTCCCCGCCAACCTCTCACCCACGTCCTGCCTCTGGCTTAGAACGCACTCTTCCTTCATAGCTGACAATCACTCTCCGCGCCTTCAAAGCCTCAGTGAAGGCATATCTCCTCCAAGAGGCCTTCCCCGACTAAGCCCTCATTTCCCCTCCTCCCACTCCCTTCCGCGTCGCCCTTTAACGTGGATTCGCACCCTTTATTCACCACCCCTATAGCGCTTATATAGTAATGTCTGGACTGTAAACTCGCTGTGGGCAGGGGATGTATCTGGTGGTGGTTATAGTGTACTCTCCCGCGTGCTTAGTGTACACTGCCCTGCTCACAGTAAAGCGCTCAGTAAATACGATTGATCGAGGGCTGAACTGAGGAGCCCAAAAAGAAGTGTGGCCGGAGGGAAGGCAGTTGGCTGGAGGTCCCACAGATCCGCCTCTCTGGAATTCTGTAGCTTTTATTTTTGCCCAAGGGGGTGTCTCCCCGTAGGACTTCTCTTCCTTAAGTCTCAACCATCCCGTCTTTCTCCTGTCTCTGCATGGAGGAACCGTTTTCCAATCCTTTGGGGGCACTTCCCTGCACGTAGTCCATCAGTCAGCGGTATTTACGGAACGCTCGCTCTGCGCAGAGGACTGTACCGAGCAGCGCTTGGGAGAGCACAGTAGAGCTAGTAAACCCAATCCTTGCCCTTAAGGATCTTACAATCCAGCAGGGAACACAGACACTAAAATATATTGGTGGGGGAGTTATAAGGCTATGTGCACAAGTGCTGAGAGGGTACGGACTAGGCCACAGGAAGCAGCGTGGCCTAGTGGGAAGAGCACGGGCCCGGGAGTCAGATGACCTGGGTTCTAATTCTGTCTTTGCCATTTGTTTACTTCAAGACCTTGGGCAAAGGTCTGGGCCAGTTACCTCATCTGTAAAATGGGGATTAAATCCGCCCTCCAACATACACTGTTATTATTATTAAAATGGGGATTAAATCCTCCCTCCGACATACACCGTGAGCTTCGTGTGGTACAGGGACGGTGTCCAACGCGATACACTCTATTTGCCCCATTGCTGATAATAGTGCTTGACGCATTGTAAGAAGGTACTACATATCAAATGTTAAAAAAAAAAGTACAAAGGTGACACTGTAGGGAGGAAGATAGAGTGGGGAGAGGAAAGATTAATCAGGGAAGGCTTCTGGTGGAGGTGTGTTTGTTTTTCTATAGGGCTTTGAAGATGCAAAAGGGGAGGGAATAACTGGCCGTGCAGTGAGTAGGTTGCTATTAGGGGAGCAAAATTTGCAGGCTCGGTTGTGGGGAGAGAGGAGACTAGGCTGTGTTGTGGGGAGAGCCAGTGAGCAGCTTAATAATAATAATAATAATGATGTTTGTTCAGCGCTTACTATGTGCCAGGCACTAAGCGCTGGGGTGGATACGAGCAAATCAAGGTGGATCCAGTCCCTGTCCCCTTTGGGATTTAAAGTCAATGATGAGGCTCTTCTGCGTGAGACGGGAGGGATGATTAACCACTTCTTGTGCAGAGGGGAGGCAGTTGGAAAGGGCCCGGGCTCGGGAGTCGGAGGTCATGGGTTCGAATTCCGGCCCTGCCACTCGTCAGACTGTGTGACTTGACTTGTGTGACTGTGGGCAAGTCACTTCACTTCTTGGTGCCTCAGATACCTCATCTGTAAAATGGGGGGTGAAGACTGTGAGTCCTATGTGGGACAGCCTGATTACCCTGTATCTACCCCAGCGCTCAGAACAGTGCTCTGCACACAGCGTTTAACAAATGCCAACATTATTATTATCATCATTATGTGCAGAACGATGTTTTAGCCAAACGACACAGGCAGCAGAGTGAAGTCTGGACTGGAGCGTGGAGAGACGGGAGGCGGGGAGACCGGCGGGGGAGGCCGAAGGAGTCGTTGAGGTGGAACATGGCAAGTGCTTGGACCACCGGGGTGGTGGTTCCTGGGCGAGTGGCTTCCACCCGGCCAGCTTGGGCTCCCTGGGGCGGCCCCACAGCCTCCACTCTACCGAGAAGCGAGCCTCTTCCCCGGGTTTGCCATCGAACTCCTTTATCATCTTCCCCGCTCACCTCCCATCCGGCCCGAGGGAGCAGCTGGGCCGAGGCTGGCTCGCGGGTTTGCTTCTCATACATTATTGAACGTTAACGTAGCACTTCGTATTCTGGAAAGTGCTCTAAAATCATTTAATTAGTAATTCTTCACACCAACCCTGCGGGAGAGGGCGGGACTGTGGTCGGCTTTTATGGCCGGGAAGCTGGAATCGGAGGGGAGGACTGGGGCAGTGCACCAGACCGAGTGCTTGGGAAAGGTCACCGGACCCGTCCGTCGCCCCGAGCTTCCAATCAATCGATCAGTTCTGTTTCTCGAGCAATTACGGCGTATGAAGCGCTGTACTAAGTGCTTGAGAGAGTACAAGAGAAGCACCATAGCCCAGCGGAAGAGCCCACGGCTGGAAGTCAGATGACCTGAGTTCCAATCCCGGCTCCACCGCTTGCCGTGTGACCTGGGGCAAGTGGTTTAATTTCTCTGTGCCTCAGTTACTTCGTTTGTAAAACGGGGATTAAGACGGTGAGCCCCGTGTGCCACGTAGATTGGGTCCAATCTGATTAGATTGTTTCTACCCCACCGCTTAGAGCAGTTCCTGGAACATAGTAAATGCTTAACAAATACGATTTTTTTTTTTTTTTTAAGGGTTGGTAGACACATTCCCTGCCCACAAGGCGCTTACAGTCCAGCTGTCTAGAGCTTCCACCCCAAGTCCTCAGGATTGGGGCCGGATCCCCCCGGGAGACCGGGGATGGTGGGTGAGAACTAGGGTCTCCTGGCAGTGATGAACCTGAATGGAGGTTCGCCGGGAGCTGGAAGGAAAGTCGTCGGTTGCCCGTGGCACTTGTTTCCCAGGCAGAGCTGAGGGTGGGCTAGGCCTCTGTCCCGGCCTCCTGCCCGGCACAGGAGAGAATGGTCTGGATTGGATAACGTCTCAGAGGCCTACCAGCTTCCTTATCAGCTCCTCTGCTTCCCCTGCCTGAGGGACCTTCGGATAGGGAGGTGCCGAGAGACCTGTGGGTTCAGCCAGTCGGTGGTATTTATGGAGCCCGGGTGCACAGCACAGTGCCGTTACGAAGCGCCTGGGACGGCACAATAAAGCAGGCACAACTCCTGCCCTGAAGGAGGTTGCAGTCTAGCAGAGGAGACACCGCAATAAATTAGAAGTAGGGGACGCAACCCAGGGTGAGGACGTGTACCCACGTGCTGCGGGCAGAAGGGTGGCTCAGCAGGTAGAGACACTCAGATGCCTCCGTGACGCAGAAGGGAAGGAGATTACGGTGGGGCGATGAGCAGTTACTCGGGGGAGGCTCCTCGGAGGAGACGGAGTTTTAGAAAGACTTTCAAGATGAGGAGAGCGACGGTTTACCGGATGTGAAAGTGGGAGGGGGCTCCAGGCAGGAGCCTAATTAAAATCCCGTCTCCTCCAAGATGCCTTCTCCAAGGAAGACCTCATTTCCCTCACTCCCTCTGCGTCGCCCTTGCACTTGGATCTGTACCTTTTATTCACCCCACCCTCAGCCCCACACCGCTTACGTACATCTCCTTAGACCTTACAATTTCCCCGCTTGTATTTATTTCCCTGTCTTCCTCCAGCTCCAGGCTCTAAGTTCTTTGTGGACCGTGGTGTCTACCGACTCAATTCTCTCGTACTCTCCCAGGAGCTTCGTAGAGTGCTGTGCGCCTTCGAGAGGGTTCGAGAAATACGACTGAGGATGGGCGCCGGCGAGGGGTCGACGATGGCCCGAAAAGTCCATTGAATTATTCAAAGCCGTCCCCGGGCGGGGTCCAGTTTGGGAGCCCCCTTTGAGCCAAGAGGATTCATTCAATTCATTCAGTAGTATTTACTGAGCGCTTACTGTGTGCAGAGCACTGTACTGAGCGCTTGGAATGTACAAATCGGTAACAGATAGAGACAGTCCCTGCCCTCTGACGGGCTTACGGTCTAATCGGGGGAGACAGTCTAATCGGGGGAGACAAGAGGATAAGCGGCGTTGCCCGGTGGGTAGAGCACGGGCCTGGGAGTCACAAGGACCTGGGTTTAAATCGCCACTCGCCTGCTGTGTAGCGTTAGGCAAGTCACTTCACCTCTCCGCCCCTCGGTTACCTCTTCGGTAAAACGAGGATTAGGATAGTGAGCCCTATGTGGGGCTTGGACTGCGTCCAACCCGATTATCTTGTATCTACCCCAGTGATTAGTGCGGTGCCTGGCACGTAATAAGCGCTTAACAAATATAATAAAAAGAGAAGGGGGACAAAAAAGGAGAACTCTCAAGCAGTCGCTTTAACCAGGTGGATAGATGCCTTTTTGAGGGTGGGCTTGGGGTTCTACTGGTTCTTATTTTTCCCTCCCTTCCCCCCTTCTCTCCTATAGCTCCTCCCCTCCCAGGAACTGCACTTCCCGGGAACCCCGGGTGGCCATCGGGGAGGACCCGGATATGCTGAAGCTGTGAACAAATCACAGATGTTTCACAAGAGGGTTGAAGTTTTGATGGGCGGGAGCGCCCAAGGCCTCCGTGGCACCCTTTGTTACCCCAGGGAGTTGGAGCCAGTTTGGGTAGGCCTGTGGTGATTTTAGGAAGGCTGGGAAGCTGGGGAGACAGGTGGTCCGTCGTAAATAAAGGGGGAGGGGGTTCCAGGCCGGCGGGAGGTCGTGGGAGAGGCGTCGGGGATGAGATGGGAGCACATTGAGTAGGTTGGTGTTAAAGGAGCAGAGTGTGCAGGCTGGGGCGTAATAGATCAGCAGGTAGGGTGGGAAGGGAAAGAAACTGTGTATTTTCCAGCACCGAGTACAGTGCTCTGCACACGGTGAGCGCTTAGTAAAGCGCTACTTCTACAACGCGGGATGAGACCATATCTCCCCCAGTTGTCAGAGCGCCTCTGCAATCCTACTTCCAAATGACGGGCTAAATTCAGCAGCTCGGAAACCACAGCGATAAACCCATCAGCCTGAGCCGCCCCGCCCAGTTGCCACAACCCACCCAGAAAGCCGTGGCGGGTGGAGGGTGAGGGAAGGCAACCCCGGCCCTCAAACCACACCCCCGGGCCCCGGAACTCCAGGGGGGTGGTGGGGAGGGGCGCTCAGGGCCCTCCGAAATCCTGCCTCCCCTTAACCCTCCCCGTATTAATTTCATTTCTACCTAAGACGTACGCCCCCCTCCCCAACTGCTGCCCAAGCCACCTTCCCGTGCCTCAGCTCTAATGCCCCGCGACCAGCCGGAGCGTTTCTGGGCCTGGCCATTTCCGTGTCCGGCTACCGAAACACTTCTCCCGTAAGTCAGTGTGTCCATCCTCCCGACTCAGGTCCAACCCGTGAGCTCCGCGAGACCGGGGATCGTGTATCCTCCCTCCCTCCTACTCTCCCAAGCACTTAGTACAGTGCTTGGTGCAAGGCAGGTGCTTAAATACGATCGGTTGATTGGAAAGGCTGGAGTCGGGTGACTGTCGAGATCCCCGTTGCTGCTGTCAGAGGCAGACCGCCGGGATGGATGGATTCTCAGTGCTGGGATGACCGAGGAGTGGCCTTTTTTACGCTCTGATGGTCTCTTCCTCAATAAGAGACGGGGGTGGGGTGTGTGCCCGTATTTATGTGTGTACCCACGCCTGTCCCCCGGTGGGGTCGAAGGTGTGGAAGGTACACACGTGCCAGGGGGTGGGTTTAACCATTCGTGGAGGCGCCTTGTAACGTGAAACACTAGCTTGTCGCCCTTCCGTTCTGATACTCTCCTTGTCTTCCCAGAGCTGGGTGAGATCGGGTGCTTCCCTTCTGGGGCTGGCTGCCTTAATGCTGGCTGCCCTCAGGCCCTACGACCTGAAGTTTTTCAGAGTCCCGTGACTTCTTTGCCCAATAACCTAGAGGAAATTAAGGATTATGGGAATTGTTGCCAAAGAGATCAACTGAGAATCATCCTAAGAGCCATCTTCTCTTTTAAAACCCTCTCTAGGCCGGGCTGGGATTGACCTGTGGGCACCCGGCCTGGGTTCCCGTGGCAAAGAGGGCGAGGGGCAGTGCTGCTGCTGCTCGTGCGGAGATGAATCGTGCACGTGCGGGCGTCTCGGCGCTCACCGGGGCTGTCCCGGTGGCAGGCGCTTGTGTGGAAACAGATCAAGCATGTGCAGGAGTCTCGGAGCTCAGTAGAGCTCTCCCGGGGACAGGCACCCGTGTGGAAATGAATCACGCGTGTGCAGGAGCCTTGGAGCCCGCCAGGGCTCTCCTGGGGACAGGTGCACTTGTGGAAAAGAATCATGCCTGTGCCAAAGATTTGGAGCTCCCACGGAGACAGATGCGCGTGGGCAGTAAGTATTTAGAACGCGTGAAGCACTGATATCTGAGCACTGGGAAGACTCCTTGGACGTGTCGTCTGCCATGGTTCCTGTCCTCTGAGGAGCTCTCTATCACAGGAGGGAAGGGCAGACGGCCCCGGGGAGAAATGACAGGCTAAATTCAGCTGACCAGTATCCACAGCGATAACCCCCCCCTGCTCCAGCCTGGACTGCCCCACCCAACTGCCACGGCCTTCCCAGATGCAATGGCGGGCGAGGTCTGAGGCCTCCCCAGGCCTCGAGCGGCGCCCTCGGGCCCCCAGAGCCCCAGGGCTGGGGGACCCCCCCCCCGGTATTCACGGTGACCTTCCGGAGCCGGGCCCCACGGGCCCGTTTTCCTTCCGCCTGAGCCCTCCCGAGACCGGGGGGGGGGGGGGGGGGGGGGCGATTCTGGCTCCGAGTCTACCTCGTCTGCTCTCAAACTGGCCCCTTTCCCCGGGGGACGGTTGGCAACAAGCAGGGTTCCCACGCCGTCCTTGGCTCCTGTGAGCACCGGGGTCTTCAGTCCCTCGAGTTTTCAAGCCGGAGCTGGCTCGGACTCTTACGTGTCCCCCGGCAGAGCCCAGAGCAGAAGCCACAGTGAGTTTTCCTTCTCACTGTGGTCGATTGGCGCGGGGGCCCAGCAGAGATAGTGAGGCGGACGCCCCCCGTCCCCGCAGTTGAAACCCCCCCGGCACGTTTTTCCCGAAGAAAGGTCTTTTTGGGTTTGGGCAGGAAATCCTCCGATGGCCTGGAAGTCATTTGTTGTTTGCCTCTGCCCTCTGCTGGAGCCTCTGGCTTGTGGCTGTCGCTCACCAGCCTGGGGAGGGAGGGAGAGGATTAAAATATTGGACCGACCCTTAATAATAATAATATTGGTATTTGTTAAGCGCTTACTATGTGCAGAGCACTGTTCTGAGCGCTGGGGTAGATAGAGGGTAATCAGGTTGTCCCACGTGAGGCTCACAGTTAATCCCCGTTTTACAGATGAGGGAACTGAGGCCCAGAGAAGTGAAGTGACTCGCCCACAGTCACCCAGCTGACAGGCGGCAGAGCCGGGAGTCGAACTCGTGACCTCTGACTCCGAAGCCCAGGCTCTCTTCCACTGAACCACGCTGACCCTTCCACCCCCCGGCTTCGTGGCGGGGATGATCCGAAAAACAGGCCGCCACCTCATCGGCCGATTCCCTCCCCTCCCGGGAGAAGTCTAGGCAGGAGACTCGGCTGGGCAGAGTAGAGAAGCAGCGTGGCTCGGTGGGAAAAGCCCGGGCTTGGGACATCAGAGGTCAGAAGTTCGAATCCCGGCTCCGCCGCTCGCCGGCTGTGTGACTTTGGGCAAGTCGCTTCACTTCTCTGTGCCTCAGTTCCCTCATCTGTCAAATGGGGATGAAAACTGTGAGCCCCACGTGGGACAGGCTTGTATCCCCCCGGCGCTTAGGACAGTGCTTTGCACCTAGGAAGCGCTTAACAAATACCACCATTAAAGAATTGGATTTGGAGACCCCGAAAGCAGCCCACTTCTCCTCTTGGAGTCAGAGATCCCGTCTTAGGACAGAAGGTTCCCTGAAGCAGAATTTCAGCTTCTCCTTCAAGGGAGGGCAAAGAAGGTCCACGGGGCCGTGGCTGAGATCGGGCCTGTGGCCCAGGGGCAGGACATTCCCTCGAGACCTGGACGACAGGTGTCGGAGCCCCTTATGGCGCGGTCTCCGGGCAGAGCCGCGCTAGAATTTGCGGCCCTCGCCGGATCGGGAAACAGATCGACTGCTGCGGCTCCTCGATGCCCCGAACCGTGCTAAGCCCAAGTTAGAAGCAGCGTGGCTCAGTGGAAAGAGCACGGGCTTTGGAGTCGGAGGTCATGGGTTCGAATGCCGGCTCTGCCACTTGTCAGCTGGGTGACTGTGGGCGAGTCACTTCACTTCTCTGGGCCTCAGTTCCCTCATCTGTAAAATGGGGATGAAGACTGTGAGCCTCACGTGGGACAACCTGATTCCCCTGTGTCTACCCCAGCGCTTAGAACAGTGCTCTGCACATAGTAAGCGCTTAACAAATACCAACATTATTATTAGTTTGTTTCGACGTGTGTTGAGGACTTACTCCGTGCCAAGGACTGCAGCTTGGACAGAGTCCCCGTCTCCCGGGGCCTCACAGTCGAGCTCTGTCTCTTCCCTCCCTGCAAAGCCCAGGCCTCCTGCCCTCCTTCCTTCCCCAGGGGCAACACTCAGAAACCCAGGGCCAGGATCACCTCCGCTAACTATTGTACTCTCCCAGAAGCTTAGTACCGTGCCCGCGTCCCCTAGATTATAAACTTCTGGAGGCCAGGAATCGTGTCTGCTGTCTTGGGCTCGCCTTCATACTTAGGCTGGTGAACTGCTTCAGGTCAGACCAGTGCTCTGCACACAGTGGATTTGTAAGCTCAGCGAGGGCAGGGATTGTATCTACTCATTCTGTCGTGCTCTCCCACAGGCTTAGTTCCGTGCCCGTTAGACTGTAAGCTCCACGAGGGCAGGGATCGTGTCTACTCACTATATTGTACTCGCCGTCTTTTTGCTGGTGAACCACTCCAGTCCATCGCCGTGATCCGCACACTTCAGACGAAGATCTCTGAGGGCAGGGACCACATCTAGCTCTGTTGCTCTCTTCCAAGAGCTTAGCACCGTGCCCGCTAGACTCTAATGGCCTCGAGTTCCGGGATCATTTCTACTTTCGCTTGTATAGTCCCCCAAGAACCGGTTACACAATAAGCGCTCGGTAAATACCGTTGATCGAGTGTTCCCAGCAGAGTGAGCGCTCAGGAAATACTACTGACTGAAGTGGAATGTAGGATGGAGCCGGTCTTTAGAGGCTTCTGGGGAAGGAAAGAAAGGAGGAACCTCCTTAGATGGGTCCAGTTCCTCGGCGAAAGGACCTTCAATCACCCCCCTCCCCGCCCCAGACCAGGATCAGCCTTTCCGAAAAGGCACGGGCCAGTGGGAACGTTGCACGTCGTCGAGTGTGTGGCGTGGAAAAGATGTCTTGTCAGTTTTTCTCTTCTCTCTTCCCATCCCGTTGATGTTTGGGGTATTTCCTGGTGTTTCACTGATCCCTTTTTCTCTCCCTCTCTCTCTTTCTCCCTCTCTCTCGCTCTCTCTCTCTCTGTGTCCCGTTCCCCGTCCCCCTCCCACCCCCAACCCCTTTCCTGCCTTGTAGACACTGAAGCGGCTCATGGCAGACGAGGTAAGCCGATTTTTGTTGTGCACGTGCTCTTTTTTCGCTTGCTCTAACCTCCAGTGTTCCGATGATTGCCATCTGCTGGGCTCCCCAGGGTGCCTTTGGGACTTTCTCCATGGCCCATCTAGACGTGTGCTCTCTCCCTCTCTTTCTTTCTCTTCCCCCTTGGCCGAGTGCTTTGCTAAATGCATGTGCCATCTTCCTGGCTTGGGTGATGCCTATGGAGAGCCCTCCCGCTCCCCCCCCACCTCAGTCCCGACTGATCTGGGGACAAGGGACAGCGAGGGGCCCCCCAGCTGGATCAACGTTTAGCAGCTCGGTGGCGGACTTTGGCAGCTGGGTGCTTCCTGGGGAAGGTTGACTGTGTGGCCCCCCCCGGAACCAGTGGCTGAACTGCCCCTGCAGATTTCCGGGCTCCTTCCGCCGGGGCGGTCCGGGCACCCTGGGCAGGGACAGGGTCACCCGTCTCTCTCGGCGGTGGCGTCCCCTTCCAGGACACCGGCTTGTGGGTCCTCAAGCCAGAGTCCGTTGCGTTCTCGGCTGGCCCGTCGCCTCGGAGAGGGGACGGAGGGCCCTCCGCCTCTCCCTCAGGGTCGCAGAGCTCGGCTTCAGGACGGACAGGCTTTAAGAGCGGGCTTTCCGGCTGTTTTGGAGGGGCTCGGTCCCGGTGGTACCCCACTCTTCTAGGAAAGGCAGGTCATTCCAGATTCCCGCTGTCGAGGGAGGCCCAGGAGGGTTGCCTCTTCGGACACGTCGCCGGGAGATTCCTTGCCCCTGGCGGGCGGCTCAGGCCCCGCAGAATTCTACATCTAGAGCCCCAAGGGGGCGGTTTGCCTCTCCTGGGTTCTGCCGGTTCCATGTGGGTCACACTCCCTCTCCTCCCCTGCTCCTCCCGCAGCTGGAGCGGTTCACAAGCATCAGGATGAAGAAGGAGAAGGAAAAGCCCAACGCGGCCCATCGCAATTCCTCCGCCTACTACGGAGAGGACCCTGCCGCCCAGTCCCTGCAGGACGT
Organism: Ornithorhynchus anatinus; assembly: GCF_004115215.2. Classification (NCBI taxonomy): domain Eukaryota; kingdom Metazoa; phylum Chordata; class Mammalia; order Monotremata; family Ornithorhynchidae; genus Ornithorhynchus; species Ornithorhynchus anatinus. Next base: position 1,643,664 of record NC_041750.1, read on the forward strand.
ATCCGACGAGCAGGTGCTAGGCCTCTTTGAACAGATGCTGGTGAGTTGCAGCCCCTGGAAGGGGCCGGGTCCCGTCACTGCCAGGCCAAAATCCTCCAAGAGTTGAGTCATTAAGGGGGAGTCGGAGACAGGGAGTCCCTGGAGGCCCCGAGGCTCGGGCCAGTGGACCCGTCCTAGTCCTGCTGCCTGCCGGGCTGGCTACAGGTGTGCGTTTCATGTCGGGGGCCCACCTAGGGACCGCCTCGCCCGTTCTGCTGGCAGAGCCCATCTTTGGGGCGAGGCCCCACATTAGGTCTAGGGTGGGTGAGGCTGGAGCCCATTCAGGGATAGTGGAGGCGGAGAAGCGGTCGCCGCTGCAGGGCAGAAACGGGGCGGGATCTGGTGCCCGTGGGCTCGGCACAGCTGTTGCAACTGGCCCTAGCCCCCCATAAGGGACTCACACCCCCAGAGACTACCGCCGTTTTCCATCTCACTGTGGTGATGATGCCCCAGGGAGGGCGGAGACCTCAGGGGACGATCTTTCCTGGGGCTGCTGAATACCCAGGATGGTGCGAGTGGCCAATAGAGGTTAAGAACGGGGAAGCTGTCAGAAACAGGAACAGCCAACGTTGAATGTCTTTTGGTTCTTTTCCCCTGCTTTCCCTCCTCATCCCAAGGTGGATATGAACCTCAACGAAGAGAAGCAGCAACCTCTGAGGGAGAAGGACATCATCATCAAGAGGGAAATGGTGTCCCAGTACCTGCACACCTCTAAGGCGGTGAGGCCTGGGTCGGAGGAGCTGGAGTGATCCCTGAGGCCTCTGGCCCGTACCCATCTCCTCACACTATTACTGATATCAAGTTTCCTCTCTCAAGCTAGCTTCCAAAGGTGTTCTGAAAGAAGTGGAGGAGAGTCTCTCTGCTGTCCGTAAATGAGCCTTCCCAAATTCATTCCCAAGTTGGTGGTGGTGGGTTGTTTTTTTTTTTACAGCCCAAGAGGCCATCCCAACAGGGCAAAATAGCGGGGGGCAGTGGGGAAGCGGGAGACATTACCATTGTCCTGCTTGGATAACAGAACTGTCCCAGTAGACAACTCTTACCAAAGGTACCACTTGCCGGGAGAGAACAAAGGCACCTTTCCTGGAGAGACTGCGGAAACAGCCAGAATTTTCTAGGATGGAGGGGGCAGTGGCAGATGGCGGAGGGGCGGATGAGAGAGTGGGAAAGGGACGGAAAGGAAGAGGCCCAAAAAGGAGGGATTAAGGAGAAAAGGATAAGCATAGAAATAATGGGACTGGAAGAATTAGTAAAAACAGCTTCTTTCAGCTAGAGACGCTTAGTTCCAAAAGTTGCCATTTTGCCCACACCAATCTGTTTCATTCCAGGTGATCAGGCTTTGTGACTGGGTCCCTCCCTGTTCAGATGGCTCTTCTCCCAGCCTTTCCACTCGTGTTTGCCTCCAGAGCACACTGCCACATTCCCCCCATCCCCCGTTATTCCGCTGAGCCAACCCACTTGGCTCAGGAATGTGTGGCTGGCTCCCTATAGTTTCCTACAGAGAACTGTTTTCGTTCCCCAATCAATCGATCGTTTGCTCAACAGATCCCGTTAGTTTGCGGAGAGGGATTTCAGTCTCTCAATCAATTGATCGAGTGATTGATTCCCCCCCCCCCCCATATCTCACGGAGAGGTGTTTAGTCCTCTGGTCGATCGATTTCTCGTGCATCCAGGGCGAGGTACTGAGTCCCCCCTTCCATCGGTTAATGGGCCGGTTCCCTCCAGATGGTCCCCAACAGGTGTGCCGCCTTCCTCTCCCCCGAGTCTGTGCAAGACGCAGCCCGGACCGACCCAGCTTCCTTGTCTCCGCTTAGGGCATGAACCAGAAGGAGAGTTCCAAGTCCGCCATCATGTACATCCAGGAACTCAAGTCCGGCTTGCGGGACGGGCACCTGCTCGGCTGCCTGGAATCCCTGCGCGTGTCCCTCAACAACAACCCCGTCAGGTGAGTGGCCGCCCGTGGGCCCGGAGGGTTGGGGGCGGCGGGGCCTGGCTGGGTGGCGGAGGCCCTGGGGGGAGCTCCCGGGGCCCTCTGACCTTGTGTGTCCCTCCCAGCTGGGTGCAGTCGTTTGGCTCGGAAGGCCTCGCCCTGCTGCTGGATATCCTGAAACGGCTCCACGATGAGAGAGAGGAGATCTCCGGGTGAGAGACACTGGGAGATGGGAGGGAACTCCCGGCCTTCGGGGCAGGTGGTCCGGCGGGGGTCGGGCTTGCCTTCAGGTGGGGAGGAGACCGGGCCCGGTGGGGGTACGGAAGCGGAAGCCCGAGGCCTGATCTCGGAGGGGCCGCCTTAGAACCGTTACCCAGCTAAACCGTACACGTGGAGTCCGCTTGGCCACAGCTGGTCCCCGGTCCCTGCACCCATCTGATCAGGGATTCCCGGCTTTGGAAGACGCAGGGGAAAATAAGTGAGTTTGGGTTAGCCACGTTTAGGTCCTGCGGGCCTGCCTCCAGACCTCCTTTTTTTTATGGTAATTTTTAAGTGCTTACTATGTGCCAGGCACTGTCCTAAGTGCTGCGGTACATAGAGGCTAATCAGGTGGGGCACAGTCCCCGACCCCCCAGTCTTAATCCCCATTTTACAGATGAGGTAACTTGGGCGCGGACTTGCCCAAGGTCACATGGCAGACAGGTAGTAGACCTGGAATTAGAACCCAGGTCCTTCTGACTCCCAGGCCTGTGCTCTCCTAGGTCACACTGCTTCTAAGCACTGGGGTAGATATAATCAGGTCAGACACAATCTGTGTCCCACAAAGGAAGTTACAGTCTAGTGGGAGAAGAGGATCGGCATTGAAATGCCTTTTTACAGATGAAGAAACTGAGGCCCGGTGAAGTGACTTTCCCAAGGTCCCACAGCAGGCACCCGGTCAGACCCGGGATCGGAACCCAGGTTCTCAGACTCCCAGACTCCTCCGGCTAGGCCACACTGGAAGCCGCGGAGAGGCAGGGTTCGTCGAGGGCGTCTCTCAATCCCTTGTCCCTCCTTCTGGCTCTAGGGTCCCGAAGCCGTGCCTCGTGTCCCCAGATTTCCTCCAGCACTTTCGGAGGGTGGGCTCTTGAGTGAGGCGGGACGTGAGGGAGGGGGAAACGAAGGAGACGTTTGACGGCTCGGTTCTCCCTCCACGCAGGAGCTACGACAGCCGCAACAAGCATGAGATCATTCGCTGCTTGAAGGCCTTCATGAACAATACGGTGAGACCCTCTCCGCGTCCCCCCCCCCCCCACCTTTTCCCCATCCGGCCCCAAAAGGGAAACTGAGTCTGGGAGGTCAAACCTGTGCCGCCACCCTGAGCCCGCCGTCCTCGTCACCGCCCTCTGCGAGACTGCTCTCTGTCCGTCCCGTTTTCCCAATTGTGGCCCGTTTTTGACCAGTTTGTCCGATCTTGGACCCCGCTCCCGGCGAACCCTGACCTACTCTCTGGGCTCTTGGCTTTTTCCCCTGCCCTGTGGTGGTGGGTGCAAGACTTCCAGCCGTCCACTCCGTTCTCCCACAGTGCTGACTTTGAAATGCTCTCTCAGCTTGTTCCGCCGTGGCTCCCACCGCCCCGTGTTCCACGACTTTCCTGTCGGAGCCCCCGAGCGCCCTGACTCCGGGGCAACCCAGGCTGTGACGCGGCCGGGCACCCTGGTTTCCTTGGGTCCCGGGCAGGGCAGGGCCCCCTCTGCTCCCTCCAGGCTGGGCTCGGGCTTTCGGTCTCCAGGCCTCACGCTCTTGCTCTCCCCTCGACAGTACGGGATCAAGACCATGCTGGAAAATAACGAAGGGATCCTGCTGCTGGTCCGGGCCATGGACCCGGCCGTCCCCAATATGATGATAGACGCCGCTAAACTGCTGTCGGCCCTGTGCATCCTGCCCGAGCCTGAGGACATGTAGGTAGCCGGGGGCCTCTCCCCAGTCGTCTTGTTCCTCGCTGGCCACCACTCGGTGGTTTGGGAGGTTGTGTGTCCAGGAGTGTGGAGGCAGAGGCAGTCTCTCCCGAGCCCCAGTGCCCGGTTTCCCCTCTCCCTCCCTCTTGCCTCCGTATTTCCCACTGGTCCGGGCCCTGGCTGATTTCCCCCTTCTCCCGGGCAGGAACGAGCGGGTCCTGGGGGCCCTGACCGATCGGGCCGAGATGGATGACATGGAGAGGTTCCAGCCCCTCCTGGAAGGACTGAAGAGCGGCACGTCCATTGCGCTCAAGGTGGGTGCCGAGCTCTCGACGCGGTGTCGGGGAGGGGGCTCCGACGGTTGTCTTCCCCCGGGGTGCAGCAGGTGGTTCCCCTCCAGCAGTTGCTCGAGCTATCTGGGGGGACACATCGGTCCAGAGAAAGCCGAGTTGGGGGGAGCTGGCCACGACTCACTTTACCCTGATGCCAGGAAGATGGTGGACACGGTGGGGAGGCTGCCCTGGCTGCCCAAACAACAGTTTCTGTCGTCTCCCCTGGGAGTGGGTGGGCTGCGCCCTCAGCGGGCGAGGCTCAGGGCCCCGTGGAGGGGGAGGGTGTCTTTTCGGGCTCCCGCGACCGTCAGCAGCGGGGTCACTGCTTCCCTTCTCGGCCTCAGGTGGGCTGCCTGCAGCTGATCAACGCCCTCATCGCTCAAGCAGAAGAACTGGACTTCCGGGTCCACATCCGCAGTGAGCTGATGCGGTTGGGGCTGCAGGACGTCCTCAAGGTAAGGGGTCTCCCTCCTGCGGCAGCCCGCCTCCTTCCCCCTTGATGTCGGAGGCCGGGGGGTGGTCTGCGCCCCCAACCCCTCATGGGCTTTGACCCCTCCACCCTCTGGCCCTGGGCAGGACCTGCGGCTCATGGAGAACGAAGACATGAAAGTGCAGCTCAATGCGTTCGACGAGATCGGGGAGGAGGATTCGTACGATTTGAAGGGCCGCCTGGAAGACATCCGAATGGAGATGGAATATCCTTGCCCTGCGTGGTGGTCGGTGGACAGACCTGGCCCCGGGGAGGCGGGTCCTGCTTGGGCCTCCGCTGGCCCGGCGGCATCTCCGGTACCTCGTGAGCCTTGCTTTGGCCAAGAATTCCAAATGTTCAGGAGTGCGGGGTCCAGCCCCAGAGTTGATTTAGACTTCCCAAAGGTGTGGGAGGCTGTCAACTGGATGACAGGTGGTTGGCAGGAGAGCCTGTGAGAGACGTCAAAGGTTCGGCTCACCCCTGGGCCCAGGGTAATCACCGAGTCAGAGACGGAACAGTTTGGCCACCAGACCCGGCTCCGAAGCTGGGATCCGAAGCCCGAGGACGGTGGCCCGGACCTGGAATGGCCCGTGCAGCCCCGGACCCGTGGTCTACTCCGCGATCCCTTGCTCCTCCTCTCTGCCCGGCCCAGGATCCGGAGAGCATCTCCGGACGGTCCCCGGCTGTGGGGGCCGTGGCGGAGGGGGGAGTGTTTTCCAGACAGAACGTTCCTTAGCTTTGCCCTTACTGATTTCGGTGAAGTCTTCCAGATCCTCCTGAACACCGTGAAGGATTCCAAGGCTGAGCCCCTCTTCCTCTCCATCCTGCAACACCTGCTGCTGGTCCGCAACGACTACGAGGCCAGGTAAAAACAAGGGGCCGTCCGGGGGCGGGCGGGCAGGAGGGTGTGGGGCTCTTTGAACCTACACTCTAAGACCACCTTCATCTCCAAGGTGCTCCCCGGGGAGGAGGAGGAGCAGGAGGAGGAGAAGAGGAGCGGAGCGGACATTCATTAGTTCATTCAGTTCATTCAGTCGTATTGATCGAGCACTTACTGTGGGCAGAGCACTGTACTAAGCGCCAAGAAAGTACAATTCGACAACAGAGACAGTCCCTACCCAACGGGCTCACAGTCTAGAAGGGGGGAGACAGACAACAAAACGAGACGAGTGGACCGGCAGGGACCACCGGATAATAATAATAGTGATGGTATTTAAGTGCTTACTATATGTTCAGCACTGAGCTAAGCACTGGGGTAGATACAAGATAATCAGGCTGGATACAGTCCATGTCCCGCTTGGGACTCCCAGGCTAAGTTGGCGGGAGGAGGTTTTAACCCCACTCTAGATGAGGAGACGGAGGGCACAGAGAAGTGCGATGACTTATCCGAGGTCACCCACCAGGCAGGTGGCAGAGGCCGGATTAGAATCCGGGTCCTCCCACTCCCGGGCCCTTGCCCTTTCCACTAGGCCGTGCTGCTTCTCCTGAGACATGTGTCTCAGCCTGGCTGCCTCCCGGCTTCGGGACGATCTGTCAGGCTGGAACCCGGAGCGGCAGGCAGGAAGAGCCACAGGGCAAACCGGAAAAGTGGCGTAAGATGGCAGCCGGCCTGTGGAGGATCCTGCAGAATGGGCCCCTGTTCTGTCCTCCCTGTCAGTCGGTCATTGGTATTTACTGAGCGCTGACTGAGTGCAGAGCATCTACTAAATTGTCAGGGAAGCAGCGTGGCTCTTCCGCTCCTAATACCGACTCCTCCGTGACTCTGCTGTGTGACCTTAGGCAAGTCACTTTATTTCTCTCTACCTCGGTTACTTCATTTGTCAAATGGGCTTTAAGACTCCGAGCCCAGTGTGGGACAGGAACCGTGTCGTCCGTGTCCCCCCCCCGATTACCTCGTATCAACTCCAGCGCTCAGTACAGTGCTTGACACATGGAGCTTAACAAATACCAGAAGCAGGAGGGCTCAGTGGAAAGAGCCCGGGCTCGGGAGTCAGAGGCCGTGGGTTCGAATTCCGGCTCCGCCGCCCGTCCGCTCTGTGACTGTGGACACACACTTCACTTCTCTGTGCCTCAGTTCCCTCATCTGTCAAAAGGGGATGAAGACTGTGAGCCTCCTATGGGACAACCTGATGACCCTGTATCTCCCCCAGCGCTTAGAACAGTGCTCTGCACATAGTAAGCGCGTAACAAATGCCAACATTATCATTATTATTGTTAAATACCATTATTATATTATCATCAGGAGTTAGTCATCACAGTCCCCGCCCGCAAGGAACTGACAGCCTAGTAGCTGTGCCCACTTCGAGAATCGCCCTCTGGGGTAAGGGAGGCCGTTGCCCCAGCGGGGAGGTGTGGGGGTGGCTAGTGGTGGCCTGCTGGCTCTCAACCACCGGGAAATGGGAACCGGAATCCTGGGGCTTCTGGTGGAAGGAGAGAGCTGGAAGGTCAGGAGGTCTCAGGAGGGCGAGGAGCCTGATCAAGACACTGCCTCCTGCCAGCCCTTCCCAGCCGGAGCCGGACCGGCCAACGTTGGGCACAGCCGCCCCGCGGCTCCCCCCGCCCCCCGCCCCCCGACGTGTCCCTTCTGGGGTTTGGCCACCGTGCCTCTCCTCTGAGCCTTCCCCTCTGACCTTTCCCGCCCCAGGCCCCAGTACTATAAGCTGATTGACGAATGCGTGTCCCAGATCGTCCTGCACAAGAACGGAGCCGATCCCGACTTCAAGTGCCGGCACCTCCAGATGGACATCGAGAGTCTCATAGGTGAGCTCGAGGATGGGAGGGATGCCCTGCCCCCATCTAAACCCTGACTCGCCCCGGCTCCGCCTGAGTCCCTGTAGCAGGAACTGGTCAAGGGGATCGGGAGGACGGGCCTTCCCGGCCCGCCCCCGCCGCCCGAGGCTGGAAGCTCCATCTGTCTGGGCCGAGGGAGAGCAGAGACCCCCCCCCCCGGCCCTCCGGGCGCGTTACGGGGGGTGGCCCCCGGGGCCACAGCGTTGCTCAGTCCTTCTCCTCTTTGCAGATCAAATGATCGATAAGACCAAGGTGGAGAGAATGGAAGCCAAAGCTGTGGAGCTGGAGAAGAAGGTGCGTGGCTTAAGGGAAGGCGGAGGGTCTTCTTGGGCCTGGCTCTTGTCGGCCGCCTCTGCCGCCCCGGTGCCCCTCCACATTTAGGCCCGGGCCCTCGGAAGGAGCCCAGGTCTGGCAGATGGGTTTGCGAAAGTACGGAGCCGCTGGATACCAACCCGCCCCACGGGGTCGTGAAGGCTGGGGATTTCTCCCGCCCCGCAACCCGGCCGCCCCCTGAACCTGCCCTTCGTGGCATTGTCATCAGTGGGGTCTGTGCGGCGCTTTCGGTGGGCCCAGCTTCGGGCCCACCTGGGCTCTCCTCCCTATCTCGTGGACGAGGTGGCCCCTGGCACCCTCCAGCTCTCTGGGGGGGGATGGGAAATGGTCTAATCTCTGGGGGCATCCGGAAGCTAAGGGAAACGGTAGACGTGCCGCCGACAGGGCCAGGGAACCAGGACAGCGAGGGAAAGGAGAAAAAACAAATCGCCACAGGAAAACGAAAAGAGCCGCAAGGTGTCTTCCGTGGCTGCTTCCCCGTTCTTCCTCCCACACTCCGTACACGTGGATTTGGCCGTAGAGGGAAGTGGTAGCGTAGACTGCTTTCTGACTGATGGACCTAGTAGGTCTTTCACCTGAGGTGATCAAGGCTTCTGCTCCCTCTCTACCCCCGAACCTTTCCCTCCCACTCGAGGGCCTCTCGGGCCCTTCAGATAGGTCATAATCACCCCTACTCTCTTGGAGTTGTCTTGGGGCTGGTGAGGTCCTGCAGATAATAATAATAATAATAATGTTGGTATTTGTTAAGCGCTTACTATGTGCAGGGCACTGTTCTAAGCGCTGGGGTCGATACAGGGTAATCGGATTGTCCCACGTGAGGCTCACGGTTAATCCCCATTTTACAGAGGAGGGAACTGAGGCCCAGAGAAGTGAAGTGACTCGCCCACAGTCACACGGCTGACAAGCGGCAGAGCCGGGAATCGAACCCACGACCTCCGACTCCGAAGCCCAGGCTCTTTCCACTGAGCCTCGCTGCTCTGCCTGGCCTGAGTGTGCCCTTGGAGAACCCCCCCCCCCCCCCCCCGCCCCAGTCCAGGACGCAGCTACCAATTTTATCCTCTTCCACACTTTGACACGTTTGAGCTGTCGGAGCCCAGCACCAGACCGAGTCCCGGGTGGAAGGGGAACAGAGATGACGATTCAGACGTGGTCCTTGGGCCAGAGCGGGTGCTCAGCCTAAAGAGCAAGTGGTAGAGAGGGGAGTGGAGAACGTAGACACCCAGGGGAAGAAATAATGAGGTAAAATAAGGCAAAATGGCCTCCCGGAGACAATATCCCAAACAACTGCATTAGCAGGGTGTAACTGGGCCTCACGCCCTGGAGGCCGCAGAGGCCCAGAATCCTGGGTCCCGGTGGACCAGCTTGATGCCGGGAGCCACCGTGGGCACGTCCTCGACCCCTGGCCCTGACCCCCCGCTCCCTCCCCGCCCCCGGGATTCCACAGCTGGACTCAGAGCTGACGGCCCGGCATGAGCTCCAGGTGGAAATGAAAAAGATGGAGAGCGACTTTGAACAGAAGCTCCAGGACCTGCAGGGGGAGAAGGAAACCTCAGATGCCGAGAAGCTGCAAGTCACCAGTGAGAAACAGGGCCTGGAGGCCGAGGTGTTGCAGCTGACCGGGGAGGTAATGGCCGAGGGAACGGTCGGGGGGTGACTGCCCAGTGGCGTCGGGCACCCCTGGGACGTGGGGCTAGGGGGACCCTCACCTCCCCGCCGCCCCTTCCTTCTGCAGGTCGCCAAGCTGTCAAAGGAGTTGGAAGATGCCAAGAGGGAGATGGAGTCTCTCGCCGCTAAAATATCCGCTGTACCTCCTCCGCCTCCCGAGGTCGACATCCCCCCGCCTCCTCCCGCTCCCCCCCTGCCTGGGGGCGTCGCCGTCCCCCCACCTCCTCCCCCCCCTCCCCCCCTGCCTGGGGGCGTCGCCGTCCCCCCACCTCCTCCCCCCCCTCCCCCCTTGCCTGGGGGCGTCGCCGTCCCCCCACCTCCTCCCCCCCCTCCCCCCTTGCCTGGGGGCGTCGCCGTCCCCCCACCTCCTCCCCCTCCCCCCTTGCCTGGGGGAATCACCGTCCCCCCACCTCCTCCCCCTCTTCCCGGAGGTGTTGGCCTTCCTCCCCCTCCCCTACCTGGAGGTGTTGGCCTTCCTCCCCCTCCCCCTCCCCTACCTGGAGGTGTTGGCTGTCCCCCACCCCCTCCACCCCTGCCCGGAGGTGCTGGCATCCCTCCACCCCCTCCATTCCCTGGAGGTCCTGGCATCCCTCCACCCCCTCCATTCCCTGGGGGTCCTGGCATCCCTCCACCTCCCCCTGGAATGGGGCCTCCGCCTCCCCTCCCCCCTGGCTTTGGGGGAGTTCCTGCAGTTCCGGTTCTGCCATATGGACTGGCTCCCAAGAAGCTCTACAAGCCAGAGGTGCAGTTGCGGAGGCCAAACTGGTCCAAGGTGAGGACCCACCCCCCAACCTCCTCCCGCCCATCCCCTGACCCCGGCCTCTGGTCTGAGGGGTTGCCCCAACCTCCTGGCTCTCCTTGGGGAGCGTGCGGCCGCTGGGCCGACGATGGGGACTCGCTTCTCTCCTTGGCCCAGATCGGGGCCCCGGCCAGCCTCGGCAGTGCTCAGGCAACAAGCCCAGCGGGTCCAGAGTGGCCAGCTGGGTGGGCCACCGAGGAAGAGGCCCCTTGGGTCCCGGGTGGGATGGGTCCGCCTCTTATCCCTGCCCTTTTAGGGCTGTGGTACAACGGCCCAGTAGGGCAGTTGGCGCCATGACGCCCGCGCCCGGGGGGAGGTCCAGGCTTGAGGACCGATCTGGTTTCTGTGGCAGCTTTCTGAGGTCCAGGTCCCGGCAGCCCCACTCGGCCTTTCCTCCGGAAGGGCTCCAACCAGCTTCCGGATCCCTAGCCCTAGCTCGGCCATGGAGAATTATGGCATCCTACTAGCCTAGAGCCCCTGCTTTCTCATATTTAGTTTATCCACGACTTGGTGTGGAAGTATTTAGAAGGCCGCCACATGGCAGTGTCCCATTTTATAACCCCAGTCACCTCAGGTGCACAGCCCCCAACAGACTCTGCTGCCCCTCTGCGGGGGTCCCTGCTGTCCCTTTAGTCCGTGTGAACTCCTCTCTCTCCTATTACCCCCACCCCGAACATCGTAGAGCAGTTGAGCTATGACCACAATCAGTCTGCTCAGGCCCCCCATCCCCAGGACGTGAGGGATCTTGACCCCGCTCGAACGCTCCAAGAAGCCCGAGAGCCTTCTTCCCCTCCCCGCAGCCGCATGGGTTCGGGAAGGGGGTGAGGAGGTCCTGGTAGGGCCGAGGGCTTTGTCGGCGGGGCAAGTGGGAGCTCGTCCTCCAGGCTGCCCTCCCCACCAGCCCCACGGGTGCTGCCCCTCCCCGGCCTGTTGTGTTGGGGGGTGGGAGTCCTGGCCCAGCAAGCCTACCTGTCCCCCACAGTTTGCCGCCGAAGACCTCTCTCAAGACTGCTTCTGGACCAAGGCGAAGGAAGATCGCTTCGAGAACAACGAACTCTTTGCCAAGTTGACGCTCACCTTCTCCGCGCAGACCAAGAGTGAGTGGCCTTCTCGCCAGTTGCCAAGGGCCAGGAGTGTGCCAGGGCAGATCTGCCCCCGCCCCAGAGAGAACGAAGGGAGGGAAAATTTTAGTAGGGAAGGGCTCTCACCTCTGTTGTACTCTTCCAAGTGCTTAGTACAGTGCTCTGTACACAGTAAGCACGCAAATACTGTCGATGGATTGATCGGTCAAAGGTTTTCCCAGCAGCTGGGTACGATCTGCTGACCCTGTCTCGCTGCAGTGGGATCCAGAGGAATGGGAATAATCTTTACCGGGGTGGTGGGGTAGGTAGTAGGGCCCAGCCTTATTAGACCTGCAGGAAAGATTGGTGTAGCCCAGCCTCGATAGCGCCCCGATGGCTTCTAAAAAGCCCCCAGCAAGGGGCTGGCTGGGTAGTTGGCATGGGTGGGAGGAGGTTGCAGATCCAGTGACCTGGGTCTGATTTTCTCTCCCTCTCTCTCTGTCTCCCTCTCCCCTCGGCATCCTTCCGCCTGGGCTCCATGCGACGGGACTCCCTGACCCCTTGCTCCTGCAGCTTCCAAGGGTAAGTGTCCGCTGTCTGGGAAAATCCCTCTTGCGAGGCTGTTCCTCTTCGCCGGGCCTCGATAGTTAGCTTCTGGTCGAGGGCAGGAGATACAACCTTTTGAGTTTCCCCCAGGGCCTGCCCCATCGTTCTCCAGGGCGGTCCCAGCCGCCCTTTCGTTCCCTCCGCTGGCCCCTGCCGTCGCTCCCCTCCTGCGGCGAATTCCGGGGGAACGTTCACGACCGCTAGGGCTCTCGTCGCGTTCCTTGTGACTTTGAGGTGCTCGTGAGGGTGGAACCAGTAAAGGCTGCTTCGGGATACATCCCTTCTCCCTCCCATGGCAAAATTTGCAGCTCAGTGGGTGGTATTGTCCCCCTCACCCCCTCCGATGCGATGGGGCCAAGCTGCCCTTGAAGCTGTTTCTGAAAGGCAGCGGCCCGACCACCCCTGACAGCTCCAGAAAGCGGCTCGTGTGGTCACCTAACTTGACCCCCCGCCCTGTGCTCAGCGCTGGGACAGGTACAGAATCGTCAGGTCGGACCAACCAAGCACGGTGGCTTGCCAGGAGATCCGCCCTGACATTTCCTCCCCTTTTCTGCCACTTGCCAGCTGCGTAACTGTGGGCAAGTCGCTCCGCTCGGCTTCTGGGCCTCAGCTTCCTCCCGTGTAAAATGAGTTTTCAATAACTGTCTTCCCCTACCCCTTAGACTGCTGTGGAACAGGGACTGATTATTCTCCACCTGCCCCAGCCCGCAGCGCCGTGCTTGGCCCGTGCCTTTGAGCGCTTAGCAAATTCCCCAGTTGTCGTCAGTATTGGTCCGAGGAGGAACGGCAGCCTTCTCGGCCAGCTGGTCAAAGAGCAACAGCCCCGGGCCCCGGATTTGCGAGAATCCGGGCCAAAGGCCATTGACCGGCAGGGCATTCTGAGAGCGCAGCGTGGCTCAGTGGAAAGAGCCCGGGCTTGGGAGTCCGAGGTCATGGGTTCGAGTCCCGGCTCTGCCCCTTGGCAGCTGGGTGACTGTGGGCAAGTCACTTCACTTCTCTGGGCCTCAGTGACCTCATCTGTCAAATGGAGATTAACGGCGAGCCTCACAACCTGATGACCCTGTGTCTCCCCCAGCGCTTAGAACAGTGCGCTGCACATAGCGCTTAACAAATACCAGCATTATTATTAAGAGAAGCAGCGTGGGTCAGTGGAAAGAGCCCGGACTCGGGAGTCCGATGGCATGGGTTCAAATCCCGGCTCTGCCCCTCGTCAGCTGTGTGACTGTGGGCAAGTCACTTCACTTGTCTGGGCCTCAGTGACCTCATCTGTCAAATGGGGATTAACTGTGAGCCTCACGTGGGACAACCTGATGACCCTGTATCTCCCCCAGCGCTTAGAACAGTGCTGTGCACATACTAAGCGCTTAACAAATACCAACATTATTGTTATCGTTAGTTTTAGTTCGGTGTTTTATTGTGGGTGGGGGGGGTAACCGGCAGTTCAGCTGTCGTCCACCAGGTGGCAGATGGACCGCTCTCGTCCCTCTCTGGTGACGTAGGCGCTCCTGCGGCGCAGGCGGGCGGCGTCATCGCTCTGCGACGGCCTGGTCCCTCGTCGTTGCTCCGGCGACGAGCTCGGTGCTCTGCTGCCCTCTGGCGGCCTGGGGGACCCCCTTCAGCAAGGGGAAGAGAGTCAAGGCAAAACAAGCTAGAAAATGGTTCCTCCCCCCCATTTCAGGAAAGGAGCATCTCTTTTTTCGTTGCTCCGTCACAGGAGCGTGTTGAGAGGGAGCCGAGAGCCATTTTTCAGCATGTCCGGGCACATCTTGATGATCCCTTCTAATCCCCCGCCGGCACAGGGGCCACCTCCCCAGCATTTAATAATAACAGTAATAATAATAATGTTGGCATTTGTTAAGCGCTTACTATGTGCACAGCACTGTTCCAAGAGCTGGGGGAGATAGAGGGTCATCCGGTTGTCCCACGTGAGGCTCACAGTCTTCATCCCCATTTTGCAGATGAGGTCACTGAGGCACCGGAGAAGTGAAGTGACTTGCCCACAGTCACCCAGCTGACAAGTGGCAGAGCAGGGATTCGAACCCATGGCCTCAGACTCCCAAGCCCGGCCTCTTGCCACTGAGCCACGCTGCTTCTCAATTTAATCACAGGAGTAAAAGGGCTTAAGCCACCTTTTACGGGCAGCCGTTGGTCTCAAACCCTCCAGCCTGTGGCCTCAGGCCTCCCTCGCTGCAGCTCTGCCGCAGCCTCCATTTACCTCCCCCTCCAAAGCCCTTTTCGTTCATTCATTGATTAAATCGTATTTATTGAGCACTTACTGTGCGCAGAGCACTGTCCTAAGCACCCGGCAGAGTACAATAAACACATTAGCCGACCGCAGCCCCGGCTTCCCTTCCCTGCCAGCCAGGGAGCAGGTGGTGACGCAGGTCATTTCTGAGCTCCAGTCCTCGGGACCCCTCCCGAGGTAAACCTTCCCCAGGGCGACATCACTTCTGGGTACAGGTGGCAAATTTTTCCCAGGTTCTGCACCGTGTCCTGAGCTGGAGATTTCCAAACCTTTTCGGGATTTTTCCCCACCCCACTTTTTGTGGTATCTGCTAAGCCCTAGGTGCTAAACACTGTAGTAAGCAGTCGGGGGGGTACAAGCAGGTCTGACCCAGTCCCTATCCC